>NC_137874.1:32736216-33143716 GCF_963924005.1 Protomyctophum bolini | reverse complement strand
AGGTTGCTGGCTTCAATGTCGGCCTATTTTCAGTAAATCATTTGTAAATGGCACCGCCTTCTCATTATTTAAACACACACACGCGCACACACGCACACGCGCGCGCGCACACACACACACACACACACACACACACACACACACACACACACACACACACACACACACACACACACACCGTGAGCCATGTTTGTTACACACATGACCAAGCACACACCGAACACAGACGATCACTTTGCAACCTACGCTCGGTATGCAAGGTGAAACTCTCCTCCTGGATGCTGTTTTAATGTCGGCGAAGCTTAGCTAGCTATACTCTCTGGCAGCAGGAGACTAGACCAGTGCTTCTTAATGCGTGGTCCTCGAGGGGGTCCTTGAGTGTGTTCCAGGGTAGTGCAGACGGTAGAGCACCCCGCAACCCAGAACATTATTGATTGATTGATTGATTTATTGATTGTTATAGGAAGACAGGAGCGGCCCCCGTCCACCTCTCGCATCACCTTTCCTCTCCGACTTTCCTCAACCCCGGCTTTCCTTTTCCTTCCACCCCCCCCCTCCCACACACACACGCTCCAGTCATCTTCCTGACAGTCTGTCAGGCTGTCACAGAAGGGGTAATTGATTGGCCATGTAACCCTCATCATCACACAGCCAAGGGGTAGCAGCGCGGTTCTCTGTGTGTGTGTGTGTGTGTGTGTGTGTGCTGTGTGTGCTGTGTGTGTGTGTGTGTGTGTGTGTGTGTGTGGGGGGGGGGTTGGTTCTGTCAACATCTCAGCGAGACGGCCCGAGGCAGCATGCCAGTCATACCGTCGTGCGCGCCGTGCCTTTGTGTGTGCATCTCTTGCTGTCGAACACAAACCTTGTGTGTCCATATTTCACCTTGTGTTTTCTTTTCCGTAAATCAATGCCCTTCTTTATCTCCCAGTTGTACAGTAAAATGTAACACTGAGGATTTTACAGCGTAGATTTGGGGCCACAGAGAGTAAAACATTTTAATAAAATAAAAAGTATCAAATGGAGGAACGTGGGCCTGACGCATGATCGTCTCTGTCGGGTGGAAACCTCATATGTCCAAAACGGGTTTTCTTTTCAGGATTCAAATTCAAAGATAGCAAAAGTAGCAGATCTACAAGCCCAACATGCATCGTTTCGAGGTGCGTTTCGAGCTTGCGGATCTGCTGCTTTTGATGCGACGCTGTAGTATGACCAAGTATTAAAGGCGTTCATTTAAAAAATATATACAAATGAATCAAGTATGGACATAAGAGGTATCTGCCCCGACACCAACGACATCAAACCGTCTTGAAATTCAAAAGGCTGAGAATCACTGTCCTAACGTTCCCTCTCTCTCTCTCCCTCTCTCTCTCTCTCTCTCTCTCTCTCTCTCTCTCCCTCTCTCTCTCTCTCTCCCTCTCTCTCTCTCTCTCTCTCTCCCTCTCTCTCTCCCTCTCTCTCTCTCTCTCTCTCTCTCTCCCTCTCTCTCTCCCTCCGTCCCCACAGAGAACACTCCTAAGACCTCGGCCAGCTGTAGTCCCGCCCCCGAGTCTCCCGTCAGCTCGGCCGAGGAGTCCGTCAAGGGCCTGGGCGACCAGATGAGCATCTGCGGCGGGGGCGGCGGCAGCGCCAGCGGCGACGGGGGGGAGACGAGCGGCGGGGAAAGCGCCATGGCGCCTCGGGGGGAGGAGCTGATGACGGGCGGCGAGCTGCAGCCCGGCGGCATGGCGCCGCTGCTGCACGTGGTCGGCGGCCCCGCCGGCCTCAGCATCCAGGAGATGGTGGCCATCTCCCCGGAGCTGGACACCTACGCCATCACCAAGAAGGTCAAGGAGGTGCTGACCGACAACAATCTGGGTGAGTTAATGGGGGGGGGGGGGGTGTCGCATGGAGGCGTTTATTGCATTTACAGTACGGTGGTTTTTGTGTTGTTGTGTGTCCCACCAGTGGTGGATACTGTAGTAGTAGGGGGTGTCACACAAAATGTTAAAAAGAAATGTAATACAATTCGGCGTCGATCGAATTAAGTGAAAATCTAAATCGAAACTTACATTTTTGTCGAGTTTCCATTTGATGAAAATATCTGATCTACAAGCTCACGACACATCACGAGGTGACATGTGGTGAGCTTGTAGATCGACTATTTTCCGCAAAGATATTTAGTGTAACAGGAGGGGGCCTAGTAGTATTGAACCTTGGGGGGGGGGGGGATTGCGTTTTAAAATTTCATCGAATTGTGAGAATTGTGGAGAATGGTGACACCCCTGGTTAACATGCGCACCCACATGCTGTAGGAGAACGTCAGGCCCACAGAACTGGAAATGGATAGAAATGGCGTTCCGGGGCGTCCTGGCGGCTGGCACGGCAGACTCGCGAGGGTTTGAATCCTGGGCGCTCCAATGAACACAATGGGCTATAATATCATGCACACACGCCATTTTGGAAAGGACTTGGGCCCCTTCCCTAATTCCTTCAGAGGTGTTAATACCTTACAGCTGATGCTCTGTTCCATTTTGGTCAAACAGAAGTCAGGTACGCACAGAGCCTGCTATAGTGTGCGTGTTGGCTCACTGGTAACACTGCTCTGCTGCACCAGTGGGTGGCAAAGTGTCCTTGAGTGGGTTCCACGTGGCCTTGTACGAGTGTGTAACTCTGAGAGTGTATAAATGGAACCATTTGTGCACTCCCAGTGTCATGGGGGTCCTTGAACTTAAAACGTTTGAGAACCACTGCACACTAAATGGAACAGAGCCTTAATTAGTATCATCGGTAACACCTGTGAAGGAAGTATAGGGAAGCGGCCCAGAAGAAGGAAGAGTTATTCTGTGTGCATATTATTGGCCGTTTTAGTGTGTGAGAAGCCAGCTGGGTTGGCTATAGTGCAGAGACACCTACAGCTTTATGGAGGAGGCACCCGTTCAGTGGGGTGCGGAACTATAGAAGGATAGCGTGCGTGTTCCTCCTCATGTGTTATACACCCCCCCTGGTGAATGAACGGCTGGGGACTTAATGTGCACGTCTAGAGGTTAGCAGTGGGTAGCAGAGACTATACAAGAGGGGGCAATTGAGGAGGAATTGGCACAACAACAAAATTGTGGAGAAAACGGGGGAGGGGGTTCATTCCACTGTGTGCCATGATAAGTCCGCCACAGTATAGCTTGGAGATGTAATTGCTTTGCAGTACGTGCGTGTATAAGCCTACAGCCGGTCATTTATCATCGCCTGAGGTTGGCTGCCACTGCCAGCTAGGGGCTATGGCGGCGAATGTCGAGGCGATTATTTGTTTATCGCATACCCATGGCCTTATTTACACAATGAGGAGATAACGTTTGATCAACGCAGTGTGGTGGCCATGTTTGACATGCTGAGTTTCCTTCTGCAGCGAGGTCACGGCCACAGTTCAGACCATGGTGGCACTTTAGCATGTGCTGATTAGCCATGCAGCTCCCCCCCCCCCCCAGCACTGTTAACAGTTATCAGCCCAAGGGCTGATATCAGTTATCACCCTTCCCCTGTCCTTACATCACTCTCCTCAAACAAAGGCTGGGTATGGCATAAGGTGACTTAGCAAACCTGGGAAGTACGGCTGTAAATTTAATCATGAACCAGTTCCAGTTCTGTGATTAGTACTATAGCACTAGCTGGTAGCACCAAACAGATGGCTAACTTTTATTTAACACAGCTAACTCCTTGTCCTTAAACTCTATAATCTATCTAACATAGCTTGACCTACTGCACCTTAGTAACTCGTAAAAAACTGTAACCACTGTGGAAGACCTTTTTTCTTTTACTTTTGACATATTGAAGAGAAAAACACATTTGTGGTCGTACCAATACTTCCAAATATAGTTTTTTGTTTGTTTTTACAACACCAGCATTCAAGTGATTTGCCATAAGTAGTAGCTTTACACAGAAACTAGCCCCGTGCCACCCTGGCCATCCTAAAGAATGGTATTTTGAACAGACACACGTTGTATCCAATTCCAGTTCTGCGGTCAGTTCAAACTCCATACATACATAAGTCACATTGCTTATCCGTTTTATCAGCCATGCCATTCTTTTCATAATCATGAGGGGCCTGCTTTAAAACATATACTGTAAACATTTTCACTTCTAAATATACCGTATGTCATATTCCCTTTTTCTGACCGCTTTGATTGTTGTTCTTCTGTCTTTCTCAACCAAAATATACACCGTGGGTGGGGCTGTAGCAAGTAGCAAGAATCATCTATGGACCCTTAATACTGAAAACCCCCAAAGTCAAGTTCTACAAGGTATGCATATATTGCCAGTAACATGGTTGTCTGGCCTCACCTAGATATAATGTTATCACAAGTAGGGCAACGGCAGTCCCATTTATTCCCAAGAAAAAAAAAGAAAAAACACATACTGAGGCAGGGCTACGTGCAGAATAACGGATTCATATATCTAAGATACACAATATTTCCCCAAAGTTGTTGCTTTTCCCCCAATCAATGTGTTTCTACTAGATTGTGACCGAAGCGGTTCTTCTGAACATGTGTGTTGGCATGTTTAGCTGTGTGTGTGTGTGTGTGTGTGTGTGTGTGTGTGTGTGTGTGTGTGTGTGTGTGTGTGTGTGTGTGTGTGTGTGTGTGTGTGTGTGTGTGGCACTGGCGCATAACGTGTACATCTGCAATGTCGGCAAACTGTAAAGGACCATACCAGTCTAACTGTGACTTCTAGCCATTATTAGAGATTGACCCCGCTTCAAAACATTTTGTGTACGCAAGTGTATGCAGTGCATACTTGATCTCAGCCTAACGTATTTTGCTTAATTCTTTCTATGCCCGCTAGGTGGTAGCATAAGCACAGCTAAGCCTTGCCACCATTCACTCCCCATTGTAACGACCCGCCGTTTAATGTCCGGGTTATCGGTGAGGTGGGGGCTTTTCCTATGAGCAGTGATCAGTAAATTGACGGTCACTGCTTTCCTATATGGATTAGACGGTACGAACATGTTCGTAGATGGCTGATGCCGTACCCTAGCCTAGGGGGTACGATTATAATAGATTATAGTAGATGGTGCAGAGATAATTAATGTCATTCACTGCCGTTCATGTTGAAACAGTATGGAAAATGTCTGTATTGCCGGTACTCTAATTCAAGCCATTCAGACTTGCACGTTGACGTACTGTATCAATACACCAGGAAGAATTGTTCTTCACACCTGCTGCACTTTAAACTTGAATTGGGGCTTTCAGCGATCGAGCGCAGTTCCAGCTAACGTTGACAAAATGTTCACGTACGTTCTGCAACATGTGCAGTATTGAAGGCAAAAATGTAAACAAAAACCCAATAAATGTGAAAATAATGAAGCAATTTGGGGGAAATATTGGAGGTTTATGTCACTATGTGGCTGCTGTTGACAATGGAGAATGACGTGAATTGTAGTAACACTGGTATGGTCCTTTGAGAACAGAAAAACTGTCACACTAACAGGCATATAATGACAAACTAACTGCATCAGTAGCACGCTATCTGTACCCTGCATGTAGGCTACATGAAGAGGCTGTGAGTGACAGGTAGTGACATTTTCATTTTGCTTGAAACCTTCATGCCACATGAAGAGGCCATATTGACATTACTGAGATAATAATGATGGTATAGCAAACAATGTAAAGCTGTCAAGAGCTCCCTGGTGAATACTATACGCACAGCATAATTGACTGTAAAAAGACAATTTAAAATGCCATGGAGTCAAATATAATACTGAGTCACTACACTTCCAACTGTCATGTAGCCTGAAATTGTGCCAAGCTTGACAAAAAGCCAAACTAATTAAAGCCTGCTACCATGCTATGTCGTCGATGTGGGGTGGAAACTGGTTCAAAACCATTACTTTTAAAGATGAAAGGTTTCAGCAACCATATCAAATCTACACAGTCTTTTGACATGTTGTTGGTGTTCCTGCGACCTGCTCTCTCTCTCATTTAAATATCCTAGAGAACTGAATGATGTGTGGAGTGTTCACATGCCAAACAAAGAGAACTGGCACGCTCCACGCAATCGTCTTCGAGTCGAGTATCGTGATGGGCGCCAACCCAAAAGTCATTAAAAAAAAAAAATAGCAAATGAAGTCATCAGCACAGGCAAATCGGTACGCAACACTTTTAATAACACACATAGCGGCAGCAGGAAACGGGCGTGTCGGAGCCCCGAGCGCTCCGCGGCGTGGCGTTTGTGAAGCATGTGTGGGTGTGACCCCTGTTAAACAGCAGCCAGGGAGCTGCCGCTCGTTAGCAACCAGCTGATACAAGGCGTCAAAACAACATCGTAAAGAAGCCAAACACTATGGAAAGGAAAAATTCAACTGAAATGCTGAAATGCAAAAATGTGTATTTGACCCATTTAGATCACATTGTCGGTTACATTACACTCCTGCGTAACAATATTATTGAGCATATTAAGAAAATTAAAAATAAATATATATATACATATATAAATGTATTCTCATAGCAAGATCCCATGGTGATTTATTTCTGTGAAACAAGATACGACACAGACTTACATCAGCAAGTACCAACCAGAGTCATCCCTCTTATCTGTAAGATTCATTATGGGACCTATAGAGGTAGCCGCGTGCAGTCTGCCGTGTCGAAGATGGCTGTTGCGTTACAAATGATCCAATTTCATAGCTAAACCCGTGCACAAAATACGCTGCTAAAAACATTTGAGGGGAGAATTCCGATCAGAATTGTACTTCAGGTCAAATAGACTTTACTTTATGGAGGCTGGCCCATCATGGTAGCCGCCATGCCCCGCCATGAGTGCTCATGGGCGGGTGGGAGACGTGAAGTGGTTGACCCCTTCTGGAGGTTCCAACTGGCTCTGTGCGGTTCGACCACGCTGAGTTTGGCTGAGCCCTCCGCTCAACGTTATGTTATGTCCATCGCGGCACAGAAGTTAAATATTTAACCAAATCCCATGTCATACTGAGCTCGGCTTTAAGAGGAAAGGCATCACGTTCTGCTACTGTGACAACCAGATACGAAACCAGTTGATTTTCAAACTTGCATGTTTGTGCAGGTATTATGTATTGTAGACTGTAGAGTAATGCGCAGAACCATACATCAATAATAACTGTCATTAAACCAATAGGATACTCAGTCTTTAATCAGTGTAACACCTATACCCAATAAATTAATCCTTAATTTACTGTAATTTACTCTAACTCTGAGAGTGTACAAATACAATGAAATGTGGTTGTATTTGTACCCTCTCAGAGTTTTGATTAGAAACACTCAAGTGTGGATTCTTTGGAGAAGTTATTACCTCTCCCTATCGCCTCCCCTCAACAGCCTCAATACCCATGAAGCGTTTCAGTGTTTTCCACCAGCAGCACTATTCCACTTCCACGGTCCCTAGACTGGGGGCGACCCTCGCTATAACACCCCCCCCCCCTCTCCTCCCCTCCCTTCCCTCCCTTGTCTTTGTAACCTGTCCTCTAAAGCCACACCATGATGGATGGTGTCGTTTAAGCTGCCGTCATTGGAACCGCTCACAATCAGATGAAGCTAAATCGCCTCCCCTGTCCCGTTGGCCTGGCAGCGAGCTATAACCGAGTTCCCCGAGCATCGGGCCCTTTTTCCGGGGGCCGCTCGATCTCCCCCCCCCCCCCCCCCCCCTCCTTTCCTCAGACGTATAGCCGGGCGTAACCCGAAAGCCCTTCCCAAATGGGGTCACATTAGCATGTTAGCTGTGTTAGCGCTTCTCTCCTTGGCTGATTTATGGGCTCGCTACACATCCACTTGATGACGCACGCTGGGGCTAAAATCGGATTGCTCGCTGGAGTGGTGGCGGTGCGTGCCCCAGCGTTTCGTGACAAATGACTCCACATAAAACACGTTACTGTAGCTGTAATATTTAGGACACAAAGGGCGCTCCTTCTGGCAAACACTTCTCTTCCTTTACCTTAGTCGTTCGTTCCCAAATCGAATTCCAAGGCATCTTTCCAGTCGTGTACGTAATGGTCCGCTTGACAATAATACTGTAGGTATAGGCTTGTTGATTTATGGTCGGTGGAGAACAATGAATTTATTGAGACCTGGGTGTTTTCTCTTTAAATTGATGGGGGCTCACTTGGGGAGTCACTTATGCTCCTTTGATTTGATAAACAGGGCATGGCGTGACACTGAATAGGCATTTCTCTCTTCTGCATCTGACCCAATTGTGCAAACACGCGTGCACGCCCACAGGGCGTGCACGCACACAGGGCTGCATCGCTCGTGTAATTGACACCCGCTTTATTTCGCTCGCACAGCGATCGAAACGGACGTGGCAGCCGGGGCGTCTGCCTCTGTTCACCGTCTGTCCCCTTGAAGAGAAGCGACGCCTTCAACTTTACACCGTGTAAATGAGCCCTTAGGCCCATGTGAGCACCTACCTACAGTATACTCACAACCCAACACCCGTCGATGTGCTGTACCTGCACAGAGGAACAAAAGATACACCGTTTCCTCCCTCCCTCCCTCTCACCAACACTACACTGCCAAAAACAAGTTTGCAGGGGTCCTGTGGGACGTAGCGAAGTGGAAACAGGGCACTTTGAAGCCTTTAAAAAGGACTCCGCTTTGTAGCGGTGATACTGGAAACCCAGCTCGCGCTCACTTTTTATATCGTCCTGGCTCTTCTGAAACCTCTGCCGTGCTCAAGCTATTCAAAGACGATGAACTCTTCTATTTTGCTTCATTGAAGGCGGCCAAGTCTTTTACAAAGTTCTGGGTTCGGCCCACATGGCGAAATGGCTACTGTTGGAAGCTTTGTGGTGCTGGCAATTGGGGCTAAAATACCTCCTCGATTCAGAAACCGTTTGAACCATATCTCTGCTATTCAAGCTTCAGTATGAAATACTGGAAAAAAAGAACTTTGTCAATACAGAGAGATTTACTCTTTCTATAGTGTTGGGTGTGGAACGCAGTCAATCACCACAAGACATCAATACACCATAATTATAGCCTACAGTTCAGTATTCTTTGTAGTTCAAAGTGATGAGAAATATCACACGGATGCAGTTGCTATTGGAGAATTGGCAGGTTAGGGATTTCAATTATGTCATGCCATGTGGCATGAAGATACGCAAACAAATCTGTCCTTCCGGTCATTCTAAAGCACTTCCCAGAGGGCCACAGTTATGTTCCTGTGATTCCAGTCGCCAAAATCACAGTCTTCTACCATCTCTAGACCAGTGGTTCCCAAACTTTTCAGGTCGTGACCCAAAAGAGCGATTAGGCGTTTGCCTGGGACCCTAACTAGTGAAAATAGCAGATGTAGCTCACAACAAGATTGTAGATCGGCTATTTTCACTACTTCTTAATTCATTATATATATATATTTTATTCATGGACTTTCTTAGATTTGTTTGTTTGTTTGTTTTAAAATGTATACAATTATTTTATTAATTTTTTCCGTTTTAAACAATCTTTTGAAATCTATGTAAAGAAAGTGGGATTACATTTTTTTACTTCAAACTTTAAATGTAACTTAAAATATAAGTGAAATGACTGTAATTTGTATCCCAGGTTCATTAAGATGGGCGTTTCCCTCTCTCTCCTGGCAGGTCAACGTCTGTTTGGGGAGAGCATCCTGGGCCTGACCCAGGGCTCCGTGTCGGACCTGCTGGCCAGGCCCAAGCCCTGGCACAAGCTCAGCCTGAAGGGCCGCGAGCCCTTCGTCCGCATGCAGCTGTGGCTCCGCGACCCGCACAACGTGGAGAAACTCATGGACATGAAGCGCATGGAGAAGAAAGGTGACACTCTAGACTAGAGCATGCTACAGTACACCCCATTATTGTTTTTTTGAAAGCACTGGTTTCTTTTGCCCAGTTTCATCCTCATCTGCTTTCCTTTTCTCTCTCGTCCGCTCGTCCGTCCGTCCGTCCGTCTGTCTGTCTGTCGGTCTGTCGGTCTGTCGGTCTGTCTGTCTTTTCTGTCTGTCATGTCTGTCTTTCTCTCTCACTGTCTCTTTCAAGCTGAAAATAAATTGACACAATTAGCAATATTTTCTTTAACATTATTTCGCACAGCCTCTCATTGCACTATGAGTACTGGTTGAAATGTCTTTATTACTCCTAAGTTACTGTTATGGACATTATTTTCCATTTCATTCTATTCTTTTTTTTTTGTGCATTGACTCAATAGTTCCAAATTGTTTATGCATGCCAATAAAGGATCATTATCGTCATCAGTTCCAAAAACACCACCATTAGATATTCTTGCGAACGAGCACAGTGTGCTCTGTTCATTTCCCCTTCGGTGTGATTCTGAAGCGGTGCAGGCTTCTTGATGCTGCTGCCGTGCAATGTCCCTTCGTGTGAGAGAGAGAGCGTGTTGCACGCCTGTTGTTTGCACTTAAATGATCTCTGCAGGATGGGGGGGGGCGATGTTTCTAGGCACTGTCAGGATTGATCTAGGGTGCCAGATATCAAGCACCTCATCAGATATGACAGGCCCCAGCCTCTCTGGGGCCTACTTATTCAGAGTCCAGTGCATATTTGCCCCTCGTGCTGCTAGCCTCGTCGCTCCGTCCAGCCTTCCACTAGCTAAGTGAACATTCTTGGAGTGATTAGGCCTATTAACCCATTCAAACCGGGGAAGCATCCGTGTCATTTTAATTTTAACCACTTATTGCCTACTTTGGCTATTCAATAATAGCAGAGAAAAAAAATGTGCAAATCTTTGAATGGACATTTATATTTTTGTTTATTTTTGTACACTTGTATTTATACATTTTCAGGTTCCTTGACACGAAAAACCACTGACTGACATGATAGAAGCATATAATTATATACCTTTTTCAGGGAAAGCCGTTGGGGTTTATAGGAGAGATACATCCGTAGAATGGGCCTGGAGGTCTCAGCGGGTTAAACACTCCTCGCTGTATAAAAGTCACAGTGCTGGTCCTTTGTGTCATGGGCTAAAGGCAGTGCTCAGGCTGTGATTCGGTGTCACCGCCTGGCGCTCGGCGCTGCGCTGTCCATGGCATTATACCAGCGTAGCGGCTAGCTGACGGCTGCAGTTCGGGGGGGGGGGGGGGGGGGGGGGGGGGTTGCTCATTAGCAGCAGCTGTGCTAAAGGCTCCAGTGATGAATGCTCTTTGCCGTGCCTCCGCGCTCAGCGCATGGTAAGGGTTGCGGGGGAGCATAGGAGGAGACGGTGGAGAAGGAGAAGCGCTGGCTTTGGAAAATGGCTGTCGTCGCCATAGAAATAGCCCTATACGTCTATAGCGGTTCAGTGAAATTCAGAGGAAACGTAACAGCTTAAAATAACTGAATCATACTATTAAAAAAATATATTTTCTTCATTTTAGCTTTAGATTGTGAGTAGTATAATATTTGCTTTTGTATGATTATATGGATATGATATAAATTCTTAATGTTAACGGCTGGCGGGTAAGGAACTACAGTGTATCTTAATTGCAGTGCATTTTAGATTGCGGACAATAAAATATACATTTACAGCAGAGGAATCAGGGATGGATAATGCTTGTAGATGCTGACAGTAATGCTATTCAAAATTATTCTGCCTTTAATTAATTAATTAATGTATTTAATAATTAATTTATTTATATTTTAACCCCTTTAAATGTGTTTGAAATTGTGACAAGCTGAACTGAATGGATAAGGGTCATTGTGGTCCATCCTTCAGTCAGGCGTTGAGGATCTTGTCTATGGCAAGCCTGCCCCCTTGTGGTGGTTTAGTAATATTATGTTGTAAGATGACAACGGTACAATCCCAGAAAATGAATTATGTAATATGTTTAATAGTTGCTCCAGTTACTTTACTTTGTCTCAGATTATTCTTAAGTGATGCTTTATTTATTGATCAGAAAAAAAACAGATTTGGGGTATATCATAATTATGCCCATAGTTATGATAAATTGAGGCTACTAAAGTATAGGTCAACATTAGCTCAGCATTAGATGCACATGATGCTGATCACCCTGGCCTACAATCTGTGGTGTTCTCCCCGTGGGGCATCCGCGTGGCGCACTGGAGACTCGGGTTCGATTCCTCTACAGGGGTCATGGCCATGCTGGCTCTTTGTGGTGGACATTTTTGTCAAAATTGAATTTATTCCACGAACATTCAACATGAGTGGACAATAATATGATTCACCAAAACACTCTCACAGTTACAGATCTGTTGTGAATGACCATACAGTATAACAGAACTGAACTGTAACTGTGAGAGTGTTCAAATGGAACCAAACAGACGCTTACAGGTCCAATTTGGTTTAATTTGTACACTCTCAGAGTTAAGGGGTCCTTACACTACTAATACGTCATAGTAGTAAATACTAGTTGAACTACTAATATGTCATAGTAGTAAATGAGTGTTATAATGGTGTGTAAAAAAAGAACATTTAAAAGTCTGCCATGGACAAGACCAAGTCTTTGCCACAGATTTATTTGTCCTTGTACGGACAAATGGGACATGTTCTGTTCCTCCATAAAGTTGTGCACATTTCTGTCATAGCTTACAGGTCGGCAATTCTTCTGCCCCTCCTATGCCCAGCTTGTGTGTCTGTGCGTAGCCCAGAGCGACGATAGATTGGCTGAGCAATGTGTGTATAGTGATGATTTGATTGGCTGAGCGTGGAATGTGATGTATGATGATGATGTATGTACGATGTATGTATGATGTTTTGCATTGTAATGTATTTTTAACATATTGTTGTGTTCAATGACCTCACGGACATCTATGGACTTTCTTGTGTAATCTCAAATTGCTGTTTTATAATTGCTTTTCTAAATAAATCAAATCAAATCAATTTGATAACAAGAGCGGCCGTCACTTTACACAGTGTGATATTATTATTTTAATGTTCAGAATATATCCGCCTATAATGAAATGCCCAAATTAGCGAAGCGACCCCCGGTTGAAAGTGATTAAGAGTCTCTCTCTCTCTCTCTCTCTCTCTCGTGTCACAGCCTACATGAAGCGACGCCACAGCTCGCTGAGCGAGGGCCAGGCGGCGGGCGGCGGGCGGCGGTGGTGGCCGGGTGGAGCTGGGTGGCACGGCGGCGGCCCTAGACTCAGCCAGGGCGGCGGGGGAGCACTCCTCAGCACCACCACCACCACCAGCAGCAGCAGCATCAGCAGCAGCAGGCCCACCACCAGCACCAGCACGCGGCGGCCGCGCAGCACCTGAAGAAGCCCCGCGTGGTGCTGGCGCCCGAGAGAAGGAGGCCCTGAAGAGGCCTACCAGGAGAAGCCGTACCCCTCGCCCAAGACCATCGAGGAGCTGGCCTCGCAGCTCCGCCTCAAGACCAGCACCGTCATCAACTGGTTCCACAATTACAGGTATCAGGACAGGCGTGCGCATTTATAGACGGGGGCCATTTTGGTTCCATTTATACGTGGAGATTCAGAACTCTAAAGGTGCGTTCCCACTTGTTCGAGTGGCGCGATTTCATACGAACTCAATGCAAACACGCGACTTAGCTAGTTCAGCACCCGGATGTCGCGCCTCACACACACACATTGTGCTTGAGGTTAGATTATTATTATTTTTTTTTTTTATAAATCTCGTTAAAAAGTGGTTAAACAGTTTAACTTATTTAGCTGAGGACACCATGGAACTCCCCAAGGACCCACGTGGCCCTTGAGACCGTCCCAGTTTCACATGTATTCATATTCTTGATGAAACTTGCAGCACTGTAGCACTAGCAGTCACACTGTAGCAGTCACTGTAGCTAGCAGCACTGTAGCAGTCACTGTAGCAGCACTGTAGCAGTCACACTGTAGCAGTCACTGTAGCTAGCAGTCACTGTAGCTAGCAGCACTGTAGCAGTCATGCCGCCGTCTCTCCCTCTCCAGGTCTCGGATCCGACGTGAGCTGTTCATCGAGGAGATCCAGGCGGCGGCCGGCGAGGGCGGCCGCTCTCCGTCGAGCCGCGTGGCCAAGGCCAGCGAGGGGGACAGCTGCGACGGCACCGAGTCCGAAGGCACGCTGGAGAACCGCGCCGGCCTGGAGCTCAACGCCGCGGGCGGGTTGTCGTTGGAGTCTGACCAAATGGAGGAAGGCTCCGCGGGAGCCAGCAGCAGCCTCCTGGCCGGCCTGTTCAACACTCCAGACGGCGGTGGCCACACCTCGACGTCCACGGCGGCGGTTCGCAACCCCCGCGACAGTAGCCTGCGCAAGAAGAAGGCCGCCAACCTCAACAACATCATACACCGCCTGGAGAAAGTCGCCAGCAAGGACGAGCCTCACGAATGGGAGTTTGGATGCGTGTCCCCCTCCCCCCCCCTCCTTAACAGCCACAGCAGCAGCGGAAATAAGAGATCCCTATTTTTCTAGTGCCCTGACTGCACAGTTGAAGGCCAAGCCTGGTGCAGCGCTGCTGGGTGAGAACCGGCGTCTTCTAAAGACCCTTTCAGAGCACGGCGGCGTGGACGAAATGGTCCGGTCTCGCAGCCCACAGCAACCAGGTTTGGTTCCAGACATAATAAAGGAAGGAGAAAATGAAAATAGCACTTAGAATGCAGAGCCCTGCTGGCCACAGGGCCTTAACACCGTCGGCCAAAGGTGCGCAAGAGACGTAGAGACACTGCACTACTTGCAAAGAAGTGTCACTCCACAGGAGGAGAAGTTTTAAGCAATTTTATGAGTGTGTGTGTGTGTGTGTGTGTGTGTGTGTGTGTGTGTGTGTGTGTGTGTGCGTGCGTGTGTGTGTATGCGTGCGTGCGTGTTTCTTTGAAAGATTCATTCGCCACCTCAAACTTTGTTCACTCCGTGTGTTTTCACCGTTTAAACTTCAATATAACAATGTTCTCCCTTTCCTCCCCCCAACTGGTTTTCAAATGTATATTTTCTTTCTTTTTCTTCTTACAGTTGCAGGTGTTTGACTGTTATTAGTGATTACCATCAAGAAATTAAGCTTAACAATAGTGACAAGCCAAGAATCAAGACAAGAGGAGTGACATGCGGACATTGAACCACAAGTCCATCCTATAACTCGCCATCTAATGGCTTTGGAATTCTCATCAAACTATTGACTCGGTCGAGACGGAATCCACATTCATATCAAATTCTTTCTCTCCTGCGAGAAAGGAGAAGAGAGAGACTTCTAATGCAATCGGGTTGCCACTGAGAGATTGCACAGTCGTTTGACTCTAAACAATACTAGTTTTGACTCCTGAATCTTTGAGAAAGCAAAAAAAAGAAGAACAAAGTGAGAATACTAATCACCTGTTTTTTTTTAAGGAATGGTAAAACAAAAAATCACTTTAAATTCACCTTTCTTTTAATGCATAACATAGAATGCAATGGTCACGTCAGGAAAGGGCAAAAAAGAAAACCTTTTCTTAAGTGTTCTTTCTTATGAGTAGAAGCTCTTTGTTAGTTAGTGCATATATCTGTCATAGCTTTAACGGTTGCCTCGGGTGCCATTTTTTTGGGTGCCGTCTGTGGCAGGTTAATTTAATACTCCGCATTTTAGGCCAAATTCAGGTTTGAGGGGGAAAAAATAACAGAAAAAAAAAATAACAAAAAAAATAGTTAGTTGGCATATTTTAAAATCAAAAGCAATGGACATTGCTTTTTTAACCTCTTTTAACTACGGAATAGCAAAACTTCCACACACTATTCAGACCTCAGAACCCGCGGGTGTGCGGCGGGGGGCCCGAGGCCCCCGCGAGTCACGGCGTCGGCCCTAAGGAGAAACAGAGGCATTTCATTGGATGAAAAGGCCAGGAGATGCACAGCTCACTTTACGGAGGTTTCCAAGTTTCAGGCTCTTATCTGCTCTAACTGTGTCCATCGCAGTTGTGTGTTTGTGAGTGTCCATCGTTTAGGAGAAAAGAAAAGATGGACAGAAAGGAAAGTAATTCCCGAGTTCCTCTTAAACCATGTTTATACTTTGTCGTACGATGGTGTATAAATTAAGCGTTACTCATTGGTCCTGATATGCAACATACAAGGAGACGAACAGGCCTGCAGCAGAGCTGTCCGCGTACCTGACGTGTCCTCGTTTAAAAACCCTTCCAGATACACTCACCAATTGTGATTTCTTTTTTTCTTTTGCACCTCTTAACAGAGGTTTCAGAGGTCTTTACCTACCAAAATGATGCCAAGATTGTTCACAACAGCCTGGACTATGAATTTAGAAAAGAAAACCAAAGTATCGTCCAAGGAGACATTGTCATTTGTCATCGAATGAAAGTTCAACTGAACCCCGAACCTCGGATGAGTGTTTTGCCTGACCTCAAAAGAACAAGCCCTGCTTTTCAACATGAATGTCCGGCTTAACACAGATTTGGGTTTGGGGTTTAGTTTAAGAATTGAGTCCCATGTCAATTGATGTTGTCACTTCTCAAACATGGCCATGTGGAGTTATTTATTTTTATTTAATTTTTAAATGCATGCCGGTTGAGTACTTACCGTGTGTATCGGCCGCAGTCGCATCGCAAAGCGATTTTTATCTCAAAGGGTGGAAGACAAATTGACACCAATTGAAGCCACAAATAGACGTTTACCAAGAGCCCCTCTCCTGCCATTTATAGGTCAAGAAGATTGAACCGTTTAAGCCCTCTATACTTTGTCATAATGACAAATGGCAAAAAAAAAACATTAGTTTTAGTTTTTTGAAAGATGTTAAAAAGTTTCCCAAAACAGGAATGCCAGGGTTAATGTGGTTACACGAAACCCTTCCTCCTTCACTCCTCTCCCTCCCCTTGTCCTTCTAAGCCACAAGCTCACAGTGCCTGCCTGCCCACTGCCTCTCTCCCTCATGGATTTACATGTTTGTGTGAGATTTCTCTTTTAATATGCACACCGAGTCTATTGCCCTATACCGCATCCTGCGTTCCCTTGAGAAAATGTGTTTGTGTGTGAGTTTTCTAAACGTGTCTTTCTTTTTCTACATGCACAACTCTCACCCTGTTTCCTCCTTCGTAGTGGAATCGCCCCTCCCCCTCCCAAGCAGAAACATGGCACAGTAGGTCTCGTTTTTTGCCATAATAATACTCACGTTAGTTGTCTTCATCAAATTATTTATTCTTTTTTCTTTTCTTTTCTTTTTAACAGTTTGGCTCTGGTTATTTATAGGTGCTCTATTTTACATTTTAATGTCTCATATTTCATTTCTGTTTTCTCTTTATTATTATTATTATTATTATTTCAATTATTATTATTATTATTATTGTATGGAAGGGATTATAAGGGGTGTCGTTACATTTTTGTTGTTGTTAGACTGATAGACTGCCGGCAGTATTTGGGTCATATGTACAAGATGTAGGTGTCATACATGTATATTAAAGAGCTAGACTATTTCATATTTCATAGTGTCCTTTAGGTCAGTGTTAAACGTTCGGCCATGTATGGATTTAGCAATCAAGGTGTCCTTGCATGGTTTTACTCCCCCCTCCCCCCCCCCCCCCCCCCCCCCCCCCCCACACACACACACACACAGCACACATAATATAACTCTCAGTGTTAATGTAAGCCTGAGAGTGTCCGTAAGGGTCCATTTGCTTCCATTTGGACACTCTCAGAGTTAAATTAACCCATAATTTTTTACTGTGTTCTGTACGCTTAGCATACCAGACCTCCCTCACAGCCAAAAGTCTGGCAAGGAGAGACTTTAAATGCCATTTGCACCTGATCATATTTCACTCAGAGCTTGAGTTTTATGACTAAACCGGTCAAACATTTAAATGGAGATGACGGCAGCTGTGCAGTGGAGAGAAAGAGCATCCAATGGATGCACTGACTGACTCCCTGGTTCTTGGCTGTAGAGAAAGCAGGGACCAGACTCTGAGCTTAGAATAACGTTCTTGTCTTCGGGCAGAAACCTCTTATCTCCACATTCTAACCGTTTATGTTTTGTCCGTAAATTAACGCCCTGCTTGACCACACTACAGCGTCACAGAAACGTGTAAAAAAATAGCAGATGTTCAAGCTTGAAACCGCGACGCACTTTGAGCTCGAATTCGAATGTTTTGGACACATGAGATTTCCACGCGACAATCGACTAATCATTTGACGATTTATAGCCTCCGAGCAGACTAGCCGATGGTGTGGGGCTACATCCAGATGTTTCACTGTAGTTAGATCCAGATGTTCCACTGCAGCTGCTGGACGCTCACTGTGGCCACCTACTCTTAACGCAGTGCTTCTCACACGTGTCAAGGACCCCCAGAAGAGACGATGTTTGTTACAAACATTACGATGTCGGTATTATTCAAATATTTTAAGCTCGTAGATCTGCTATTTTTTTTGATTGGCCAACATTTAAATGGACAAAGTGGTTAAAATGATTGTGATGCTATGTTACCTAGACCCCCTGAACCCTCCCCCATGATTCTCAAGCCTTTTCATTTCTAGGACCCTCATTCGATACAAATGTTAATCTCTGGGACCCCAGTTTACCATGTGTAAAATCATCAGTGTTAACTTAACTCTGAGGGTGTACAAAATGTTGTACACTGCACTTAGAGTTATAGACCTACTGTATAAGGGTCCTATGTGGACTCCCTTGGCAGTCCCCTGACCCAACCTTGAGAAGCACTAATCTCTATAAGCAGACATCTGCGTATAGAGAGAAATCGGCTACTTGGGATGTCCCGTCATAAATTCCGTGTGTCAACTCCAACTTCGTTTGTGGCCACAGCGAGCAGCCAAGCGGTTGAAGCAGAATTTCCAGAACTAGCCCAATTTATATCATTTATTATTCTCCTCAGAGGATAAATCGTCATCCATAAGAAAAATAACGAAAGAAAGATCTGAATTCAGTCGAAACAGTCAGAATTTGTTCCTAATAGTTTATTGTGATTTATTTACGCATGTTGTACTCTTCTGCAGTAGCTCTGTTTTAAATAAGACATTCAGATCAGAAAATGATTATGGACAGAATGTTGTGATCTAATTATGGCAAGTCATTCTATAAGCGGCTATGTCGATGTTTCCGTGTAGTTTGGGGCACCACCTGTGTGGTCACCTCTTTAGTTCACGTGATAGAAAGATAACAGGTAGGACTGCTTAGTAACTAATGACTGCGTAGTCATTTCACTACTAAACTACCAAACAATGTAAAGTTGTGACGTGATTTGCGCATTACAAAATGTGCCAGGTAGCCTACTGCCAATCCAACCCAATACATCAAAAATGCAAATGAGACAGTAAGAAGCACACCCCACAGCCACAGCATTTAAAAATATATATACCGGTAATTGGGTAGGGAAAAAAAGGTAATGTTCTTCTATCAGTTAAAAACTCTAAAGTGATTGGCACCTTGCAAAAATTAGGTATTTGCACATTTGCTTTCTTTCTTTACTTGATGGTGCGTTCACACAGGCAGATGTACAGTGTACCATTCATTCACTTTTCAATTTACAAATTGTGATTATTATTATTATTATTTTTTTATCATGTTGCTTGCTATATATTGTTGTTGTCTGGTGGAAACCGTGTACGTCCCAAAACCGGTCCTTTTTTAAACAGTGAAAATAGCCGATCTACAATCACACGCCTCGCAATGCTTGTAGATGTTTTTCACTATTTTTGTGCGACACTCTTGTGTGATGAAGTACGGCCTAAATCTTACAAAAGAAAAAAGAAAGTACAAATTTGAAACTTTGGCGATATGAGGTTCCTGCACTATTTAGTAACGACTAAAATGACACGGATGCTTTCCCGCATTGAAAGGTATAACAAGTTAACAACATATAGGCTTTCCAGGTCTTGTGATTCTGCACTGGGGTGGTCTCAAGGCAATGAAGATGCCATCACACCTACAGTACAGTGGGCTAAAAGCTCAACAGACCCATGCTGCGACAACTGAGTCTTGAAGCAGATCAGTGACCTTGAGAGGCTTTTGGGCAGGAGCTGTAGCGATGGAGGTCGCTCCTCTGCTGTTCAAGACACTTCTAGAAACCCCCAATGCCTCCCATGCCCTATTATTAAGCCCATTTGAATTGGTGCCTACTTTGCTTTCGGTACACTGCATAATACGAAGGATTAATTTAACTCCCAAAATGTAAACGTTTACACGTTCAGAGTTAAATTGGCTACTTTGCAGTCACCATTGTGTCCAGTCCGGTTCCAAACCAGGCTTTCTTAAGTGCCATGCCGCAAAGCAGGCCGAGCCACGGCAGTCCCTTCCAACTGGCCTTCATTTCCCCCGTTCATTGATTTTAGACTGAAAAACAGAATTGTATTTTGATAAAAGCACAAAGTTCAATCCATTTGACATAAACTGTAATTGATTGTCATCGTAACATTATCGTTCAGACAGCTCTTCCAACTATAAAAGAAAACTACGCTTATTCGTGTGTAGGAGTTCTTTCCTCCAGATGACCTTACACTCCCCAGAGTGCCTTTGTGTGCCATGCTGATAGTGTTAAGACATTGCCAATTATCTAGCGCAGTGAAGATTGCCTGATTATATGAGTCTTTCCTTTTTGGAAATTTAATTCAGTCTCCAGGCTTGCGACTTCCCTTGCTTAATTCTGGCCCCTCCCAAACGTCAATTGTCAGATAGGTGTTTTTCATCTGTCTGCTCATTTTGTTGTAGCGGCCATGCGGTGTAGCCTGTTGCTCTATATCCGTCTGTCCCTCTGTCTGATGTTGTAGAGCTCAGTGTAGTCCTGCAACCATAGCTGAGTGGGTAAAAAGGCTGCCAATTGAAAAGTCGCCGGTTCGACCCTCATCTCACCAAGTATGTATAATGTGTAACAGTGTCCACAAAACAATACATTTTACCCATAGACACTTAGCAGCTCCATGCAGCTATCTGCTGGGTTAATGCAGAAAAGTAATATTCCCTAAAACTCTCTTTCCTTCCCCTTTAAAGGTTTCAGTAACAAAGGTGTGAGAGAAGGTGAGAGAGGAAGTGTAGGAGCTGCCTCCATATTGAAAACCCTAGCGATGCAAATCATCTCTCAGTAGGCCTATACTCAGTGTGTTGATCGTGTGCGTGATTACCCTGTTTTTGCCCGTAAAATATACTAGTAGATTAAGGCTTTTGCATAAGCTACATTTTACCATGACTACTCTTGACTCCTTTTAAGATTAGAGTGTTGGTGTGCATGATGCCACATTTTAGAAGACTGTATCCCTCGCAAGGGATCACATCCAGCCTCAGTAGAAGAGTCTACGATGACTGATGGGGAAAAAAGATAAGACGTTACACTCCCGATAGAGCAATAATATTCATAGTGGACCAAAATAAGGCTTGATTTCCTTGTTTGCATTATTATTATTATTATTTTTGTCTAGCATCTTCTTGTGTTCATTAATTATGTTGTGAGGCATTAGAGAGCGAAGAGGTTGATCCTCTTTTTCTGTTGCTTGCATCAGTGCGAGTGTCTCATGCCGCGCCGTCGACAGGGAAGGGTTATCGTTTCGTTTTCGTCCGCTTTGTCGACACGCCACCGTCTGCCAGTGCCTGGTATAGCTTCCTGAGTGAACGGGTTATGGCTATGAGTGTCACGAAGGACAGAGGGGACAGGATGTATCCGGGTCAACCCTGGAGCAAGCACCCAAAGCAACACTGGTTTATACAAAGGGCATTTTGCATGTGTTTGTGCAGGCTTTCAAGCTTTTCATTCTGTTTCCTTCTGTGTTATAAGGTTTGTTTGTTTTTGCTGTTGTTGGAAAAAGACAAAAAGACAAAAAGAAGAAAAAAAAAAGGATGTTCCATTCAAGTCTGACGTTCAGTTAAATCGGTTGGAAATTCTATTGTAGAATCTTTGTGATTCTTTGGACAAATTTCAGGAATTTGCCTTTTGCAAATATTTTTCTAAATAACTAAAGCAGATTGCTATCAATATTATATACACTGTCATATAAAATTGTACAGATGAATTATATCCTCATAGCGAGTTGTTAAGCATTAATATGTTTTTTGTTTTGTTTTTGGTATTCATGTTCAAAGTATTGGTAGTATTTCTCTAGTCGATGTGTTCACAGCTTTTTTGGTTTTTCTGTCCCATTTCAAAACTAAGGAAACCTCACACATTTTTAAAGGTCACTTGTAAAGAAAACCTGCAGAAGTAGTAAAGAGTTTTAGCTCTAGTTCCAGCGCTTGTCTCACGATACCGTGTGTATGTCATGGATTCACGTTTCTTATACGATCCACCCTTTCATTTTACACCTTAATATTGTTAAGAAAAAGCTACACATAAAGACCTATGCCTTGATTTACATAGAATCGTTACATGTTGGTGTAGCACGTCATGTCACCCTCCAGTCTTTAAAGACTAGCTGTTTTTGCCACAATGTGTGATGAACATTTTACTTGGTGCCCTGGCTGTTGTTGTCACTGTCTAATCACCACAGTAAAATCTGTCGTTTAAACTGTGTGTATACAAGTGGACTCTGGTCCATTTTTTACACTTTCTGACTTAACTACTTAAACCCCGTTTAAAATCTCAGATCTACAAGCTCAAATGGTTGATCTGCAATTTTTTTTTAACATTTCTGAAATGTTTTCAAAATGTTGAAAGTGGCTAAATAAGCGGTACAGATTTTGCTGTGCAGGACTCTGTCGGGTATGAAAGGCATCTCAAAGATGAAAAAAAGGGGACATTTTGGTTGATATCTTTTTGGAAGTTGAAGTCGGGTGCCAAGACTTGACTTTCATCTACCATAAATGTCTGATAGGCATTCTGCAATGTCTACATTAAGAATGTCTGTTATACCTACCAGACATCATTGAGATACCAGACATCATTGAGATGCCAGTCATTGAGGTTTGCTTTGTTTTCTTTGTAAATGAATGAAATATGAGGAAAGATTTTATACCAAATATAGATCATTTTAGATACTCTTTCATTGGTTTATTTTATTTTTTTGCGTCCAATAAATAACTTTATTCATAACGTCTTTTTTTGGCAAGGGCCATTACGCTTGACCATATTTGTACAGCTATAAAGTAGCTTCCATGAGAATTCAATTTGTGCAATGATATTTCTTGTAAACGCTAAGAAATGATTTCTTTTAAACTAAACTTCACATTGAAGTTCCCCTAAATGTTACAAAGGAAAACCACCTTTGACCAAGAACAAGTGTCCCTGATGATGAAAAGTTTGCTAAGTTTTAATTCACCTTTTGACTTTTTTTATTTTTTACTTTTGATTGGTACCATTGGTGAAGGCGCCCAGTGTGGTTTTATGGAATTTCACGATGGCATTGTGTGTTTTTGTTTTGTGTGTTACAGAGCATTGTACAGTTCCTTGGTAGTTTCGGAGGACTCTGTCCTTTCTACATTTTTTTGTGTGTTCTTTTCATTTGTACTTACTGACCCGGGTGACCCCCCTTTTTTTTTAAGTGAGGACTCATCCACCACGTCCGCTATGGTTCTTAAAGTCGTATCTCTCAAAGCTCAGGTGGAAATCGCTTTTTGGAAGATATTCCTTGCGTCACTAACGATAAGGCTGCCACCTCGCCTCCCCTCTACAACCGAGCAAGGTGTCAGCTGGTCTATTTTTTATATTCAGATATTGTAGACCATATCGTGGTCATCAGCAATGAGAGGTTGATTCCTCCTTCACGGACCTAAAAAATAAGTTCTCTTGTAATCCTTACGAAGAGTGTCTTTTTTTAACGTCTCTGGTCATTTTAAAGTCATTTTCACAAGCTCTGTTCTCAGCACTGTACAACAGACCCTTATACAATATGGAGAAGCAATATCACTGTATGAAACTCACTATGTATTATTGTTATTATTATTATTATTATTATTATTGTTATTATTATTCACTAGCACCCTAGGTGTGATAATTGAAGTAAATATCTTTTTTACAAACAGTGTTGGTGTGTGGTGTTTTTTTTCTTTTTTTTTGCCTTTTTACTTACTGTAGGTCTCTCTCTTAGAATGTCAACACAAAAATAACTATAAATAGAACATTTCAAAACCAAAACTAGCGACGGCTCCAGAATGAATAAGCCCATTGTTAATAACAGTGACAAGGAACGTGTGTGTCACTGTTATTCACTGTTACCTCTTTTTTGGGGGCCCCTGAGCTTGAGGCTGTTCGCGGTCACGCGGACGCTCAAGCTCAAGGGCCCCCCTAGCTCAGGGGCCCCTGGGCCTGAGTGCTGACACATTGCAAGTTTGTAGATCTGCTTGTTGATGATGGGGCACAGCACTCCCTTGGGTCCATGACTCCTCTGTGATACACACACAGAGTCTGAAGTTGATTTGTCAAACGTTTCGGAGATAGGCTACGTGATGGATTAGTATACACACATGAAGAGATGACATGCATTTGATTTATAGAGAGATTTTACATCTCTAAAACTTTACACGTTACACCGGAAGTAGTCTCACGTTACCAGACTGTTGCCTCTCGCAATCTCCAAATGCTTTCATCATACATATGTAGATATATAGATCATCATACATCTACAGTAGGCCTATATAGCATTCGGAGATTGTGGAATTGTTGTCTGGCTACGTGAGACTACACCGGAAGTGAACGGAGAGGGAAATGTGGAACCCAAATATGGAAATGGCTGATGTCATTGTAGTGAGTGATGTCATAGACTGGCACGATGCAGAAGTACACAAACCTACAGCAAGACATCATTGAAAGAAGGAGATTGCAGCACACAACAAATGTCCCTTTTCACATGGTTTATTTATTACCTCTGGCGAGATGAGGTAATAAACCATGTGAAAGGGACATTTGTTGTGTGCTGCCAAATCTTTCTTTCAATTTTGTATTTTTGAGCCTTGCACCTACAAGAATATACTCTTTCTTCTAATTTGGAGTGTTGCAGGTTGTCTTTTTTCCTCTCAGTAGTAGTAGTAGTTACAGTAGTCGACATACTATTTAATGTTAGTATTAAGGACAATTTATAGCCTCCCATACACTACATTTTAAGATTTTTAAAATACTATAAAGTATACTAGAATGTAGTCTTTTAAAAAAGATTTCCAAAATCTTGTGTTCTTGTCAGAAATCTTAAACCAGCAAGCTCAGTCATACATACTCCCGTACAGTAGGTGACGGCATGCAGCTAAAAGTAATGGCTACAACCCTCCATAAAAGTAAAGGAAGAAGAAGCCACTTCCTGGCCTCTATGGTAACAATAACAACAACACAACCACCACACAATGCAGCTCTCACTAAACAAATTAGACCAGAAGCCTATTACATTCCAGTTGGAACAAGATGGAGACTTTTTCTTGGTGGTATCAGAGGTATGTAGCAAATCATTAACTCGTCTCTAATGTTTGTCTCCCCAGTGTAAAGATGTAGCACTTTGATGCTAAACTCATGAATTAAAGTCCTCAGTCGCCACGACTGATTTCAGTCATTTGGATTCTGGGGATATGCCAGCATTTCTTCTAAGCCAAAGTACGGTAGTCTATTCTACAAGCTCTCACTTGAGAGCTTGTAGAATAAACTACTTTGGCTTATTTAATTAGATCCTACGTTTGAAGTGGTCAGACTAGCATTATGTGCAGATTGCAGAAACATCTTCCATAAATTAAAACCCTAATCGTCAGTCTCAGTGGGTCCTAATTGGTTCCCAGCTAAATCATTTTGCTGCTGTGCTGTCTCTCCTTTCTCTGTATTATTAATACACATTATGTCCTTATTTACTGCTGTAGCTATATAAGTTACCACTTTTGTTCATTTTTTTTAATACATCAAGGAATCAACACGAAAAAATAAATAAAAATACATTTATTTGATTATATAAATAATCAAATAAATGTCCAAAGCTTGCTGCTGCCTTTGAGTTACCTTTCTTTTTTCTTTTTCTTTATCTTTTGCATTGTAATTGCATGTATTTGTTATTTTTTACTTAATTAATGTTATGCATCCTAATGTCATTCATTGTATGATTGCATGTGTTCCTTAACATTGGCTTGTTGTTGAAATGTTTTACAAATAAAATCGCCTTGCCTGGGCTGGCCTAGGATGAAGTTGTAGCGTCGCCAGTGCATAGTAGAGAGTTGTGAGAATGGAAACAAAAAATGGACATTAAACATAAAACCTACAATGATGATTTTGTTCCTTCCTTATTGCCAATCTACAGCCCCTAGAGTTATGCTACTGAAGGCAATAATAAGGCATCAGAAATGTGAAGAGATCTTCGAGGGAAATGATGAGAAATACAAAGCCGTTGGTCCATTTCCATCAGCAGAGAACCACCACTGTTTCCATCAGCAGAGAACCTCCAGTGCACCTCAGGTAAGGCTACCTCCCCTGTAGTTTCTCCAAAGCCTGCAGTAGGGTGGCTATTAGGACTTAGGACCTTATAAGACAAAATCGAATATCACAGTATGTTGGACCAAATGCATCTATCAATATTGTGACGATAATTTATTTATTTTGTAGATGGGATAGCTATTTTCTTTCAACAAATAGTGTAGGACCCTGGGGGACCCCAGTCAACTAAGTACAGTATATAGATTTTAAGTGTCTAAATTAAAGGTGTATATTAAAAGTTATTTTAAATGTGACTGCTCCATTTCTTCCTTAACTTTGATGATGATGACCCTCCAGTGAACTATGAGAATCCCTCCCAAACAGAAGTGCTGCACCCCATTCATCTAGACATGGAGATGGATGCACACAAACATCCAGATGCCTTCACATGGAATATGAACGGTATAATGAAACACTCGATATCAAGTTTCACAACAGCCTCTACTGGGGAGCTTCAAAAGACTGATTTATTCTTAGTTGCACGTCAGTTCCGTGCACTGAAAACAGCTCTCTCTGTCTCTCAGAGAGAGAATTCATTTGTTGGATAAAGTAACAAAATATATCAATTGTACTATTCCAATCTGTATTTTGAGCTGAGAAGTTTTCTTGCTAAAACTTTGAAGCCTGAAACACCTGTAGTACTAGTCTAAGCAAGCGATTCCTCATTGTGTACATGGAACATGGAAATAATTTATTTACATTTTAAGAATCCAGTGTTCACTATCATGTTATTTTTCTGCTTCTAGACACCCAGCACATGGTTGTGTGTAAAGAGGAGGATTCAACTGAACAGGAGAGGAGCCCCAGTCTGGTCAAGGAGGAACCAGAGTCTCCACACATTAAAGAGGAACCTGATGGGTCAATGTTACTAGCAGTGAAAAGTGAAGATGATGATGAAATCTCTTCACACTGTTCTGAAGTTGAAATTGAAGTTGAACTTGACTCTGACACTGAAGTCACTGAAGACAGTGATGAGTGGGAGGAGATCAGTGGAGGTCAGTCAGTAAATGTGGAAGGACGCATACTGTCATTGAGCAATAAGCTGTCCCACATCTCATTCACAAAAGAATGTAATGTGCCGCTGATACACACAGTATAGAGATCAAGATTGAAATGTTGCATCAAAAGCTCAAATTAAAATAGCGTAACATTAACTGACTTGAAGGGGAATACTACTCATTATCAACATTTTACTATATCATTAATATAATAAAAAATCTGTAACATTATGAAGTACATCTTTGTGACATCACAAAGATGTAGATTTTTTTTCTCCATACCTCCAGTTAATCAGTTAATTGTGAAGTCTGTTGCAAAAAGAAAATATTTGAAAATACATATCTTTAAGTTACACATGAGGAATGAGGAAAATAAAATAATAAAACTATATGAAGTTATATTGTTTTATCCCCTCTAACTGCCAGAATGAAACAGAAACCTAAGCTAGTAAAACAATGACATAAAATTAACACAGAAAGGTGAAGAACAAGTACCGGTACAACATATAAATGAAAACAATCTAGTTGACAGACAACTGATTTCCTTGATATGATCCAAGTGATGTCATGTAATATATTCATAGTATAAATTATTTTCAAACGTTGCTCCTTCCTAGGTGATGCATCTTATTCTGCTGTGGCATCTAGCATTCCTACTGCCAAGTCACAACACCCACAGACCAGCAGGGCTCAGGAACACCCACTGCAACGTGATGAACCTTCCATTTTTCTTCTTGTTGGTGTTGTTCCAGCCAGCACCAACGGTAACTAACCACTAACTAACTCACTGTATTGAAAATGGTTCAACATCACTGAATCTAGTCGGAAAGAAAGTTTGTCACAAATGTATCACAGACAGAAATGATAAGATATTACAAGGAATCCATGATTTTTTTCCCTGATACTGATACACGAGAGGGATCGTCATAAGCATCACCCTGCTTTTATACAACATTTACCAACTAAATGTAACATAAATGTATTCATATTGTAGGGTAAGTCACGTTATGCTAGTGTCATCTTAATTTCCTTATAAATACATGGGGTCTGAGCCAACCAGCCAACTTGAGCTAATGGAGCTAAATGGAGATTGTGATTTCACAAACTAATAATAATGTGTCGTGGTGTGCGTGTCACTGTGGCACAAGGTTAAAGGGTCTACTGTAGGAGGAGATGTACAGTATGCATCACTGGCTGCTACTGTATGTATAAATGTGTATTACACCTCGAGCAGCACTATCTGCAAAAATATTCCTGTCGTCCTACCCGGACAGTAGTGATGTAATCATCCTGCCTGGTGAAGATCAAACATATTTAATACTTATCGGGGTGGTCCTGATCGACTGTGAGCAAATCAGGAGGTTTAAGATTGGATCTTTGACCCGCTCACACGTGACTAGGATGACAATCTTGCAATATATTAATCTCTGTCGATCAGCTGCGAACAGGGAAAATGGAGCTGACGAAGATTATCTTGCAGTGTGATACCAGCTTTAGCCAATAGACTGTAGAGAAGCTACAATTAAATGCTTCCCTTCAAATCGTCTACTCTGCTCTGATTTTGATGTGGAAGTGGAACACATCATTATAAGAATTTGTTGTTTATTCCTTTCATGTCATTATAATTAATCTGTTGCACAGATCATGGAGTGTGAAATACTCCACATGTTTAATCTCTCTCTCTCTCTCTCTCTCTCTCTCTCTCTCTCTCTCTCAGGAGTGGGGTCCCAGTCTGCCCAGACTCAGGTCTTCTCCTGTTCAGAGTGTTCGTACGCCTTCACATCTCAGGTCTTCCTCTATAGACACATGAAGAGGAACCACAATGACCTCTACTGCCAAATGCTGAGGAATGGACAGATCACCTCAGCAGCCTGTCAGCAGATCATCAGCTCTGTAACCACCAGTCAGCAACAAGGAGACACAGATGAACCGAGATCTTACAGTCATCAACAGTTTACCAAGACTTTAAGTCAGCCAGGAGGAGTGAAGACTTACACGGACTCTATGAATCGCACAGGAAAGAAACCCCACATCTGTAAACATTGTGGCAAGGGTTTCCGTCGGCTCTCTAACCTGAAGACACACGAACACGTTCACACTGGAGAAAAACTTTTCCACTGTAAACAGTGCGACAAGAGTTTCAGTTGGTCGGGGGACCTGAACAGACACCGGCTTGTCCACACAAGAGCAAAACCTTTTCACTGTAAACACTGTGACAAGAGTTTCAACGAGGCAGGCTGTCTGAAGAAGCACCAGCGTGTCCACACTGGAGAAAGGCCTTTCCACTGTACACGCTGTGACAAGCGTTTCAAGTTGTCCGGTCATCTGAAGTCACACCAGCTCATCCACACTGGAGAAAGACCTTTCCACTGTAAACTTTGTGACAAGAGTTTCGGTCACTCAAGTGGCCTGAGCAGGCACCTGCGTATTCACACTGGAGAAAAGCCTTTCCAGTGTAAACACTGTGACAAACGTTTCATTGAGACGGGCGCTCTGAAGACGCATCAGCGCGTCCATGCTGCGTCCACGGTAAATGCCGTGGCAGACTGTCAGTGACTTGGGTATATGCGTGCTGGGCCCTCACCTCTAAACACTGGGTCTGGACTCTGGACCCATTTGTGGGGCGAGGACACATTTTTTGGGGGGGGTCCCTAAATTCTTTGTTTCCTACATTTAGTTTTTAATTATTTTTTTCATGAATTAAACCATTTCAGAGATTTTTTTCAGGAAGTAATACTTACTTAGAAATGGCCTAAGTAAGTAGTAACCACTTACTTATTTATTCAACATTCATCATTAATCATAAGGTTTTTGTTCATTGAGGTTTGGCCTACTGTATATGGAAATGTGGCTTTTTACTTAATTCTTTTTAGACTAGTCGTGTAGTCTGTTACAAAATAAAATTGTAAATGTTTAAAACATACAGACATCCTCAGGCCTTACTACAACAGCTCCATATCGTTTGATATGATAATATTAGTCAGAATAGAAATTGTAAAATGGTACACCTTCCTTCCTTCTTTTTTACTATGTCAACACAGCAATAGTGGAAGTTAACCTTTTTGTGGACTATGTGGTTGAACCTGACAATGCGCTGATATTCTTTTCCCAACTTACTGTCTAATATCATGGTAAATAAATGGTGCATCCAAGGCGCTTTACATACATTGTGCATTACATTCACCCATTCAAACACACACATTCAAACACCGATGGCGGAAGAAACCATGCAAGGCACCAACCAGGTTCAGTGTCTTCGACTCTAACTCTGGGGGAGCCCGAGTTCGAACTGGCAACCTTGTGGTTACCATCCAGTCACTCTACCTCTGAGCCACCGCCACCCCATGCTCAGTATCTTTTCCCTCCTTAATGTCTAATATCATGCTCAGTATTACATGCTAAGTATGTTAGCAGCATCTTATGTCTTGTACAAATTTAATTTAAATTATTAAGTCACACTGACTATCAAGGAAAAGAAGAATCATGGCACTTCATGTGAAAAAGGTTGCCTATCCCTGCTGTAAGCTTAAGCTAAGCTATGCAGCCTGTGTGTCTTTTTGTTGATTTATTTATTTCCCCCTTGCTGCCCCTGTGTCCCCCCTCGCCCATGATGGAACATGTACAAAAACCCTGTTTCACCTGTGATGTGACAATAAAACTGATTCTGGAGAACAAGTTGACAACATTTCATTACACCTGGCTACTGATCTAAATCGCTATTTTATCCCCAATATAAAGTGCTTTGCAGTAATCCAGTGTTAAATGCATAAATAATGCATAAAGTAAAGTAACAGCTGCCATGGCATTTTGTGGATGTATATCATTTTTAGCTGGTGTCACACCAAATAGAGCCACAGGGGGGCATCATTTGCTTTGTTTAAAAAATATTTCAGTTATTTCTCCACGGTACCAAACATTATGAAAAAAGTGTTGCAGCAGGTGAATCTTTACAGTGGCCACAATGTATCAATGTGCACATACAGCTTTGATCATTTGTATTGGTCCAGTAAATGTGTGTCTGTCATGCATATAGAAATTGATGATTTAATTTGTTTGATTCCATTCTGAACATAGGCCTACCTGGATGGTTGAAATTCCTCTTCCCACTTTATTATAATTTTCAAAATGAGTTCGTGAGACAATATTTGTGCTATTCTGGCATTACTGAGACTATGTCAATCCTTGACAGGTGGCAATGAAAGAAATGTAAGTCTTAAAAGCTCCATAACTGCAGATAACTGAACAAAACAAATGTTGGGTAATGGGTATATTAAAGTTCTGAACTATAGTTGGTCAAAAGGAAACAAAATGATTATCTATGGAAAGATTAATACATGAAAGAATACTACCATTTAACTGCCATACACCAAAGGCATGCTCATGAGGGCCAAATCATATAGTCGTTATAGCCATAGAAATAAAAATAATTATAATAAACTTTATTTGTTTACCAATTTTCAAAAGCAAGTTTACAAAGTGCTTCCCAGTGTGGGGGAAAACAATTTAAGCAAAAACTCATGGATGCAGATTGAAGCTTTATTTCTATTTTCATGCCATGAAGCCTTGAATTTATGGAGATGTTTTTGTCACAATTTGATCACCGTTGGAGTCTCCTACCAAAGACATTATTTTTCCAGCAAAAAACTGGCATGTTTTATCTGATAAAGACATCATTTTTATATGCCTATATTTGTTTTGGTGTGTTTGTGTGCCATCCTTGGTGCCATCAGTATCATTGTGAAGTACAACCAGAGCCTATACCGGTACAGTAGGTGGCGGTATGCAATAGCATTGGTTGCAACCCACCATAAGCCACTTCCTGTCTGCCGCACACACAAGACAACAACAACTCAATGCATTGCAGACAGTCCTCCCTCTCTCATTAAACAACACATTAGAGGAGAAACCTATTAAACTCTTTTTCATGGTGGGATCAGAGGTATGTGGTTAATTAAATTAACTCGTTTCTGATGTTTGTCTCTCCAGTGTTAAGAGAGTGTTAGAGCTATGGGTATCAGTAGTTTAGTATTCTATTTTGTGTTTTTAAATGTACTGTAATTCTGCAAACTGTTAAATACTTAAATCAATCAATCAAACAGTTGCATGGCGACCCTTTGGTGTGGTTTGTTTGGGCTTAAAGCTTCAATGTAACATCTTACTCCTTAGTTGATGCTAAACGGCTAATGTTAGCACTGCCACAGTAATACCATGTTTGATACACACATAGTACAGCTAACAATAATGTAATAAAAGTAACATAATGAAATGTAACCGTTTCCATCTCTATTTCACGTTACTGCTGAAACTCTGGTTTAGGCATCAGAATGTGAGGAGGTCTTTGAGGGCAATGATGAGAAATACAAACCAGTTTCCATCAGTACAGAACCTCCAGCTCACCTCATGTAAGTTCTGCCTCCTGTAGTTTTTTCCAAAGCCAGCAGTAGGGTGGCTATTAGGACTGAGTGATGGGGTGGCTTCTCAGCTTGTCGGACCCCAGCCAACTGGCACTGTTGTGCAGCGACGGACACACACACACACACACACACACACACACACACACACACACACACACACACACACACACACACACACTCATTCTTTTTCGTTTTTCTTTTAGGTTTAGATTTTTAAAATGATCATACAATTCACCGATTTTCTTTATAAAGAACCAGATTTTTGTGTTTTCCACAAATGAGTCTTGAAAAAGGGGGGTTGTCTTGTCTTTAGACCTAGAATGCCTGTGATCATTTAATTATACTTCGTAAATTTTCATGTATCATAGGCATAGATAGCTTGCACCGTTTCCTTGTAGATATGAATATATGCGGCATAAATGTGATAAATGCTCCGTTTGTACTCAGCCATTAAATAATTCCAAAGACGTGGAGTGAAATATGGTCCTCTAGTTTTATATCCATGTGAAAGTTCTGGCACAAAACGCGTATTTAGTGAATTATCTCCACTTTTTCAAGAGATGCACACGGACGCCTTTCTCTCCGGCGAGGGGGGGCCGGAGAGATCGATGAACTGATTTTAGATACTTCCTGTTGTTTACCGCAGACGTCATCACCAATTGACCAGGGAAACACAAAAGTTTGCAGTCACACAATTGGCAGGTGGTGTGATTAATTACCCAGCACCTATCGCAAAGCACCTGCCAATTGTGTGACCGCAAACTTTTGTGTTTCCCTGGTCAATTGGTGATGACGTCTGTGGTAAACAACAGGAAGTATCTAAAATCAGTTCATCGATCTCTCCGGCCCCCCCTCGCCGGAGAGAAAGGCGTCCGTGTGCATCTCTTGAAAAAGTGGAGATAATTCACTAAATATGCGTTTTGTGCCAGAACTTTCACATGGATATAGAACTAGAGGACCATTTTTCACACCACGTCTTTGGAATTATTTAATGGGTGAGTACAAACGGAGCATTTATCACATTTATGCCGCACATAAACAAATTCTACAATAAATCATGGATGTGATCTATGGCTCATGTATGTGAAATACTGTGCATACTGTAACAACAAGAGCCGTTCTAGGGCTATCTTGTCTTATAATAATCAGAGGCACAATACGGTAGATGGACACAAAAGTCCAAATGCCTTCACAATCTACTATAGTTTTTATTATGTATTTTATATATATATATATATATATATATATATATATATATGTGTGTGTAAAGTTACAATGCTTAATTTGTAGTTAAAGAGTGCCACAATTTTTGTATTTATCCAGTTTTTCATGTGTCTTATGAGGTGACAGTACTTCATTTGACACCCTGGAGTCGTTTTATGTGCAATGATGTATTTAGGGTTTCTTCCTGGAGGCTGAAACCTTGACAGTCAAACAGTAATATAGTGACATCACATTATCAACCCCTCCCCCTTTATCATACAACTACAGCTGTGGGTGAGGCTTAAGTTCAGGTGGATTTCAACACCCATCAGGCAAACCAGGCATACTTAATGACTGGTGGGGGTGCCCGCATAAAAACGACATTTTAACAAATACTGTACACTTTTTTGGAAAAAAATCTTCCTTCTTATATAACAATAAGACCTGATGGGGTGATTAGGGTGGGAAAAAATCATGGCACTCTTTAATAACTGTTAATAAATAATGGATTTACATTCAAGGAATCCAGTGTTCACTATCATGTTGATTTTCTGCTCCTAGGCACATGGCACATGCACATGGTTGTGTGTAATGAGGAGGTTTCTGAACAGGCGTGGAGCCACAGTCTGCTCAAGGAGGAACCAGAGACTGCACACATTAAAGAGGAACCAGAGACTACACACTTTAAAATGGAACCAGAACCACACATCAAAGAGGAACAGCAGGAGAGGTGCCTCAGTCTGATCAAGGAGGAACCAGAATCTTCACACACTGAAGCTGAACAGCAGAAGTTACTTCAAAGACCGGAGGAGCATGTGGGATCAATGATGACATTACTAGCAGTGAAATGTGAAGACGATAGTGATGATGATGATGATGATGATGAAGACATCTCTTCTGAAGTTGAAATTGAAGTTGAACTTGAATCAGGCTCTGAAGTCACTGAAGAGATAACCGACAGCGACAGTGGCAATAACTCTGACGAGTGTAGCCTGGAGGAGGGCAGGAAGCGCTCCTACCTCCAAAACCAATGTGGCAGTGGTGGCAGTCTGGGCAACGACATCTCCTCCACGACGTGCTCCAGCTCGCCCGGGACGCCCGCGCCATCCTCCGGCACCACCTCGGCCAACAGGTCGGCCTCCTCGAGGAAGCGGCTGGCCAAGGACAGCGACGCTTATAAGGTGAAGCGGGAGCAGAACAACGTGGCGGTTCGCAAATCCCGCGGTAAAGCCAAGGTGAGGAGGATGGAAACGCAGCACCAGGTTCTGGAGCTGGAAGCGGAGAACGCCTGGCTGCAGAACCGCTTTGAGCAGCTGAGCAGCGACGTCACCAACCTGAGGAACATACTGTCTGCTATCGGAAAATTAACCGATTCATTAACTGGACAATGTTGGTCAGAGAACTGATTCCATAACCACACCGGCGTGGCCTCATCCCATGCAAAACATTTTTACCTTTTCTTTGTACCTAGTTTTTGGGGGGTAAATAATAATAAACAAAATAATAATAAAGGTTTTATAAAACTTTAAAACAATTATATTGATTGTCCTGGTCTGGTTATCCTATATTAAGATGGGTTCACAGTAAGTGAGAACGGGTGGGTGGATGTGGATGGGTCATTGTCATGGTGACAGAGACTGCTGTTCTCCTCATGATATGCAAGCAGTCTATTTTTTGTTGGGTTTTTTTCCCTCTCATTTATAATGCACTGGACATCCTTATGCTCAGAAGTAATTTTGTGATTCATCATCAGATGTCCAGCTCAGTGCCATGCAGCCACGCCCTCCATCTCAGGTCCCACATAAACCACAAACCAGGTCCCAACCGCCATGGTGGTCTATTTACCAGAGACAGTCACAGTGGTGATTATGTGCTGGTCGACAGTCTGTTTAAGCTCCCCGCACTCCCATACTGCACTGTCTGCCAGGTCCTGGCACATCATAATTCAATGATAAAAATAAAAAAATTAAAGAAAATGTGATCGCTTTTACCAGCCTTTGCTTAATGCTGACAATAAATAAATTGCTGTCCACAAGATATGTAAGTGGACAGGTGACAGCAGAGCTACACACGGCATTGCTGCAGGATTTGTACAGTATGGGTCAATATGACATGAAATCCATCTCTTTTGTTGTAATGTAGTTTGCAGAATCAGAATGTTAGACATTCTCCATAATGTATAGTTTCCACGAGAAGGGAGGTATCCACAGCAGGTAAACCATGCCAGCAGTGCAAGGTTAAATCCATGTCAGGAATAGAAGTCATTCCTCCGGCGCACCCGATGCCACCGTTGGCCCAACGGCGTTGGGACAACCAGTGACAGCTTGCCTGCTGAATTCTACCTTGAGGGAAGCTGCTGCTAACCCATATTTAACACTAAAAAGTAACATCTTAAAATGTTTCCTAAAAACATACAGGGAGCCAGTAATTTAAAATAGATATTAAAAAAAAAAAAAAAGTTTTATTACTATTATCAGTATCATAATTATCTTAATGATGTAATTCAAACCCTGTTTATCCAGTCATTTTGGGGCATAAACAAGAAGTTGAAGGATTACATTAAGTCTGATAATGAAGTACTGTACATGTTCACATCTGTATCGTTTACTTTACATTACAAGATAATATACCGGTATATATTTTTAACAACATGCACACATTTATATATTGAGCCCAGGTGACCCTGGTGCCAACCTATAAGGATAGATGGGCACTATGGACATCCCGGCACCTCAATGTGAAATTGGCTATTTTGTCCAAGATGCCCATATAATACACTTCCTGTCTGCCAGCTTGTTCCTGGAACCGGAACGTTTCTCCCTGCCAACCAAAATGACGTAGTTGTACCATACCTTATGTTTATGAACCTTGGCTGTCGCACACAGCTGTCAGCAAGCAACCACATGATAACAACAACATCACAATGTTATCCTCATTAAACAACGCATTAGAGGAGAAACCTATTCAATTTCAGTTGGAACAAGATGGAGATTTTTTCATGGTGGGATCAGAGGTATGTAGCAAATAATTAACTCGTTATTAATGTTTGTCTGTCTCCCCAGTGTAAAGCTTCGATGTAGCATTTTACTAGTTGATGCTAAACGGCTAATGTTAGCAATGGCACCATCATTCCATGCACAAATTGTACTAATATATACCGTACCGCACCGTATGCCTAGTTATTACATTATTGTTATTGTTAGTGTAGCAACAATAACAATACTGTAATAACTACCGGTATGTATGAAGTGTAACTTTACATCTGTATTTCACGTTACTGTTCTGTGACTTTAAAAATGAAGATGGTGAATGATCTAAAGTTAATTCACTACTATAGTAAACAGTGAATAGGATTATTATAAAATGGGCTGCAACTATATGATCTTAGTGCTTGTTTACATACTACTCGACTAAATCTGATTAAAGTAGCTATAAGCAATAATATCTCAATATTTTAATGACCTTTTATTTTTTTGGTATTCAGACAGCAATGGGTAAAACGCTCCCAAAACAAAATTAATGTATTCTCTATGACACATCTATAGGGCCACAATCTGCATTAAACGATTTTCCTATAGCCTAAGCTTTGTTATTGGTCGGGAAAAAAAACCCTGCAGAAATGACTAACCAATCGGGAAGTAAACAGGCCAATCGACCAATGACAAAACAACCTCTAGGAAAATCTTTGAATGCAGATTGTGGCCCCAGATGTGTCACAGAGATAACTCTAGAATGGCTGTGATCATGCAGGTCCATCTCAATGAATTAGAATATTGTGTAAAAGTTCATTTTCTTATATATATACTTTCTTCCAAGTATATAAAACCCTTTAGGTTTTAATCTTGATGATTATGGCGTACAATCAAAAATCCTATCTCAACAAATTAGAATATTTTACGAGACAACTAAAAAATATATTTTTTTAAATGAGAAATGTCGACCATCTGAAAAGTATATTAATGTATGCAGTCAATTGTCTGGGCTACTTTTGAACAAATTATTTCATCAACGTGGCGTGGCATGGAGGTTTGCTTTGATAACAGCCGTAAATACATTTGTATTGTTGAGTCTCATGTTTCACACCTTCCTCTTGACAATACAACCTAGATTGTTCAGGTCAGGCCAGATCGCTGGTCAGTTAAGCACAGTAATACCATGGTCAGTACACCAGTTACTAGTAGTTTTGGCACTGTGGGCAGGTGCCAGGTCTGCCTGAAAAGGAAGATCAGCATCAGCATCTGACCAGCCAACTGGCCTGACCTTAACCCCACAGAGAATCTAGGTTGTATTGTCATGAGGAAGGTGCAGTTATCAAACAAACCTGGGCTTCCATAACACCTCAGCAGTGCCACAGGCTGATCACCTCCATGCCACGCCCCATTGATGAAATAATTTGTTCAAAAGTAGCCCAAACCAAGTATTGACTGCATAGTGCATACATTAATATACTTTTCAGATGGTCGACATTTTTTTAGTGGTCTCGTAAAATATTATAATTTGTTGATAGGATTTCTTTTTTTTCATGAGCCGTACATAATCATCAAGATTAAAACATAAAAAGGTTTTAAATGCTTTATTATGGAATTATATTATGGAAGAAAATTAACTTTTACACAATATTCTAATTCATTGAGATGGAACTGTAGTCATATATTCCTGTATACAACACAGCCATAGATCGGATGCCTCCGCTCCCAGTGAGCAAGGAGACATGGGCGGCATAAATGTGCTCCGCGCTCCGTTTGTACTCACCCAATAAATAATTCCAAAGACGTGGAGTGAGATATTGTCTTCTAGTTTCACATCCATGTAAAAGTTCTGGCAGAAAACGCTTGTTTATTCAAATATCTCCACTCTTTCATGGGCTGCACACGGACGACATTTTCTCTGGGCGAGGGGCCTGTGGAAAGTCTCATTGCTAACCCGAGAGGAGGCCATCGATCTATGGCTCTGTATTGTGGAATAGAGGGTATGTGTGTGACATCATCATGCAGGAATGCCTACTGAGTGGCAAAAAACTACTTTCTGGCCTTGAGAGCCCATACATCCAAACAGAAAAGTCCTATCTGATTGTATTAAACAACATTAATCAATGTTAAACTCACTTTTCCGGTCGCTTTGCCACTCGATTTGCCATTCACTTTATGCATACGCATACCCTCTATAGGCCTATACTTGTCATGTATGTAACATCCGAAGCGGGTGCATTATAGGGCTATCACAGAGACTACATTTGTTTTGGGAGCATTTAACCCATTGCTGCCCGTGTGAACTGAGTGGTGCAACTGCACCCCCCCACCCCCCACCTCTCTCTCTCTCTCTCTCTCTCTCTCTCTCTCTCTCTCTCTCTCTCTCATTAGCAGGCAACAGTGCAGCACTATCCCTCACATGTAGGCGGACACATAGGTACATAGGTGAACACGGACATTGCTGTTCTTTGGAGTGGTTGCACCACTCAAAAATGTCATTACATTTTTTTGATATTATTGCTTATAGCTACTTTAACTTATTTTATATTGTTGTGTAACAATTACGAAAATAGGCGATCTAAAGGCTCACAACAAATATTACATTTTCATCAGAACTCTTACTTTTTATCAGCAAGCTAGCCTTTAAACTTCTATAGAGCAATTATTTGTATGCACGCATCCAGGATGCAACAAGTAATTCACTCACAATAGAGTTTCCTGTAGTTCGACTGTTTTGTTCAACATGTGTTTCTACTAGAATGCAGTTAGCCAAACATCCAAACACTTTGCAATTTGGATCAATGGGATGTCAATGGAGGTTATTGCAACTCTAAATTCATCCCAGAATAAAAAATCTAGTGTTGCAGATTGCGGCTAGAATGCAGTATTTATAACGCAGAAAGAGAGAGGTTATTTATAAGGATGACAGAGTTAGGAGTGGAGGCTTTTTCAGTTTTTTCTTTGTTTGGCCACAGTGAGAACCACCAACTGATTTCAAAGGCAGTACTGCAGTTCCTACATAATACTGGACTATAGGAAGATCTAGGTGATTAAACCACCATACCAGTGGAGGGCAGTAATACGCTGGAAATCAAAAAGAAGAAGAAGAAGACTTTCTTCTGACTCGGTTTGGGCAGAAGATATACGTTGTGAATAATGTCGTGTTCTGCAGTGGGGTGTCGGAACCGACGAAGCAATAATCAAGGTCTTCATTTTTACCGAATACCATCAAAGAAGACTCCATTCAGTGCTAACCGCAGGCGCCTTTGGCTGCAAGCTATCCGAAGAACAGAATGGACAGAGGACCTCATTAAAAATGCACGACTTTGCAGTGCGCATTTCATATCAGGTACATTTACTAAGCGACATCATGCATAACAGAATTCAGGTTTTTTTTAAAGACGGAGTGCCATGATTTTGTTTTCACCCTAAAACAAAAAAATCATTAGGTAGTATTAGGGAAGTAAGATTTTTTCAAAAAATTGTACAGTATTTGTTATAATTATAATGTCGTTTTTATGGGAGGGGTCCTAGTGTGATGTCACTATATCACTGTTTTTTTCATTGGCGCCTGGCGCGTTTAACTGCTAAGGTTTCAGCCTCCAGGAAGAAACCCTAAATACAAAGAGAAAACATCATTGCACATAACAACCACACCAAGGGGTCTAATGAAGTACTGACTGTCACCTTATAAACACATACAAAACTGGAAAAACAAATCATGGCACTCCATCTTTAAATATACATTTAACTATACTGGGTTTGTGTCGATGTATGTTATGTATCTGCATTCTGCATTGGAGTCAGGACTCAAGTAGCCTTAGCTCTTGTCCATAGCCTTAAGGACTTAAGGACCAGAGTAGCCCCTTTCGGGACCCTCGGTTACCTTTTCTGTATTTGGGACATCAGTACCGACGTCCCAAATACAGAAAAGGTAACCGAGGGTCCCAAAAGGGGTTATGGACCAGAGCTACAGACAGTACGTCACGTATATATTATAAAGGTTTCAGTGACAGTCAGTAAAGAAAACTTATTTTATAGGAGCAGCATCTATGACCTATGAGAGTCCCGACTTTGTGCCTTCGATCTTCCGTCATGGAAGGAAAGACCCCAACAAATCTAAAGCCAAACTTGAAAGGTAAACATTCTAACTTGACCAATAGTTGCTCATTAGATTATTTATTTTTTGTCACAACTGTGGGTAATTCAACGAGATTAGTAGCCCAGTCTTCTTGACCTGAGTTTGCAGAGATATGCAAAGCATTCTTTATTCTCTTTTCATTGTGTTGTATGTATAAAATAGGACGAATAAGTACTAACTTTTCTCAACAGATTTGAAGTGAAAAGAAAAATGGATGATGAACCTATTAATCACAGACCACTGATGGATGGTGGTGACCCACAGCAGCCCATAACAGATGAGGTGGTATTGGATTCCACAGTGGAGCCTTGCACTGGTAAGAACCTCAAACACCTTTGTCCAGGGGTCTTCAACGATTTTGATTGAATGAATGATTCTGACATGATGCAACTGTCCTGATACTGAACTATAGTAGCTCTATCATCATGGTTACTTGTGACATTTGTTTGCCTGTTTTCACGTGATCTTTTTCTTATTACGGTTGAATTAATGTAGTTTACTTGTTAAACTTGATATTTAGCTTTGTAGTGTACGTGGTCTCCTCAATTCTTATCAGTCCCCCACCTCAAAATGTATATTTTTCAAAAATATGCTATGCACAGTCAGCTAGTACGCTCGGCCATTTTTTAAGAGCTGAAGTATAAAATTGGTATAGCAGGGGTTAACCACGTACAGTAATCCTCTGTTCTCTTTCAGAAGCCACTGTCCCAAAGGCTGTATATGATGATCTCCAGCTCCAGTTCAGCCAGATTTCTACAGAGTGTGTCAACCTACGCTCAGACATCAACAAACTGAAAGCTGAAAATGAGCAACTAAAAGAAAAACTGAGAAAGTTTTCCTACAGCTCAATCAAAAGCAAAGTGGCAAGTGTTGTGTTCTTCACAGGTCTAACCAGTGTTATTTTTGAGTGGTTGATCCTAAAAGTTAAACCTATAGCGTTCAGGTTGTCTGTGCCTCTATGAGCCTGGAGGATCATCTATTGGTTATATTAATGTAGCTCAGATTGGGTCTCAGGAACAAGGATTGTTCAATGTTACTGAATGTGAGATATAGAAAATATACTGGCTCCCTGTTGCTCCCCTATGAGTCAGGTTTTAAAACCTCTCTGCTTAAAGTTCTCCGTCCTGGGGACAGATTTCCATCTTTCCATCTTTCATAGGGACCATTTATGAGATCAGTGTAGATCTGCAAAAGAATGTGTACAGTGTAGCCTTGGCCGTGGTGTGAATGACATGACCGAAGCAGTCACAACGCAGCAGGCTTGCTATGCTAGTCAAGTGATCTGAAGGGGCAACAAAATGTGCCAAGCCAATACTCTTACTCATAATAATTTTCTCCGCGGATCCGCTGGTTAAAGGGACACTTCACCCTTTTTGCAAAAAAATATATGTTAATGACTTTTAGAAGCTTTAGAACACTTTCCTGGGGGTCTTTATGTGTGTAATATGTTTTAGATATTTTAGATTGTAGCAGTGAGCCTGTTGTCTCTGATGTCATGGACACTGGGCTCACTTCCTTCCTGGACTACATGTTGTCTCAGTAAGACAGCTCTCCCCCCTATCCACAAGGAGGAGCAGTGCACCAAATAATTATGGGAATTGTACTCCAGGAAGGTATTGAGACCAGTGTCCATGACATCAGAGACAACAGGCTCACTGCTACAATCTAAAATATCTAAAACCACATATTACACACATAAATTCCCCCAGGAAAGTGTTCTAAAGCTTCTAAATGTCATTAACATATATTTTTTTGCAAAAAGGGTGAAGTGTCCCTTTAATAACCGAGCGAGTGCCCGTGTGTGCGCGTCCACTCCTCTAGTTGCATGCGTGCTGCTCAGCGCTCAAGCAGGCAAGCAGCTCCTCTTCCCTGCTTCAAGTGTTATTAGGACCAACATTAAGACAAATCAAAGTTATCAAACGGCGAAAGTAGCGATCTGCATGAGGAAACAAGTAAACTTTTGTGGGGATCTTGTACAGCCTCCGAGTGGTAATGTTTGATGTGAGTGTGACTGGGCCATGTATCCATACAGCAGCATAGCTACATGTCTTTGTGAATAGCAATAGCACTTGTGGTTACAAGTGAAGTTTTCTATTGAACGATCGCGGCTGGATGTTTTGCACATGTTACATTTGACGTTGTTTTAATGTTTTAATGCTGTTTATAATTCATAGCATTATTATTCACATTTCTTTTAAATAATTATTAGAAGAAAAACAACAGAAGTGTTCTACCCTCCCCTTTTTTTTCTTTCTAAATTATTTGTTTATTGTCATGAGTTGTCAGTTGTCACCATCCGAGTTGGCTTTGTCAGGGCCTTACAGGTCTTTAAATAAATACTTTCTGAAACGTCTATGGAAAAATGAATTGGAAATGTTCTTCTGGGCTGCTCGTTGGGGGCGGGACTGCAACACTCTATAGACCACATGGTTTCACTTTTTTTTTTATTTAGAGATGCTCTGATAATCGACCAGCGGTCAGAGATCGGTGGTCGGCAATGTTTTAATGCACCCGATCGGCAATTTACCCTATCTAAAGAAACTGATCTAGGTACAGTATAAATGTCATTCTGAGATATATAATGTAATATCATTTTGCATTTTTGTGACAGGCCTAAACATTCTTCCCTTCCTACACAGAGTCCACAAACAAGAATCGCCATATCGGTATCGGCCGATCATGAGAAAAACAATCGTGATCGGAATCGTCCCCAAAAAACCTGATCGGAGCATCCCTGTTTTTATTTGTTTTTTTGCATCAATTCTATGTATTGTCTTCTGGCCATGTCCTCCTTTTCTCTTCCCCAAAGGACGGCATTGCAGTTCAAAACAACATCATTGTAATGCATTATATCTTTGACTAGTTTAATTTTAGATGAATCAGTTTTCACTGTGCATGTGCGATTAAAGGTGGTGCTAGATATTCTTCGAATTCTGTGTGTGTGCCAGGGCTTCGATTGGGCCGGTTCTTTACACACTGCTCATGCGTCTTTTTTAGTTTGTTAAATGTTAATTTACTCCTCTCCTGTATTTAATTTAGGTCAAGGCCCCTCAGATCTGCATCATACAGACCTACTCTGCCTGAGTGCATGTCACTGTCAGAGTCCTCCGTCAGTGTCACTGTTGTCCATAGCTGTGAGAATAACTGCCATTCTAATTTCTAATATATCTTCATCTGTCAGCACTGGGGGAAATATGCAGACAATTACCGGGTGGCAGATGGATATCGGTCCTCTTAGGCTTCTTAAAACTAATTTCACTCAATCTGGCTGGCTTCACCATTCTCTTTGAGTTCCACATGCAAGGGCCAGTGGTACAAGAAGATTATGTCTTTGAGTTGTTCCCATAGACTGCATAGTTGCATGGCTGCAACCTGGAATTAACCTATCAGTAAAACATTGTCACCATTGCATTTGAACTCTACTATCCAACATTTTTAACCTTAAAATACTTAATTTTTAACACACTGTGATGCATTGTGAGCTTGTAGATTTACTATTTTTGCTATTTTGAACAGAAGAAATGTGAAAGTGGTTATGTCTTTCTGTGTGGGTTTAGAAATATTGAGTCAATTATGGTAACTCTTAATAAGAGCTTGTGACAAAATAATACTGTGAGTACATCCATTGGAAAACGGGTTACCTTTTCCACCAGTTCGGTGAAAAGTAACGTGCTGGACATGTACAGAATAGTTTTCCTCCTTACAGTGACAGTGACAATACGTTTGACTGTCTCCTCCAGGTGGGAAACTACCTGCGTATGTTCAGAGGGTCTCTGTACCAACACTACCCGCTCTTATGGAGGAGGAAGGCCTCGGTCCAGGAGAGGAAGAAGATTGTTGCTTCATCACAAAGTGAGTTTATGAGCTTATGGCCTTTGTTTCAAATAATTAAGGGAATGTCTGAAACACTGTCGCTGCTCCTCACTTGCTGCACCAGTCGCTCTGTATGACATTTTATTCAATTTAACAAATGTAACGCTGTTAATTACATTTACTAGAATTACACACACACACTTTCACTCGCGCACTTGTCAATTAATGTCGCCCCGGCACCGTGATGCGATACAAAAATCCTCCAGTGTGTTGTGAAGCCGTGGCACTGATGCGAGGTCCATGCACACACACTCACACTCACACTCACACTCACTCACTCACTAATCCGTGCACTTGTCAATTGAATTCCCCCCGGCCCCGCGATGCGATACAGAAATCCTCCACAGTCTGTTGTGAAGTTGTGAACCCGTGGCACTGATGCGAGGTCCATGTTGTACGACAGCTGCTTTAGCTGCGTTCACCAAGCGTAGTTGTGTGGCGTTTGCCTTGCGATCGGCAAGAGATGTCTTTTTTGGGTTGTTGCCGGCGTGTTGTTGCTGGCGGTGGCCGTCATGGGTCCTTATTAGTGTAGTCTAGTCAACACGATGTGGTGGAGTGTTCGCCTGTCACAGCAGCCAGAGGGGGAGGGGGCTGAGGTAGAATGAGCTGGTGTGGAACAGAGGCTGAGGTGAGGTTGGACAGGGAGGGGTTGGAAATCATCCCGTCGCGTGGTTCATGTAACACGTGTGTCACTGTGAAGGCCGTAGACTACAATGCGCCATTGGACTGGCCCCATGAAGTGAATGGAGTCTTGCGCAAGAATGTGTTATTTCATAGAAATGGGTATTGTACTGTAAATATGACAGTTGCATGGATGCAAAGTAGTGCGTGATGTCTGGACAGGCATGCTGTTGGTGTTGTGCATGGTGAAATGTGTGCAAACGGTGTGGTTTGGTAGGAGAAGGCGGACAAAGGATGGGGTGTTGCGCTGGCTATTAGTGTGGCGGGATTAGTGAATTCATTTTCTCCTTTCTCCTAATGGGAAGATCGAAGACTCCCATTCAGACCATAAGCGCTATATTTATAGTTACACAACTTGGAGAGGAGGTTCATAATAATTACGGAAATTAATTGAAAAAATAATTACATCAATCGGCCTCGCAGTGGCGCTATAACTGCCCAATTTACCCTTTGCCCTATAACTCTTGAACCATAAGTGGTAAAAAAAAAACCCTCTGGATTCCTTGAGTCATGACACATCTCCCCATATAGGCTACACCCATTTTTTGCTCTTCCACCTACAGATTTTGTCCAAATCTCACAACAATCGGTACGCAAAATCAGTGGGAGGGGCCTCTATTTCCGAAGGTGTCAAGGCAACCACACTTTGCAATTTCCCCAGAAAGGCACCTTTCCTGTTATACTTGCCCAACAGGAAAGTGCCACTGAGACCAAAGTGATTACACCTCAAATTACTTACATCAATACTATGATCTATTGAATAGCATTACCCACACTGTACATAATTTGGTGTTCAAGGACTAATTAGATATAATGACAACAAAACAATATAAAATTGGATTTCACATATATATTTGTATGTTTCGCACTCCGTCCGTGTGTCCGTCCATTTGTGTACAGCTAATCTCTGGCACCGTTAACGTGATCGATGCCAAGTTTTTCACACACACTCCCTGGATGCCAACGATGAACCTCTGCCCCACATTTTCCAGAACGGCCTGTTATAGCGCCACCAGGTGGCCGACTTTTGAAAAACACATGTTTTGATATATGTATAACAGGCCAATGTGAAAAGGGTGGGATATATTCCTCAACCTAGTAGGAAAGTCTGTGAAAGATTTCACGTAAATTGCACACTGCGTTCATGATTTGAGCCAATGTTAGCCAATAAGGGCCTTTCTCGGCCCCACCCTACTCCCATTGTTTTGAAACAAAATGCCTCAAATCATCCAATTGCCATCCAAGGCGTAAGAAGAAATGGCACCCTTTTCACATTGGCCTATTATAGCGCCACCAGGAGGCCACAACCTGACCTGCCTTGGTGGAGACCTGTGCCCCGAGGTGCACTTTATCTAGTTTTTAACTTTTTATAATCTTTAACCCTTTTATGCCAATTGATTCCTCCCCACACTCACATTTCTGTGTCCACACACTGCTGTTGTATCTTACTGACTCACCTGCCAGTGAGGAGCCCCCACTGGGAGACATAGACCCTTTTTCCTAATCCTTCCGCTCTAATCCTCCCGCGGTTGTGGTTGGATATGGTAACTGCAAGGTTGCCAGTTCGAACCCGGGCTCCCCAGAGTTAGTGTCGAAGTGTCCTTGAGCAAGACACTGACAAAGGCAAATGTCAGTCTCTAGCAGGGCATTAGAGACCCGTTTCAAATGCTTGGTAGGACATTAAGCTTATGGATTTCAACTAAGATTATAGAGTGTTATTACTAACTGCCTAAGCAATGCATACCAACATTATGTTATGAAGAAATGCACACATTCTTCTTGCTATCATGCTGCTTTCACACTAGCAGCCACACAAGCTACAAAACGTCCAAGCATGCAGTGCAGCAAATAGCCCCTGAATCTTTAAACTCACTAAATTGAAGAAAGGACACAGTCATAGTCAACCTCCGGGGGTCCTGGGATGCAATACTGTACTCAATACTGTGCTCTATGGTTGTTGAAGTAGGACTCGTAAAATGTCCCTGGGACCCATCTAAAAGACCACTGGGTCTCATTACTTTACATTGAAAACATCACTGAGCATGGTCAGCTATACGTGGTCACTGAGTCATTGTTTAAGTGTTTGTGGCAGGCATTAGAATGGAAACACAAATTGACATTAAACCTACAATATTTGTTTTTCCTTTCCTAATGCCTACAGCTACAGAAGTTATTCTGCTAAAGGCATCAGAATGTGAAGAGATCTTTGAGGGCAATGATGAGAAATACAAAGCCGTTTCCATCAGCACAGAACCTCCAGCTCACCTCAGGTAAGTTCTACCTCCTCGGTAGTCTCTCCAAAGGCTATTAAGACTGAGTGATGGGATGGGTTCTCAGCTTTCCAAAGATAAGGTTTAAGTGTCTAAAGTGTGTATATTAAAATGTATTTTAAGTGTGAGGGTTCCATTTCTTCCTCAGCTTTGATGATGATGACCCTGCAGTGAACCATGAGAATCCCTCCCAAACAGAAGTGCTGCTGCCCATTCATCTAGACATGGACATAGATGGACACAAACGTCCAGATGCCTGCACATGGGAGATGAACGGTATAAGCACTCAATATCGCTGCATCAACAAGTTTCATTACAACTAGAGTTTCTAAAGCCAAAGACACATCAAACTGACTTGTCCTGACTACTACAGATTGCATTGGCATTTTAGATTAAAATAATTAATGCATTAATGGCATGAACGTTGACATACGTACTCATAATCATACTGTACAAACGGTACCAACAAACCCTGTTTGTCTGGCCTTAAGCAAAATCAATTCCTAAATCAGAGCTTCCATGTAATGTCAGGGCTCTAAATTGCATCCGTTTTAGTCACATACACTCCCCAAATCCTATGTCCCCTGAAAAGTGATAATCAAATCTCATTCCATTAATTAATTAATCAAAACTATTTGTATGACAATTTATTGTCATCTAAAATGTTGTGATCATGAAAGTTCTACAAATCTGATATCTTCATGCAGTCAGTTTGTGTGTCACGGCTTTGGAGAGCTGTTTTCGGGGCACAAAACTGACAAGCAACTAAGTATAAATCAGGCTTCAGAAACGACCAATATTTCATGTAGCAGAATTAGCAATATGTTGCGTCGAGTAACAAAGTATATGAATTGCTTTCCCATTTTGAGCTGAGGTTAATTGCTAAACCTTTGAAGCCTAATTTCTCAAAGGTTCAGTTTTCAGAAACACCTCAATAATATCTAGTTAGTAACTGTTTGGACAATGATACTTATTTTTGTACATGGAACATGGAAGACAGAACTAATGCATTTACATGTAAGGAATCTAAGGTCACTGTCATGTTATTTATCTTCTCCTAGACACCCAGCACATGGTTGTGTGTAAAGAGGAGGTTTCTCCTTGGAGAGACTGGAGCCCCAGTTCTCTCCAGGAGGAACCAGAGCCTCCACACATTAAAGAAGAACAGGAGGAACTACTTATAAGACCAGAAGAGCCTGGTGGATCAATGATGACATTCCCAGCAATGGAATGTAAAGATGATGATGATGATGATGAAGAAGATGATGACATCTCTTCACACAGTTCTGCAGTTGAAATTGAAGTTGAACTTGAATCGGACACTGAAGTTACTGAAGACAGTGATGAGTGGGAGGAGACCAGTGGAGGTCAGTCAGCTTTAAACATAATGTAATCAACACCAGATACTAAATGTGGAAGGAAAAATATTGTCCTTGAGCAACCGCTGTCCCAGGACTAAATCCCTTAGTCACCTCTCACTAACCTTAATCCAGTCGGACCAATGCTATGTCTAACCAAAGTATGCCTCCCCTTTTGGGGTCCAAGACACAGCTGGGCTTTTTGATCTTTAGCTCCGGTGAACCCCTCCATCAAATATCGAACAAAATTGATAAGCGTTCTCGATCCGACTCTGCAGTGTGATCCCAGCTTTAACGAATAGATTATAGAGAAGCCAGGGTTAAATGCTTTTCTCCAAATGGATTTCCTGCTCTGCTCTGATTTAGACCGTTCCCGAAATGCCAAAAGGCTGAAGCCTGTAGGCATTCTTGAGAGAAAGTACTTAATGTGTTGTTTCTATATGATTTTGATGTGCTGTATCCATTTTGTCAGAAATTGAGAAATTAGCATAATTAACCACAAAAAACTGGAAATGGCTATAATTCTGATAAATAATTGTACATAATGTGTTGTTTCTATGTTTTTTTGTGCTCAAGCCATCGTGCTTATCAACTATGCTAATTACTCCATTTCTGACGAAACGGTGACCCGTATCACTCGGCATACGGCAGAAATGGATTCAGAACATAGATATATAGAAACAACACATCAAGTACTTTTCCTCAATAAGGCCTACATTCATTTTCTAAAGGGTTTTTAATCCATTTTTAATCTCTCTCTCTCTCTCTCTCTGTGTGTCTGTCTCTCAGGAATGAGTTCCCAGTCTTCCCCAAGTCAAGTCCTCTCTTGTTCCGATTGTCCAAAGGCCTTCACATCTCAGGTCCTCCTCTATAAACACATCAAGAAAAGCCACAGCGACCTCTACTGCCAGATGTGGAGGAATGGACCGGTCACCTTAACACCCTTTCAGCAAGTCACAAACTCAGTCACCAGCGAGAAGCATGGAGACACAGATGAACAGAGATCTTACAGTTATCAACAGTTTACCAAGATTTCAAGTCAGCTAGAAGACGTAAAGACTTACACAGACTCCATGAATTACACAGGAAAGAAAATGCACATTTGTAAAGAGTGTGACAAGAGTTTCACTCGGTCATTTGACCTGAAGACACACCAGCTTGTCCACACCGGAGAAAAACCTTACCACTGTAAAGACTGTGGCAAAAGGTTCAGTCAGTCAGGCGGCCTGCAAAGACACCAACGTGTCCACACAGGTGAAAAACCTTTCCATTGTAAAGATTGTGACAAGAGTTTTGGTCGGTCATTTGACCTGAAAAGACACCAGCTTGTCCACACCGGAGAAAAATATCTCCAGTGTGAACACTGTGACAAGAGTTTCAATCTTCTAAGCAGCCTCACAAAACACCTTCGTGTCCACACAGGAGAAAAACCCTTCCGTTGCACACAATGTGACAAGAGCTTCAGTCAGTCGTGTAACCTGAAGTCACACCAGCGTATCCACTCTGGAGGGAAACCTATCCATTGTAAACACTGTGACAAGACTTTCAGTCGGACAGGTTATCTTAAGAAACACCAGCATGTCCACACAGGAGAAAAAAACATTTCAATTGTAAACACAGGTGACAAGAGTTTCGATCAGTCAAATGACCTTAAAATACACCAGTGTGTCCATACTGTGGAGAAGAATATGAGATAAAATCTCATTACTGCTGCCTACCTACATGTAAAGCCTCTGCTTTGCTTGCTTATTATCTATGAAGATTTTAGAATCTGTTAACCCCCCCACCCAAAATTGATTATTTTATTTCAATCAATTATGTTTGAAAACCTTTTTGCGCGGGCACACACACACACACACACACACACACACACACACACACACACACACACACACACACACACACACACACCATTTTTGATAATTTTGCATTTGGTTCAGTAGGTTCGGTTAGGTATAATAGTCTGAATTGGATCAGTCCATGTCATGAACTGAACTCTTCCTCTCACAATGTTTGTTCCCATTCTTCACCTGAAAATACATGGTTCTATTCTGCCCAGGTTGTTATTAAGGCATTGTTATTAAGGCCATTATATGGTCCATATTGATTGTCGACAGGTGGCAATGAAAGAAATTAACTAAAGGTCTTACTTTCAAAGCTCCGTAGCTACAGATACCCGAATAATCTTGTTTATGTGTATACAATGTTGAAATAGACTAGTTGGTCAAAGGAACCAAATTTATTATCGATGGAAAGCTAAATACAGACACGGTTACCATTTACAGTAACTACCATATATCACTGTCCTCACACAAGGGCTAAAACATGTTTTTTATTTATACAAATGGAAAAGGAAAACAATAAACAAATCCTCAGTTACTGTTACACAATGGTATTGGAAGTGCTTTTGAACAAGGATGTGGTAATAGAGGCTAGAAGATGAAGACGTGCAGGAGCACTCCTCATTCTGTAGGCCTATCCATCATGTCTGACGTTTATGAGAACTGACTCAATAATAAATATCATGTTTCTGATATTGGTGGACAAGTAATACATCTTATTTGCTTGGTAATGTTAGACAGACACCATTATTGTTCTTTGTAAGAAGATCATTCGTAATCATGGAGTGTTCTTATTCCAAGTTACAAATTAATCCCAACTGTCATTTGTTATTTACACTTTTAATCTCAATCATCCCTCATTAAAGGTCCCATGAATTACACAATTTCACTAGTTTTTGCATATTTCGGGGAGTTCTGTGGTGTGCATTCTATAAAACACATTTGAAATACATTTTGAAAACTCAATTTCTTATTTGATTTTTCTGGTCTGTTTATATGTTAAAACGTGTTCTTGAACATCCATCTTCAACCGCTTATCCGTAGTCGGGTCGCAGGGGCAACAGCTCCCCCAGAGTGTTCCAGACGTCCCTCTCCAGAGCAACATTAGTGACTTCTCCTGGGGGATCCCGAGACGTTCCAAGGCCAGTGAGTCGATGTTTTTCCTCCAACTGCAAAACTGTGAAAGCTGTTCTTGAACAGCTGTTTGATTTGCTGGACCTTGTTATGTAACGAGGGGCGGAGGGGCAGCTTGCAATAATCACACCAGGGAGAGAATATTTTGATGTAGGACAATGTTAGTCCAAATCAAATCCATATCAGGTAGGTCTAAACTAAAGCCATATTGGGTAGTGAATAACTTTAAGATTTTGTATTTGAGGAATTTGACTATTTAATTCCAAAAACATAATTAAGAATTTGGAAATGTTCTAACTATTAATCTGCCTTACTTAAAACCATTTCCCAAATGTAGTATAGGTCTAAATACTTCCTTAATGTCAGTGAAGTCCACACCCACAACACCAGAGGGAGCTCAACAAACAATGTGCAACCCAGATTTGGCACAAACAAGGGACTAAATTAATTTCGCTCTTGAGTCTTGCCACCAAAATGTGGAATGCCCTACCAACAGTCATTAAGACATGCAAATAGCAAATTCCTTTACTCCTTGGCTTCAAGCACCTATATGGACTGCTGCAATTCTAAACTGGCCCGTCAAATCTGAATCCCCCACCCACCTCTTTTTTCCCCCTCATGTTTTATTTTCCCTTTTAACCTCTATGATGATTTCCTGTTTTTGGCTATATAGAAGTGTATATTTGTATGTCTCTAAATGTTATGATGAATTGAACATGGTGGACCCACTGGACCCTCTTGTAAACAAGCGTATAGTGCTTAATTTGTCGTCCACTCACAGTTGACAGTTTTTGTATTGAGTTGTGCTTGAAATGTACTGTAATTCTGCTGTACTGTTAATACATAATTTAATCAATCAATCAATCAATCAATCAATCATGACAATCAATCAAGCCGGCGCATGCTACATACATACAATAGGTGGCGGTAGATTAATGCAATCGTTGCAACCCGCCATAGAAGTAAAATAAGAAGAAGCCACTTCCTGTCTGCAACCACAACAAGACGACGACAACACCACTACAATGTTGTCATTAAACATAAACAACACATTAGAGCAGAAGCCTATTAAATTCCAGTTGGAACAAGATGGAGAGTTTTTCATGGTGGGATCAGAGGTATGTAGCAAATAATTAACTTGTTTGTCTCCCAAGTGTAAAGCTTCAATGTAGCATTTTATTTTACTCGTAGTTGCTACACTGCTAAATTAAAGCGCCTCAGTCATTCCATGTTACACAATGATATATTAACAGTAACATGATTGAAAATACTTCTGGAAAAATGAAGATCGATAATTCGATCTAAGTTAATTCAGTTAGATCTTGTACGTCTCTAAAATGTTCCGATGAATTGAAAATGGTGGACCCTGTTGTAAACGATTGTAATGCGTTATGGTGTCGTCCACAGTAACAGTTTTTGTATTGAGTTGTGCTTTCGTTTGAAATGTACCGATTCTGCATACTGTTAAATCAATCAAACCAACCATTGATTGATAATTCGATTCGATTATCTGAAGTTAATTCACCATTGAATAGCACAGGGAAGTTACATACACAATACAAGGTCTGCTAAGAGGATTTATAACCCAAGAAAGCACATTATTTATGACTTGTTTCCATTGGAGTCCTTCATGTTCAATTCATCTGACCAAATAGTGAATAGTAGGGCTGCAATAATAACCAGTAAGACGCCTGGGTGACGAGTGCTGGCAACATATGGAACTAATTATGTACTGGCCATATATGGAGCGTGTCTTGAGTGTACAGGGTTTGATGAGGTCAGATCAACATATGGAATGTCAGAATAGGAAGGACGGGTGGGTTAGGATTAGCCGCAATTTGCAACTCTAGATTTTTTTTACAATTGGTTGAAATCTAGAGTTGCAATAACCTCCATCGACTTCCTATGCATGGTTTTGGTTTTGCATTGGTTTGTGATCTCCTGGTCTTAAATTACGTTAAACTCACCAACATTGCAGCTGTAGTCCAAGCTTGAATTATCCTCTTTCAATCTGGTGTCGCTTGTTTATCATAAAAGTCCCCCGTAAAGATGTTATGAGCTACTTTCTGTCCAAAATATTCCAAGAGTGACAATATCGAGCCGCCATTTTGATTTTTGCAACGTGCCATAAAACAAGATGTGAGGGGGAGTGCTTGTTTAATAGCGTCCCTCCCTCCCTAGGGCGTCGGCCTCTTCTTTGGGTGTCTTACCTGCGCAGGTAAGATTCTATTAAACAAGCGCTCCCCCTCACATCTTGTTTTATGGCACGTTGCAAAAATCAAAATGGCGGCTCGATATTGTCACTCTTGGAATATTTTGGACAGAAAGTAGCTCATAACATCTTTACGGGGGACTTTTATGATAAACAAGCGACACCAGATTGAAAGAGGATAATTCAAGCTTGGACTACAGCTGCAATGTTGGTGAGTTTAACGTAATTTAAGACCAGGAGATCACAAACCAATGCAAAACCAAAACCATGCATAGGAAGTCGATGGAGGTTATTGCAACTCTAGATTCAACCAATTGTAAAAAAATCTAGAGTTGCAAATTGCGGCTAGGTTAGGATCAACATATGGAATTGTCAGAACAGGTCAGCTCCGTATATGGAATCTAATGGTTTGAGGTCTTATGTAGAGTTGCTGGCTGGCTCCATATATGCAGATCTAGATCTAGGTTAGCCCCGCTCGGAACCCTACGTACAGTTTGTTTACACTACACTTTACGTAGGGTCCCGTCCCATCTGTCCCAGGTTAAATGTTATACAGAAACGTCCGTGCTGCGTTTTCTTGATGGGGGTTAGATGTTTCAAAATAAACATATTACGGTATATGTTTATTTTGAAACATCTAGCTATAAGAGACAACGGAAACGTCAGAGAATTTTCCTTTGGCGCAGAAGCCTTTGTTTGACTGTTTTGGTAGCTCTGAAATTCTCTCTTCCTTCCTTCCTTGGCTTCCTTATTGACATCCCATTGTACTGCCTCCAGCACTGACACTGGCTAGCTGCGCATCCCTACGTTCCTGCCTCTGATCTGCTCTGTCGCAGCTAGCCAGTGTCGGTGCTGGAGGCGGTACAATGGGATGTCAATAAGGAATGAAGGAAGAGAGAATTTCAGAGCTGCCAAAATGGTCAAACAAATTCTCTGACGTTTCCGTTGTCTCCTATAGCTCCTAAATGCTTCTTTTGAAACATCTAACCCCCATCAAGAAAACGCAGCACGGACGTTTCCGAAGGTATGTACGTCTGTATAACATTTAGCCTGGGACAGATGGCTGGGACACTATGTAAAGTGTTGTGTAAACAAACTGTACGTAGGGTTCCGAGCGGGGCTAGATATAGGTGGTCTTCATGTATGGTTATCCAGGGTTAGATGAAGTCAGTGTCGTGATCTTCATATATGGCCATATATGGTGGCGTGACATTGTTGTGTCACGAGGTGTGACCATATATGGAGACGTGATGTCATGAGGTGCGACCATATATGGAGGTGTGACCATACATGGAGGCATGGGTGACTGACGGACGGGAGATGCAGGTTTTCATAGCGACGCACAGTCGCAATAATAATAATCATCAGGAAACACATTATGTATAAAACAAATCTATTTAGTGAAAATAGTCGATCTACAAGCTCAAGTCACAACGCATCACACTGCAACAAATGGTCTTTTTTTTAAAATTCATGTATTTACTCATTTTTACCTCAAAACTTGGTAGGAGAGGTGAGAGAGTAGGGGAGAAAGTGAGAGAGAGAAGGGGGAGTAACATAGAAGGTGTGAGGGGACACTATTAGCCCTACTCTAAGCCCCTCCCCAACCCGTCCTTGTCCAATAGGCACGTTGGACAGAGCAAGCTGTCCTCCTCACCCATTGAGATGCATGTTAAATGACAGGATTTCTCCATATAGTATTCTCAGTAGTAAGAACATTAACATGTCTTCTAAATCTAGTCAACCAGGCCTGCAGTAGGCTATGCACTGGACAAATGTGCATGACATTATTTAAATACGTGGAAATGACAGAGGGAGAAACCGTATCCAACATCAACTTTAACGACCGCCCTACAGGGGTTTTCATGTTGCACAAATGCATGGCAAGTATATGGTCATTAGTATTATTGTCATCACCTGTCAGTCGACGTTAACCTGCCTATGTGCCTGCTAAACTATATGGATTTGCAATGCATTGGACAATCACTTTCTGGGGTGGGGTTTCCGTTTTAGCGAAGGGCTAATTGGATTGACTGGTCCATTCATTCATTCCGACAGGCGCTGGTCCAGCACAATCGTTGTTGGCTGCATGCTTGCAGCTTGCCTCTCACCAGCAATGACCGTTCTTGTTGCTGGCTACATGTAGTTGCTCTGCTCTCTGTCACTCAACTGGACCAACTATATGTGCCAGACAAGTGAATCAAAGTGGCATCATTTGGCACGTGTGATTATTGAGTATTAATCGAGTTGAAAACATGCAATTGAATGTCATTGGCAATATCTCTTATTCTAGGCTGCTACAGTGGAGTAGTAGTAGCCTAGTAGGTCATAGCTGACATCCTGACTTTTGGAACAACGGGACAACGCTCCACACGTCCCAAACTCTTCTCCCTTCTGGCTCCAAAACTGTGGAATGCACTTCCCATTGCAGTCAGAACTGCAGCATCACTCCCAATCTTCCGCCGTAGTCTGAAAACCCACCTTTTCAGACTCCATCATGGCCCATAGCACTTACCCTACCCCCATAGATAGCATTTCTGTAGACTTAGATAGCATTTGATACAGACTTATAGCATGTTATGTAGACAGCACTAGAATTGCATTGTATATAGTCATAGCACGCCATAGTACATATGTATAGCATAGTAGTATATATGTATAGTTTCATTATATAGATATTCCACTGTTACTTTCTTAGCTTACGCATGTTTCATGATAAATGCTTTTATGTGATGTATTCCCATGCTTTTGTTCTTGCTTAATGTAAGTCGCTCTGGATTAAGAACGTCTGCTAAATGCCTAAATTGTAATTGTTGGAACAGCATTTTAGTTTTTTAGGTTTTGTTTTGTATTGTAGACTTTAGTTTGTCATATCTAATCTAATATGTAATAGGCCTAAGCTTGAATTTCTCTTAAATTAGGATACTTCTACATTTACAATATTTCTTTATCCAGAGCTACTTAGTGCTTATACAGTACTATAGTTTATTAAATCCTGAGGAGCCCATTTGGTTACATTTGTGCACTCTTAAAGGAGCTACACCAAAACTGACGGTGCACGTCATGAAGTCACCGTGTATCTTATTATCTGGTAAATCCTGGGTTAATCCACTATCTAGGTTTCGTGAAACGGGCCCCAGGTCATCCCGCATTGTGATTTGTGATTATCAAGTGTGCTGTGAAGTGTGAACATCACAATGCAACAAAGCCATATAAGTCTGACTGTGTCTCCTCCAGGTCGGAGACTACCTGCGTATGTCCAGAGGGTGGTACCAGCACTACCCGCTCTTATGGAGGAGGAAGGCCTCAGCCCAGGAGTGGCAGTGGTTGAAGATCATTTTTGTTTCATCCGGTTCATCAACTAAAATCCACAAAAATGGTGAGATCCACTGAAACATTTTGAAACCGACTGAACTTTATTTTGAGCAGTGAAAATTAGAATGTCGCCGTCTTCCATTGAAAGCCTGTTTCTGTTGCTCATGTGAACATAACCATAACCATGAACTTGCATTGCAGTAGTCTCTCGAGACAGACTGTTGACTCCATCAATTCAAAGGAAAAGAGGGTGCTGTTTTTCCTTTATTTTTTGACGATGGGTTCTCAGATTGGTATTGCACATAGATATAATAAAATCACACCTGTGTGAAGTGAGGGGCGCTCTTATCATCTTACAACATCGACGACGATTTGTGCAGTAACAGACAAAACAAACATTAAACTCTGTCCATTGTCAATGGCGTTTGTCTAAGGAAAAACAAACATTAAACCTGTATATAGCGCCCCTCAAAAAAATAGATCTCTCTCATTGGCCGCTGCAGTTCATTGGAGCGATGTGTCCATTGAAGGCAGGAAGTCGTGCAAAAGGCACGCTGCGTCGCTGCCAAAGTGACGTCACTCATGGGACTCTCTTTTGCTGCCGCTCAAGTGACTACTGGCCAATCACAGCGTGTCTTTTCCGGGACTTAAAATTTAAATCCAAGGGAGCTTTATTGGCACGAACAAACAAACGTTTTTCATTTCCTCTGATTGGCCTACCGAACATCCCCATCCGTTACGTACGCTGAAGCTTTGCAAGCTTCCGCTATGCTTCGCAAGGAATCTCGGGGAAAATGTAGCAGATAATTCAACAGATACACGCGCCCCAGAGCCGGAAGAGGTGGCCTTTTTATGTCTGTGGTATTGCAGTGAACAGAAATGTTACATTAACCCACACTGATTATTTTTGTTTTTCCTATTGCCAATCTACAGCCCCTAGAGTTATGCTCCTGAAGGCATCAGAATGTGAAGAGATCTTTGAGGGAAATGATAAGAAATACAAAGCCGTTTCCGTCGGCACAGAACCTCCATCGCATCTCAGGTAAGTTCTACCTCCTCTGTAGATTCACCAAAGCCTGCAGTAGGGTTGCTACTTGCTAGTAAGGCTGAGTTTTATGAGACAAAATCTACAATCACAGTATGTTGGACAAAATACATCTATTATCGTATTGTGAAATTAATTTACATTTGTGTTGTTCAAGCTGTGAGCTTGAATATGGCCTATTGGTTTATAATTATTTTATATTTTGCAAGTCTTTGGCATCCCCTGGGCGTCGCCAAAGTTTGTGGTATCATCATAAGAAATTTCTAAGCACTAGTGTCTCTGCCTGCGTCTTCTTGTCATCTTATAACCTTTAACAAAACTTTTGGTGTGTGCACCCCGAAGAAAATAGCCATACATTTTCAGTTTTCAAAAATAGCGGAAATAGTTGATCTAGAACAAGCTTGTGTGTTCTGTACGCTTGTAGATCTGCTATTTCTGAAAATGTATGGACATTTGTCATTTTTTTGTGTGAGTACGAAGGCTAAAAGGCCAAACAGAAATACAAATGTTCCAATGTTCAATGCAATGCAGACACGTTTAAATCGTTAATCACAATTATTTGTGGGACAATTAACTTTGTTAAGAATTTGGCCTACCCCCAACTGCTGATGTGGAGCTGCCCAGTTGCCAGTAGTACAGTATAAGACTGTGGTCGCACTGGACAGTTCCCAGGTCTGTGTCATTTTAAATGTTTTTTTTTTGTGGCTTTCGCCTTTATTTTATATATTTTATGGAGGGACAGACAGTAGGCTGACAGTAAATGGGAAGAGAGATGGGGGGAAGACATGCAGTAAAATAAAATAAAATCATTGAGAAACCCCCCCCCCCCCCCCCCCCCAGAAATAACACTGTTAAATGTTTAGTTTAGTTTAGTTTTTTTGATCTTCCTTCAGTTTCAAATACAAAATGTAAAGACAATGAACGTAAGCTGGTATGAAAACAAAACCAGAAACATGAAGATGATCAAAAGGAGTAGGCAGAAGCTAAAAGCTTATAAATGCCTACCCTACTTACACCAGAAAATGAATCGTAATACTCATTACATTAACAGATTCACAAACAAAAGTCAGATACGAGAATTGCATCCTACACCAACCCCCCCCCCCCCCAGTGTCACCGTAAAGATAGTTTTAAATGTAACCATATGAACCCTAGAGCAGGTGTTCCCAAACTTTTTTGGACCAGGTACCCCTTTTGGGGTAGATATTTTTCCAGGTACCCCCTCATCCTCGCAACACGGATAACAATATATGTACAACCACAAGCAGTGTTTCCTGCAGGAAAAAGTTTTTGCATGGTGCTGGGCACAGGCCGCAATTTTGATAAATTAATTAATTTGATTCATTAATTAATAAGATTAATACATTAAGATTAATTTGTATTATTGCTCTTGTATTGCTATTGGGGACACTGGGGGACACTGGGCAGGCACTGAGGAGGCACTGGGGAGACATGTGTGTACGAAAAACAAATGTGTACGTCTAAATGTATACGTCTAAATGTAGACGTCTAAATGTATACAGACATCTAAATGTATACGTCTAAATGTAGACGTCTAAATGTATACAGACATCTAAATGTAGACGTCTAAATGTAGACGTCTAAATGTAGACGTCTAAATGTGTACGTCTAAATGTAGACGTATACATGTAGACGTCTAAATGTATACAGACATCTAAATGTAGACGTCTAAATGTAGACGTCTAAATGTAGACGTCTACATGTATACAGACGTCTAAATGTAGACGTCTAAATGTGTACGTCTAAATGTAGACGTCTGAATGTGTACGTCTTCTCTTATGGGGGTCCCTGGCATATCTTTTCAAATGGGGGTCCACGGGCTAAGTAGTGTCAATTTGGGGGTCCTTGACATGAAAAAGTTTGGGAACCACTGCTTTAAACACTTTAGCACTTTATGAACATGAACAAAATAGATGGGTCCCCCCTGGAACTCCCTCAGGTACCCCTGGGGGTCCCCGGACCCCACTTTGGGAACCACTGCCCTAGTGGCCCTATTCTGGGCATGAGGAAATTTGGTGGAAAATCGCCGTTCGGCTATTTCAGTGATTTGACATTACAGTGAAGTATAAGCGGTTATATGTCTGATAATTGTGTGTGTTTGTGTGAATGTGTGTCAGGGCTGGGGTGGGGGGTCCTCAGCCTTTGTCATAATGTCAAAAGTTATTTTAAATGTGACTTCATTTCTTCCTTAGCTTTGATGATGATGACCCTCCAGTGACCCATGAGAATTCCTCCCAAACAGAAGTGCTGCACCCCATTCAACTAGACATGGACATGGATGCACACAAACATCCAGATGCCCTCACATGGGAGATGAACGGTATTACTAATTACTGTAATATCATTATTAACGGTTTAGTTCGTCTTAGCAAGACTCAACATATTTTGTAACAAGAAAGATAGAAGAAATTGATTTATATTTTAGGAATCTTACTGTCACCATCATGCTGTTATTCTGCCCCTAGACTTCCATGTGGTTGTGTACGAAGACAGCGTTTCTTCTGACCAGGAGAGGAACCCCAGTCTGTCCCAGGAGGAACCAGAGCCTCCGCACATTAAAGGGAACCAGGAGGAGTTACTTCAAAGACCAGAGGAGCCTGATGGATCAGTGTTACTAGTAGGGAAAAGTATAGATGATGGTGGAGAAGTCGTCTCTTCATACTGTTCTGAAATTGAAGTCGGAGTTGAACTGGGATCTGACACGGAAGTCACTGATGACAGTGATGAGTGGGAGGAGACCAGCGCAGGTGAGTCAGCTTTAAACACACTGAAATCACACAAGACACAAAAGGCCTATTCATACTCTCCTCATTTGGCAAAATCACTCCCATGCACCAAATTGGCTAAGATGTGAATTTAACAACTGCGTTGGTGGGCACTGTCACATTATGGACCCTTTAAGCCTATTTATAGTCCAGTTTTAGGTGATAAGGTGACCGTTAGTAAAAACAGAGATGTGTTTAGGTGAGCGACTGAGCGGTGGTGAGTCGCTTACCACCGGTGGCGAGGTGACGTCATGTTGTAGTTGTCTGTGGGCACCTTATCACCTACACTGGACTATAAATAAGCCCAAAGGGTCCATAATGTGACAGTGCCCACCGACGCAGTTGTTAAATTCACATCTTAGCCAATTTGGTGCGTGGTAGTGATTTTGTCAAAATGTGGTGTGGTTTGGCGCGATCACGGCACAATGCTATTTTCCCCACAGACTTTGCGCTCCGAGCTGGTCTTATCAGTCACTTCCATAGATTATAAGCCTACGTTCTTTCCTATCATGAACAAGGACATTGGTTTTGTCAGGGACACATTACGCTCTGTATATAGTAGAATTGGTGTGGACACACCCAAGTTACGATGGTGCAAAGTTCAGCCATTAAAATCGGGCCCTCATTGTGGACTGTTTTACAAAAACAAAACAAAAAATCACAACCGCATGTACAGTACACTCAACTGATTTCACAACATACTGCAACTGATGACATGCAATTCTTAACGGAAGGATTTCTTATATTTTCCAAACTTTTCTCCTTCCCAGGCAATACATCTTATTTATCTAGCAGTCCTGCTGCCAAGTCACAACACCCACAACGAGATAAACCTTCCACTTCTCTTCTGGCTAATGTGAATCCAGCAGTGGTGGTTCTCCACAAACTCCCTCTGAACATGGTTCACCAGTCTCTCCATCCAGCAGCACCCCTGCAGCAATGCAGCAGTGATGAGGAGGAGAATGTTAATCATTCTGACACGTGGTTGGAACCAAAAGACGACGGGGGCGACGACTCTGACTCTGATTGGTCATATTCAAAGTCTCAGTCAAACAATAAGAGAAAGAAGCAGAAGAAAGGCAGAAAACTCAACAAAGATGTGACTTCAACGACACAAGCCAACACCAACGGTAACTAACCGAGGGCTGTAGTAAAAAATAACCCATTTTGTGCGGGAACCCCTTTTGGTGTTACCATTATGTTATGCTTTAGCTATTGAAAAATAGTAGATCTACAAGCTCATAGCGCGAGTGGCGCGCTACGAGCTTGTAGGTCTGCTATTTTTGAAAAATCGAACAACGACTGACATAGAAACATAGCTTTTTCAGAAAACTGTCAGGATGTAGAAGACATTTTTAGAATCTGATCACAGGTCAAAAAGGGTAATTATTTTTTTAGCACTTATTTTAAACAAAGAAAATTCCTTACCCTACCTTTTTAATAATAAACATTTACAGACCACAAATGAAGCCTATTTTGCAGCGATTTCAAATCCTTTCTATATCCTGTCCGAAAAACAAGCGGACGGAAATGACTGCTAGTGCCAGTGGGTGGGTCTTCACTCTGTAGAACCAGTAGAAACCTTAGAATTAATTAATGGGGCCATAGTGTATTATTAAAAAACAAAATATATATACTATACTTTAACTAGCAATTGAAAACATTGTTTATGAAAAGGTTTATTAAGGTAGTAAAATCAAGTGTAAAGTTCACCCAAAACCTCATTGACTTCTATTGAGATTATAAAACGGTAGAAGGTGAAAGAGTGACTTCCGCTGGGCCATTAATAGGAACAGGAACGGCAGGCTAAACGAGGACCCGGAAATGAGCTTCAATTCCAGCAGGCAGGGTTTTTCCCCCCGGGGGGCTAATTCAGGGTTTTGCCCCCGGGGGGCCAATTCAGGTCGTTAGGCCGACCTGAATTGGTCTGACTACGTGGCCGTTTAAGGTGCTATTTACATGAGGATGGTGTTCAGATAAAACGTCAAAGTCCCGTTGCGTTCTCATTTTTTCTTACCCTTTACACGAGAACGCACACGTTATGCTATAATGTGCTATTATGCTATAATGTCGCTAGGTGGCGATAACGGGCTGCCAAATAGACAGGTCACACGTACAAGAAGAACCCCTTCACGCAAGCCTGCGCAACACTGCTCCGTTTTTTTTAGCAAATCTAGAACTTCCTGTTTGAGAGCTAGCAAATTTAAGACATCCGGTTGTTAATTAAATAATGATTACGTTTTATTATTACATTACAGCTATTGTAAAGACACACATTATGTTTCTGTGTAAAAAAAAGTAATTAAATAACACAGAAACATAATGTGTGTCTTATAGCATCATTTAAATGCTTAATTTGTAGTTTTAATGTGCAAATTAAACTTTTTTTCAATACTCTAGAGGATACTCTTGTTTTGAAGAGATGGTCTTAAATTTGCTAGCTTAGATTTGCCAAAAAACAGTGCCACTGGGCATGCAGGCAAAGTGCGCCACGGGATGGTATATATTGTATAATACATTAGGCTACATAAACGCTGCTGCCGCGGCTGCCGCCTATCACAAGGCTTTTTATTTACATCATGGTTTTACATTCACCATCGCCGATGAGCAGCACTTTGTAGGCGAGGAGGGAGGCTTGTTCAGGAACTCCATTATATCATAATTATATGGCTCTGCATCAATGTAATAAACATATGCGCTGTGAGCCAACGTGAGCCATGATGTCATAAGTTTTGCGGATTCACCGTTTTGCCAGTTTACACGGAGAAGAGATAAAACGGTGTTCTGAAAGATTTCCACTCTGGAAGGTGGTTTCACTTCTCGTCTCGTCTAAATGACAGCAGCAAACGATACTTTATTTTGATGTTTTATATGAACACCATCCTCGTGTAAATAGCACCTAAGACTCACCCTGTGGCTTCTGCGTGCGGTTATGTTTAGGTTTGGGTTTTTTGGGATGGGCTTATAGTCAGATGTATGGGTGTTTATTATTGGGACGTCGGACTAACGCTACGCACCCGTTTGCCTCTTGGGCATGACAAAACATGTCATGTTCTTGCCACATATTGGCAAGCCTCAGCTGTCCAGTGGAGGCATATCCACAGGTTGTTTCGATTTGTCGCTGTTTCAAACATGATTCTCTTTCAATGAATGTACGTCTTTTGTTAATCTCAGTTGTATGCCGCTCCTGTTGTCCCACTCGGACAGTACTGATGTAATCATACAGGTAAACATTAAAGGACCACTTTTCAACTTATCTTCATACAATTGGTCCTCACTAATGTTCATTATGAAATACCACAATTCTTTTCCTACTCAGTCTGTGTCTCATAGGAGGGCTGTGGGCTGTTCAGAAACCCGTCCACCAGTGACATTATTTTTAGGCTGATTTTATTTTTTTAAACAAGATTTAAAAAATGTATACATTTAGATTTTTATTATCATGAGAACGTTGGCTTTCATTATCGCATTGCAACTTTTTCAGAAATTGAAAGCCTGCAGTTTCTATTATGTCGCTGGTGGATGGGGTTTTCTGAATTGCCCACAGCCTTTCCATGAGACACAGAGCACAGACGGAGTAGAAATAATTTGTGGCATTTTATCATGAACATTAGTGAAGACCAAATATATGAAGGTAGGTTGAGAACTGGTCCTTTAAACATGTTTAATCATAATTATTGAGGCAGATCATTTGTCATGTTAAAGCATGATCCTAGCTTTAGCCAATAGACTAGAGAAGCCAGGGTTAAATGCTTCCCTTCAAATGGCGTACTCATTCTAATGTTTTCTCTATTCTTTCCATGTCATAGTTAATCTGTTGCACAGATGATGGAGTGTTTACAAGTTCTCTCTCTGTCTGTCTGTGTCTCTGTCTGTCTCTCCCTCAGGAGTGAAGTCCCAGCCTTCCCAGAGCCAGAGCTTAATTTGTTCTGAGTGTCCGTTCGCCTTCACAGCTCAGGAATTCCTCGATAGACACATCAAGAGAACCCACAGTAACCTCTACTGCCAAATGATAAGAAATGGACAGTTCATCTCCTTCCAGCAATCCCTTCAGCATCCCACCTACACATCCCACATGTGCGATCTGTGTGGCAGGGGTTTCAGTTCGGCAGATGTCCTGAAGGTACATCTCCGCATCCACACCGGAGAAAAACCTTTCGGCTGTAAACAATGTGGCATGAGATTCAGGCAGTCGGGTTCCCTGGGCAGACACATGCGTATTCACACTGGAGAGAAACCATTCCACTGTAAACTCTGTGACAAGCGTTTCATTGAGTCCAGTGCTCTGAAGAAACACGAGTATGTCCATTTCAATGCGTCTGCCAAGTCACAAAGAGATGAACATTCCACTTCTCTCCTGGCTAATGTGGATCCAGCAGCGGTGGTCCTTCACAAAAACCCTCTACATCCAGCAGCACCCCTGCAGCAATGCAGCAATGATAAGGAGGTGAATGTTAGTCATTCTGACAAGTTGTGGGAACCAACAGACAAGGGCAACGACTCTGACTCTGATTGGTCGTATTCAAAGTCTCAGTCAAACAAGAAGAGAAGGAAGCAGAAGAAAGGCAGACAACTCAACATAGATGTGACTTCAACGACACAGACGACACAAGCCAACACCAACGGTAACTAACCGAGGGCTGCAGTAATACAAATTATAATAAAAACAACAACACAGCCCTCTCACACATTATAAGGCCAATATTAGTCACCAGAACCAGGGACGTTTGTTCAAAATGGTGTTTTGTTGAGTTACAGTACAGTGTGTTCATATATGTTCTGACTGAACATACACAATTGTATTGTGTATGTTCAGTAATAGATGTCCCCCCCCATCTCTACGGCTCTTTAACCCATTGACGCCTGGTGCAACGTATACGTTGTTCTACCCTTGATGCCGGCCGTGCTCTCTGTGTCTCATCAGCTATTGCTATACATGTAGCAACATAACAATTTAAAAAAGAAATCATCAGAATTTGAAGGTTTTCAGAAACCTTAGGTCAGGCCCTAGAAGGCGTTCCCAGATTCGGCCTCAGGCATCAATGGGTTAACCCATTCAGGACGGCAACCCCTGTTATGCCCTAACCACACCAGAGGGTCGCCGTAGTTGCATGTTAAACATGCAACTACTTGCAACCATTATTCCCAATGGAAGTTGCAAGGAGTTGCAGCTGGTGTGGTTTGTTTTGTTGCAAGGAGTTGCAGCTGGTGTGGTTTGGGCCTTAAATGCAACTAGGAGAGAGTAAGCCATCTCTCTCCAGTTCTGCTGATAGTTTCACATGCACAGTAGCGACTGCAAAGCAAAATTTGACACAACAATGGTGGCTTTATTTGAATAGCAGCTGAGCAAAATATAATGTCTTTTTGAATGAATTATTGATCTTTAATGTATTTCTTTGTCAGTAAGAAGGTGACGGCTAAATGAGTGCCATAATCTGATGAATCTCTCTCTCTATCTCTCTTAACCCCCCCCTCAGGAGTGAGGTCTGAGCCTTCCCAGGGTCAGACCTTCTATTGTTCTTACTCTGAGTGTCCGTACGCCTTCACAGATCAGATCTTCCTCGATAGACACATCAAGAGATGCCACAGCGACCTCCCCCACCAAACGCACAGTACACAAGAGGTAAAAGCCCACATCTGTGATCAGTGTGGCAGGCATTTCAGTGGGGAAGGTTTCCTGAAGGCACACCAGCTATCCCACACGTTAGGCAAAGACGAACCTTTCCCCTGTGAACAATGTGGCAAGTGTTTCCCTGTCGCAAGTGCTCTGAAGGAACATCTCTACATCCACACTGGAGAAAGACCTTACTGCTGTAAACAATGTGGCAAGAGTTTCCCTGTAGCAAGTGCTCTGAAGGAACATCTCTACATCCACACTGGAGAAAGACCTTACTGCTGTAAACAATGTGGCAAGAGATTCAGGCAGGCAGGTTCCCTGAGCAGACACATGCGCATTCACACTGGAGAAAAACCATTCCACTGCAAACTCTGCGACAAGCGTTTCATTGAGTCAGGTGCTCTGAAGAAACACCAGCGTGTCCACACTGGAGCAAAACCATTTCATTGTAATGAGTGTGACAAGAGATTCGCTGACCTAAGAACTTTAAACACACATGTGTGTTCAAAGTTCTTAGGTCACAAAAGTGTATCCTTGTGGCACCCTTGTGCTGCAAGAAGAAACCAAAAATACACAAGGAAGGATTATTTGACACCTGGGTGTCTAGAGTAATGTTAACTCCATAGATGCATACAACACTTTAAGAAAAACCTTTCAACTCTAAAACGTTTTGACTCTAAACACTGACAGTGTCAGTGAGTCAGGTGACCTTGAGAGACACCTGACTCACTGACAGTGTCAGTGAGTCAGGTGACCTTGAGAGACACCTGACTCACTGACATGGGCACCATAGTGTGGAGAATAAGATGTGATGAAACTAGACAATAGCAGATCCACAAACTCCTAACATGTAACATGTTGCATTCATCCCAACACATGTAGATCAGCTATATTTCATATTGTCATGTTGTCGAAAGACATGGCTATCAAATCAGCCTTTTCAATCCCTGTTCTCCCTTAACCCATTCAGGACAGGAGTGCCTTTTGGTTTTTTATGTATTATTTTATTCTCTTGAAAAATGGCAGCTCTACAAGTGCCGTGCTACTAGCTTGTAGATCTTCTATTTTTTTTAAATCTTGAAAATGTGGCGCAAATCTTTCAGCAAACATTTTTCACTCAAATCTTTGCTTCTGGGGGGTCCCTGGAACAACATATTTTTAGATGGGGGTCGGCGGCCAATTACATATAATTTTTGGGGTCCTTGACATGAAATAGTTTGAGAACCCCCGACACAAACTGGTTTTTCAGAAAACTATTCTACTATAAGTCTTTAAAATAAAATCGGCCTCGGGTCTAAATGGGTTAACCCAATCTGTGCCAACCTCAAGATATCTTGTGAATAGCTATTTCATCCTCCTGTGCCAATACCACACGATTACGAGATTTGATTTGATTATTACCATTATAGTAGAAAACATGGTTAATAGGATTTTGACTAAGGCCTCTTTTAGACGGCGACCATCTCCATATAACACGTCAAAGTCCCGTTGCGTTCTCATTTTTTTGGACCATTTACACGAGAACGCACACTTGAATGAACACGCTACAAAGTGCATGCATATATATGCCAGGTCGATAGGTGGCGATAACGGGCTGCCAAATAGACCAGTCACCCACGTACAAGAAGAAGAACCCCTTCACACAAGCCTGCGCAACACGGCTCTGTCTTTTTGGCAAATCTAGAACTTCCTGTTTGAGAGCTAGCAAATTTAAGACATTCGGTTGCTTTCAAAATAAAAGTGTAGTTAATTAAATAATTATTACATTACATTATTAGTATTATTACATTACAGTTATTGTAAAGACACACATTATATTTCTGTGTAAAAATAAGTAATTAAATAACACAGAAACATAATGTGTGTCTTATAGCATCATTTAAATGCTTAATTTCTAGTTTTAATGTGCAAATAATTTATTTTACTCTAGAGGATACTCTTATTTTGAAGAGATCGTCTTAAATTTGCTGGCTTAGATTTGCCAAAAAAAACAGTGCCGCGCAACACTGCTCCTGTCAGAGCATGCAGGCAAAGCGCACCACGGGATGGTTATATATTTTATAATACATTAGGCTACATAAACGCTGCTGCCGCGGCTGCCGCCTATCACAAGGATTTTTATTTACATCATGGTTTTACATTCACCATCATGCATGTAATAAACATATGCGCTGTGAGCCAACGTGAGCCATGGTGTCATAAGTTTTGTGGATTCACCGTTTTGCCTGTTTACACGGAGAAGGGATAAAACGGCGTTCTCAAAGATTTCCACTCTGGAAGGTGGTTTCACTTTGTTGCGTTTTCACCTCCTGAGAACACGGTTCTCGTCTAAATGACAGCAGCAAACGATACTTTATTTTGACGTTTTATATGAACACCATCCTCGTGTAAATAGCACCTAAATTGGGAACATGTAGCCTACTTTGAATTGGTATTGCTAGTCTGGAAATTGTTTGTTTTAATTATGCTTATTTCCCCTGCAAAATATAGTATTCTAAAATCTTATTTTTCTAAGCAACATTATGAAATGTATAACCTTTATGATCTGCGTCCCTCTCATACATATTACTGGGTTGAACCTATATATCTAAGGTTGGCCTAACTTGTTTGAGTATTGATTAAAAGTTTCGAGAAACACCTTGTATCTGATTATCCTGGATACAAAATAAATACTCTGATACAACACCAACCTTTTTGATTGAACAGTAGATAACGGAGTGTACTGTAGGTGCTTACTGAACACTATAGAAACGATTACTATGGGAATATAGTTATTGTGTAATCTATATATTGTATGTATCACCTTTAAATTAACGTTATTGCTGTTATTTGCCTTGTTTCATACTAAACTGAACTCGTTTCTCATCATTTTGGACCATTGGCTATAGCCCATATCGTACGGCATACTATAGCGCGCCGTTTTTCATCATTTTTGAGGATTTTAAAAAAATGACGAAATGACAAAAACGATGGGTTATAGCCCATGTTTTTGAAATTTTGAAAAAAAAAGTTAGCCTCGTTTCTCATCATTTTGGACCATGGGCTATAGCCCATATCGTACGGCATACTATAGCGCGCCGTTTTTCATCATTTTTGAGGATTTGAAAAAAATGACAAAATGACAAAAACGATGGGTTATAGCCCATGTTTTTTGAAATTTTGGAAAAAAAAGTTAGCCATACTATAGCGTGCCGTTTTTTATCATTTTTGAAAAACGGCGCGCTATAGTATGCCGTACGATATGGGCTATAGCCCATGGTCCAAAATGATGAGAAACGAGGCTAACTTTTTTTTTCAAAATTTCAAAAACATGGGCTATAACCCATCGTTTTTGTCATTTCGTCATTTTTTTCAAATCCTCAAAAATGATGAAAAACGGCGCGCTATAGTATGCCGTACGATATGGGCTATAGCCCATGGTCCAAAATGATGAGAAACGAGGCTAACTTTTTTTTTCAAAATTTCAAAAACATGGGCTATAACCCATCGTTTTTGTCATTTCGTCATTTTTTTCAAATCGTCAAAAATGATGAAAAACGGCGCGCTATAGTATGCCGTACGATATGGGCTATAGCCCATGGTCCAAAATGATGAGAAACGAGGCTAACTTTTTTTTCCTAAATTTCAAAAAACATGGGCTATAACCCATCGTTTTTGTCATTTTGTCATTTTTTTCAAATCCTAAAAAATGATGAAAAACGGCGCGCTATAGTATGCCGTACGATATGGGCTATAGCCCATGGTCCAAAATGATGAGAAACGAGGCTAACTTTTTTTTTCAAATTTTCAAAAACATGGGCTATAACCCATCGTTTTTGTCATTTTGTCATTTTTTTCAAATCCTCAAAAATGATGAAAAACGGCGCGCTATAGTATGCCGTACGATATGGGCTATAGCCCATGGTCCAAAATGATGAGAAACGAGGCTAACTTTTTTTTTCAAAATTTCAAAAACATGGGCTATAACGCATCGTTTTTGTCATTTCGTCATTTTTTTCAAATCGTCAAAAATTATGAAAAACGGCGCGCTATAGTATGCCGTACGATATGGGCTATAGCCCATGGTCCAAAATGATGAGAAACGAGGCTAACTTTTTTTTTCAAAATTTCAAAAAACATGGGCTATAACCCATCGTTTTTGTCATTTTGTCATTTTTTTCAAATCCTCAAAAATGATGAAAAACGGCGCGCTATAGTATGCCGTACGATATGGGCTATAGCCCATGGTCCAAAATGATGAGAAACGAGGCTAACTTTTTTTTTCAAAATTTCAAAAACATGGGCTATAACCCATCGTTTTTGTCATTTCGTCATTTTTTTCAAATCCTCAAAAATGATGAAAAACGGCGCGCTATAGTATGCCGTACGATATGGGCTATAGCCCATGGTCCAAAATGATGAGAAACGAGAATAACTTTTTTTTTCCAAAATTTCAAAAACATGGGCTATAACCCATCGTTTTTGTCATTTCGTCATTTTTTTCAAATCGTCAAAAATGATGAAAAACGGCGCGCTATAGTATGCCGTACGATATGGGCTATAGCCCATGGTCCAAAATGATGAGAAACGAGGCTAACTTTTTTTTTCAAAATTTCAAAAAACATGGGCTATAACCCATCGTTATTGTCATTTTGTCATTTTTTTCAAATCCTCAAAAATGATGAAAAACGGCGCGCTATAGTATGCCGTACGATATGGGCTATAGCCCATGGTCCAAAATGATGAGAAACGAGGCTAACTTTTTTTTTCAAAATTTCAAAAACATGGGCTATAACCCATCGTTTTTGTCATTTCGTCATTTTTTTCAAATCCTCAAAAATGATGAAAAACGGCGCGCTATAGTATGCCGTACGATATGGGCTATAGCCCATGGTCCAAAATGATGAGAAACGAGGCTAACTTTTTTTTTCAAAATTTCAAAAACATGGGCTATAACCCATCGTTTTTGTCATTTCGTCATTTTTTTCAAATCGTCAAAAATGATGAAAAACGGCGCGCTATAGTATGCCGTACGATATGGGCTATAGCCCATGGTCCAAAATGATGAGAAACAAGGCTAACTTTTTTTTTCAAAATTTCAAAAAACATGGGCTATAACCCATCGTTTTTGTCATTTTGTCATTTTTTTCAAATCCTCAAAAATGATGAAAAACGGCGCGCTATAGTATGCCGTACGATATGGGCTATAGCTTATGGTCCAAAATGATGAGAAACGAGGCTAACTTTTTTTTTCAAATTTTCAAAAACATGGGCTATAACCCATCGTTTTTGTCATTTCGTCATTTTTTTCAAATCCTCAAAAATGATGAAAAACGGCGCGCTATAGTATGCCGTACGATATGGGCTATAGCCCATGGTCCAAAATGATGAGAAACGAGAATAACGTTTTTTTTCAAAATTTCAAAAACATGGGCTATAACCCATCGTTTTTGTCATTTCGTCATTTTTTTCAAATCGTCAAAAATGATGAAAAACGGCGCGCTATAGTATGCCGTACGATATGGGCTATAGCCCATGGTCCAAAATGATGAGAAACGAGGCTAACTTTTTTTTTCAAAATTTCAAAAACATGGGCTATAACCCATCGTTTTTGTCATTTCGTCATTTTTTTCAAATCCTCAAAAATGATGAAAAACGGCGCGCTATAGTATGCCGTACGATATGGGCTATAGCCCATGGTCCAAAATGATGAGAAACGAGGCTAACTTTTTTTTTCAAAATTTCAAAAACATGGGCTATAACCCATCGTTTTTGTCATTTCGTCATTTTTTTCAAATCGTCAAAAATGATGAAAAACGGCGCGCTATAGTATGCCGTACGATATGGGCTATAGCCCATGGTCCAAAATGATGAGAAACGAGGCTAACTTTTTTTTTCAAAATTTCAATAAACATGGGCTATAACCCATCGTTTTTGTCATTTTGTCATTTTTTTCAAATCCTCAAAAATGATGAAAAACGGCGCGCTATAGTATGCCGTACGATATGGGCTATAGCCCATGGTCCAAAATGATGAGAAACGAGGCTAACTTTTTTTTTCAAAATTTCAAAAAACATGGGCTATAACCCATCGTTTTTGTCATTTTGTCATTTTTTTCAAATCCTCAAAAATGATGAAAAACGGCGCGCTATAGTATGCCGTACGATATGGGCTATAGCCCATGGTCCAAAATTATGAGAAACGAGGCTAACTTTTTTTTTCAAATTTTCAAATACATGGGCTATAACCCATCATTTTTGTCATTTCGTCATTTTTTTCAAATCCTCAAAAATGATGAAAAACGGCGCGCTATAGTATGCCGTACGATATGGGCTATAGCCCATGGTCCAAAATTATGAGAAACGAGGCTAACTTTTTTTTTCAAATTTTCAAATACATGGGCTATAACCCATCGTTTTTGTCATTTCGTCATTTTTTTCAAATCCTCAAAAATGATGAAAAACGGCGCGCTATAGTATGCCGTACGATATGGGCTATAGCCCATGGTCCAAAATGATGAGAAACGAGAATAACTTTTTTTTTCAAAATTTCAAAAACATGGGCTATAACCCATCGTTTTTGTCATTTCGTCATTTTTTTCAAATCGTCAAAAATGATGAAAAACGGCGCGCTATAGTATGCCGTACGATATGGGCTATAGCCCATGGTCCAAAATGATGAGAAACGAGGCTAACTTTTTTTTTACAAAATTTCAAAAAACATGGGCTATAACCCATCGTTTTTGTCATTTTGTCATTTTTTTCGAATCCTCAAAAATGATGAAAAACAGAGCGCTATAGTATGCCGTACGATATGGGCTATAGCCCATGGTCCAAAATGATGAGAAACGAGGCTAACTTTTTTTTTCAAAATTTCAAAAACATGGGCTATAACCCATCGTTTTTGTCATTTCGTCATTTTTTTCAAATCCTCAAAAATGATGAAAAACGGCGCGCTATAGTATGCCGTACGATATGGGCTATAGCCCATGGTCCAAAATGATGAGAAACGAGGCTAACTTTTTTTTTTCAAAATTTCAAAAAACATGGGCTATAACCCATCGTTTTTGTCATTTTGTCATTTTTTTAAAATCCTCAAAAATGATGAAAAACGGCGCGCTATAGTATGCCGTACGATATGGGCTATAGCCCATGGTCCAAAATGATGAGAAACGAGGCTAACTTTTTTTTTCAAAATTTCAAAAACATGGGCTATAACCCATCGTTTTTGTCATTTCGTCATTTTTTTCAAATCGTCAAAAATGATGAAAAACGGCGCGCTATAGTATGCCGTACGATATGGGCTATAGCCCATGGTCCAAAATGATGAGAAACGAGGCTAACTTTTTTTTTCAAAATTTCAAAAAACATGGGCTATAACCCATCGTTTTTGTCATTTCGTCATTTTTTTCAAATCCTCAAAAATGATGAAAAACGGCGCGCTATAGTATGCCGTACGATATGGGCTATAGCCCATGGTCCAAAATGATGAGAAACGAGGCTAACTTTTTTTTTCAAAATTTCAAATACATGGGCTATAACCCATCGTTTTTGTCATTTCGTCATTTTTTTCAAATCGTCAAAAATGATGAAAAACAGCGCGCTATAGTATGCCGTACGATATGGGCTATAGCCCATGGTCCAAAATGATGAGAAACGAGGCTAACTTTTTTTTTCAAAATTTCAAAAACATGGGCTATAACCCATCGTTTTTGTCATTTCGTCATTTTTTTCAAATCCTCAAAAATGATGAAAAACGGCGCGCTATAGTATGCCGTACGATATGGGCTATAGCCCATGGTCCAAAATGATGAGAAACGAGAATAACTTTTTTTTTCAAAATTTCAAAAACATGGGCTATAACCCATCGTTTTTGTCATTTCGTCATTTTTTTCAAATCGTCAAAAATGATGAAAAACGGCGCGCTATAGTATGCCGTACGATATGGGCTATAGCCCATGGTCCAAAATGATGAGAAACGAGGCTAACTTTTTTTTTCAAAATTTCAAAAAACATGGGCTATAACCCATCGTTTTTGTCATTTTGTCATTTTTTTCGAATCCTCAAAAATGATGAAAAACAGAGCGCTATAGTATGCCGTACGATATGGGCTATAGCCCATGGTCCAAAATGATGAGAAACGAGGCTAACTTTTTTTTTCAAAATTTCAAAAACATGGGCTATAACCCATCGTTTTTGTCATTTCGTCATTTTTTTCAAATCGTCAAAAATGATGAAAAACGGCAAGCTATAGTATGCCGTACGATATGGGCTATAGCCCATGGTCCAAAATGATGAGAAACGAGGCTAACTTTTTTTTTCAAAATTTCAAAAAACATGGGCTATAACCCATCGTTTTTGTCATTTTGTCATTTTTTTCAAATCCTCAAAAATGATGAAAAACGGCGCGCTATAGTATGCCGTACGATATGGGCTATAGCCCATGGTCCAAAATTATGAGAAACGAGGCTAACTTTTTTTTTCAAATTTTCAAATACATGGGCTATAACCCATCGTTTTTGTCATTTCGTCATTTTTTTCAAATCCTCAAAAATGATGAAAAACGGCGCGCTATAGTATGCCGTACGATATGGGCTATAGCCCATGGTCCAAAATGATGAGAAACGAGGCTAACTTCTTTTTTCAAAATTTAAAAAACATGGGCTATAACTCATCGTTTTTGTCATTTCATCATTTTTTTCAAATCGTCAAAAATGATGAAAAACAGCGCGATATAGTATGCCGTACGATATGGGCTATAGCCCATGGTCCAAAATGATGAGAAACGAGGCTAACTTTTTTTTTCAAAATTTCAAAAACATGGGCTATAACCCATCGTTTTTGTCATTTCGTCATTTTTTTCAAATCCTCAAAAATGATGAAAAACGGCGCGCTATAGTATGCCGTACGATATGGGCTATAGCCCATGGTCCAAAATGATGAGAAACGAGAATAACTTTTTTTTTCAAAATTTCAAAAACATGGGCTATAACCCATCGTTTTTGTCATTTCGTCATTTTTTTCAAATCGTCAAAAATGATGAAAAACGGCGCGCTATAGTATGCCGTACGATATGGGCTATAGCCCATGGTCCAAAATGATGAGAAACGAGGCTAACTTTTTTTTTCAAAATTTCAAAAAACATGGGCTATAACCCATCGTTTTTGTCATTTCGTCATTTTTTTCAAATCGTCCAAAATGATGAAAAACGGCGCGCTATAGTATGCCGTACGATATGGGCTATAGCCCATGGTCCAAAATGATGAGAAACGAGGCTAACTTTTTTTTTCAAAATTTCAAAAACATGGGCTATAACCCATCGTTTTTGTCATTTCGTCATTTTTTTCAAATCGTCAAAAATGATGAAAAACGGCGCGCTATAGTATGCCGTACGATATGGGCTATAGCCCATGGTCCAAAATGATGAGAAACGAGGCTAACTTTTTTTTTCAAAATTTAAAAAACATGGGCTATAACCCATCGTTTTTGTCATTTCGTCATTTTTTTCAAATCGTCAAAAATGATGAAAAACGGCGCGCTATAGTATGCCGTACGATATGGGCTATAGCCCATGGTCCAAAATGATGAGAAACGAGGCTAACTTTTTTTTTCAAAATTTCAAAAAACATGGGCTATAACCCATCGTTTTTGTCATTTCGTCATTTTTTTCAAATCCTCAAAAATGATGAAAAACGGCGCGCTATAGTATGCCGTACGATATGGGCTATAGCCCATGGTCCAAAATGATGAGAAACGAGGCTAACTTTTTTTTTCAAAATTTCAAAAACATGGGCTATAACCCATCGTTTTTGTCATTTCGTCATTTTTTTCAAATCGTCAAAAATGATGAAAAACGGCGCGCTATAGTATGCCGTACGATATGGGCTATAGCCCATGGTCCAAAATGATGAGAAACGAGGCTAACTTTTTTTTTCAAAATTTCAAAAAACATGGGCTATAACCCATAGTTTTTGTCATTTTGTCATTTTTTTCAAATCGTCAAAAATGATGAAAAACAGCGCGATATAGTATGCCGTACGATATGGGCTATAGCCCATGGTCCAAAATGATGAGAAACGAGGCTAACTTTTTTTTTCAAAATTTCAAAAACATGGGCTATAACCCATCGTTTTTGTCATTTCGTCATTTTTTTCAAATCCTCAAAAATGATGAAAAACGGCGCGCTATAGTATGCCGTACGATATGGGCTATAGCCCATGGTCCAAAATTATGAGAAACGAGGCTAACTTCTTTTTTCAAAATTTAAAAAACATGGGCTATAACCCATCGTTTTTGTCATTTCGTCATTTTTTTCAAATCGTCAAAAATGATGAAAAACAGCGCGATATAGTATGCCGTACGATATGGGCTATAGCCCATGGTCCAAAATGATGAGAAACGAGGCTAACTTTTTTTTTCAAAATTTCAAAAACATGGGCTATAACCCATCGTTTTTGTCATTTGGTCATTTTTTTCAAATCCTCAAAAATGATGAAAAACGGCGCGCTATAGTATGCCGTACGATATGGGCTATTGCCCATGGTCCAAAATGATGAGAAACGAGAATAACTTTTTTTTTCAAAATTTCAAAAACATGGGCTATAACCCATCGTTTTTGTCATTTCGTCATTTTTTTCAAATCCTCAAAAATGATGAAAAACGGCGCGCTATAGTATGCCGTACGATATGGGCTATAGCCCATGGTCCAAAATGATGAGAAACGAGGCTAACTTTTTTTTTCAAAATTTCAAAAAACATGGGCTATAACCCATCGTTTTTGTCATTTCGTCATTTTTTTCAAATCCTCAAAAATGATGAAAAACGGCGCGCTATAGTATGCCGTACGATATGGGCTATAGCCCAATGTCCAAAATGATGAGAAACGAGGCTAACTTTTTTTTTCAAAATTTCAAAAAACATGGGCTATAACCCATCGTTTTTGTCATTTCGTCATTTTTTTCAAATCGTCAAAAATTATGAAAAACGGCGCGCTATAGTATGCCGTACGATATGGGCTATAGCCCATGGTCCAAAATGATGAGAAACGAGGCTAACTTTTTTTTTCAAAATTTCAAAAAACATGGGCTATAACCCATCGTTTTTGTCATTTTGTCATTTTTTTCAAATCCTCAAAAATGATGAAAAACGGCACGCTATAGTATGCCGTACGATATGGGCTATAGCCCATGGTCCAAAATGATGAGAAACGAGGCTAACTTTTTTTTTTTTAATTTCAAAAACATGGGCTATAACCCATCGTTTTTGTCATTTTGTCATTTTTTTCAAATCGTCAAAAATAATGAAAAACGGCACGCTATAGTATGCCGTACGATATGGGCTATAGCCCATGGTCCAAAATGATGAGAAACGAGGCTAACTTATTTTTTCAAAATTTCAAAAAACATGGGCTATAACCCATCGTTTTTGTCATTTTGTCATTTTTTTCAAATCCTCAAAAATGATGAAAAACGGCGCGCTATAGTATGCCGTACGATATGGGCTATAGCCCATGGTCCAAAATGATGAGAAACGAGGCTAACTTTTTTTTTCAAAATTTCAAAAACATGGGCTATAACCCATCGTTTTTGTCATTTCGTCATTTTTTTCAAATCGTCAAAAATGATGAAAAAAAGCGCGCTATAGTATGCCGTACGATATGGGCTATAGCCCATGGTCCAAAATGATGAGAAACGAGGCTAACTTTTTTTTTCAAAATTTCAAAAAACATGGGCTATAACCCATCGTTTTTGTCATTTTGTCATTTTTTTCAAATCCTCAAAAATGATGAAAAACGGCGCGCTATAGTATGCCGTACGATATGGGCTATAGCCCATGGTCCAAAATGATGAGAAACGAGGCTAACTTTTTTTTTCAAATTTTCAAAAACATGGGCTATAACCCATCGTTTTTGTCATTTCGTCATTTTTTTCAAATCCTCAAAAATGATGAAAAACGGCGCGCTATAGTATGCCGTACGATATGGGCTATAGCCCATGGTCCAAAATTATGAGAAACGAGGCTAACTTCTTTTTTCAAAATTTAAAAAACATGGGCTATAACCCATCGTTTTTGTCATTTCGTCATTTTTTTCAAATCGTCAAAAATGATGAAAAACAGCGCGATATAGTATGCCGTACGATATGGGCTATAGCCCATGGTCCAAAATGATGAGAAACGAGGCTAACTTTTTTTTTCAAAATTTCAAAAACATGGGCTATAACCCATCGTTTTTGTCATTTGGTCATTTTTTTCAAATCCTCAAAAATGATGAAAAACGGCGCGCTATAGTATGCCGTACGATATGGGCTATTGCCCATGGTCCAAAATGATGAGAAACGAGAATAACTTTTTTTTTCAAAATTTCAAAAACATGGGCTATAACCCATCGTTTTTGTCATTTCGTCATTTTTTTCAAATCCTCAAAAATGATGAAAAACGGCGCGCTATAGTATGCCGTACGATATGGGCTATAGCCCATGGTCCAAAATGATGAGAAACGAGGCTAACTTTTTTTTTCAAAATTTCAAAAAACATGGGCTATAACCCATCGTTTTTGTCATTTCGTCATTTTTTTCAAATCCTCAAAAATGATGAAAAACGGCGCGCTATAGTATGCCGTACGATATGGGCTATAGCCCAATGTCCAAAATGATGAGAAACGAGGCTAACTTTTTTTTTCAAAATTTCAAAAAACATGGGCTATAACCCATCGTTTTTGTCATTTCGTCATTTTTTTCAAATCGTCAAAAATTATGAAAAACGGCGCGCTATAGTATGCCGTACGATATGGGCTATAGCCCATGGTCCAAAATGATGAGAAACGAGGCTAACTTTTTTTTTCAAAATTTCAAAAAACATGGGCTATAACCCATCGTTTTTGTCATTTTGTCATTTTTTTCAAATCCTCAAAAATGATGAAAAACGGCACGCTATAGTATGCCGTACGATATGGGCTATAGCCCATGGTCCAAAATGATGAGAAACGAGGCTAACTTTTTTTTTTTTAATTTCAAAAACATGGGCTATAACCCATCGTTTTTGTCATTTTGTCATTTTTTTCAAATCGTCAAAAATAATGAAAAACGGCACGCTATAGTATGCCGTACGATATGGGCTATAGCCCATGGTCCAAAATGATGAGAAACGAGGCTAACTTATTTTTTCAAAATTTCAAAAAACATGGGCTATAACCCATCGTTTTTGTCATTTTGTCATTTTTTTCAAATCCTCAAAAATGATGAAAAACGGCGCGCTATAGTATGCCGTACGATATGGGCTATAGCCCATGGTCCAAAATGATGAGAAACGAGGCTAACTTTTTTTTTCAAAATTTCAAAAACATGGGCTATAACCCATCGTTTTTGTCATTTCGTCATTTTTTTCAAATCGTCAAAAATGATGAAAAAAAGCGCGCTATAGTATGCCGTACGATATGGGCTATAGCCCATGGTCCAAAATGATGAGAAACGAGGCTAACTTTTTTTTTCAAAATTTCAAAAAACATGGGCTATAACCCATCGTTTTTGTCATTTTGTCATTTTTTTCAAATCCTCAAAAATGATGAAAAACGGCGCGCTATAGTATGCCGTACGATATGGGCTATAGCCCATGGTCCAAAATGATGAGAAACGAGGCTAACTTTTTTTTTCAAATTTTCAAAAACATGGGCTATAACCCATCGTTTTTGTCATTTCGTCATTTTTTTCAAATCCTCAAAAATGATGAAAAACGGCGCGCTATAGTATGCCGTACGATATGGGCTATAGCCCATGGTCCAAAATTATGAGAAACGAGGCTAACTTCTTTTTTCAAAATTTAAAAAACATGGGCTATAACCCATCGTTTTTGTCATTTCGTCATTTTTTTCAAATCGTCAAAAATGATGAAAAACAGCGCGATATAGTATGCCGTACGATATGGGCTATAGCCCATGGTCCAAAATGATGAGAAACGAGGCTAACTTTTTTTTTCAAAATTTCAAAAACATGGGCTATAACCCATCGTTTTTGTCATTTGGTCATTTTTTTCAAATCCTCAAAAATGATGAAAAACGGCGCGCTATAGTATGCCGTACGATATGGGCTATTGCCCATGGTCCAAAATGATGAGAAACGAGAATAACTTTTTTTTTCAAAATTTCAAAAACATGGGCTATAACCCATCGTTTTTGTCATTTCGTCATTTTTTTCAAATCCTCAAAAATGATGAAAAACGGCGCGCTATAGTATGCCGTACGATATGGGCTATAGCCCATGGTCCAAAATGATGAGAAACGAGGCTAACTTTTTTTTTCAAAATTTCAAAAAACATGGGCTATAACCCATCGTTTTTGTCATTTCGTCATTTTTTTCAAATCCTCAAAAATGATGAAAAACGGCGCGCTATAGTATGCCGTACGATATGGGCTATAGCCCAATGTCCAAAATGATGAGAAACGAGGCTAACTTTTTTTTTCAAAATTTCAAAAAACATGGGCTATAACCCATCGTTTTTGTCATTTCGTCATTTTTTTCAAATCGTCAAAAATTATGAAAAACGGCGCGCTATAGTATGCCGTACGATATGGGCTATAGCCCATGGTCCAAAATGATGAGAAACGAGGCTAACTTTTTTTTTCAAAATTTCAAAAAACATGGGCTATAACCCATCGTTTTTGTCATTTTGTCATTTTTTTCAAATCCTCAAAAATGATGAAAAACGGCACGCTATAGTATGCCGTACGATATGGGCTATAGCCCATGGTCCAAAATGATGAGAAACGAGGCTAACTTTTTTTTTTTTAATTTCAAAAACATGGGCTATAACCCATCGTTTTTGTCATTTTGTCATTTTTTTCAAATCGTCAAAAATAATGAAAAACGGCACGCTATAGTATGCCGTACGATATGGGCTATAGCCCATGGTCCAAAATGATGAGAAACGAGGCTAACTTATTTTTTCAAAATTTCAAAAACATGGGCTATAACCCATCGTTTTTGTCATTTCGTCATTTTTTTCAAATCGTCAAAAATAATGAAAAACAGCGCGTTATAGTATGCCGTACGATATGGGCTATAGCCCATGGTCCAAAATGATGAGAAACGAGGCTAACTTTTTTTTTCAAAATTTCAAAAAACATGGGCTATAACCCATCGTTTTTGTCATTTTGTCATTTTTTTCAAATCCTCAAAAATGATGAAAAACGGCGCGCTATAGTATGCCGTACGATATGGGCTATAGCCCATGGTCCAAAATGATGAGAAACGAGGCTAACTTTTTTTTTCAAAATTTCAAAAACATGGGCTATAACCCATCGTTTTTGTCATTTCGTCATTTTTTTCAAATCGTCAAAAATGATGAAAAAAAGCGCGCTATAGTATGCCGTACGATATGGGCTATAGCCCATGGTCCAAAATGATGAGAAACGAGGCTAACTTTTTTTTTCAAAATTTCAAAAAACATGGGCTATAACCCATCGTTTTTGTCATTTTGTCATTTTTTTCAAATCCTCAAAAATGATGAAAAACGGCGCGCTATAGTATGCCGTACGATATGGGCTATAGCCCATGGTCCAAAATGATGAGAAACGAGGCTAACTTTTTTTTTCAAATTTTCAAAAACATGGGCTATAACCCATCGTTTTTGTCATTTCGTCATTTTTTTCAAATCCTCAAAAATGATGAAAAACGGCGCGCTATAGTATGCCGTACGATATGGGCTATAGCCCATGGTCCAAAATGATGAGAAACGAGGCTAACTTCTTTTTTCAAAATTTCAAAAACATGGGCTATAACCCATCGTTTTTGTCATTTGGTCATTTTTTTCAAATCCTCAAAAATGATGAAAAACGGCGCGCTATAGTATGCCGTACGATATGGGCTATTGCCCATGGTCCAAAATGATGAGAAACGAGAATAACTTTTTTTTTCAAAATTTCAAAAACATGGGCTATAACCCATCGTTTTTGTCATTTCGTCATTTTTTTTAAATCGTCAAAAATGATGAAAAACGGCGCGCTATAGTATGCCGTACGATATGGGCTATAGCCCATGGTCCAAAATGATGAGAAACGAGGCTAACTTTTTTTTTCAAAATTTCAAAAAACATGGGCTATAACCCATCGTTTTTGTCATTTCGTCATTTTTTTCAAATCCTCAAAAATGATGAAAAACGGCGCGCTATAGTATGCCGTACGATATGGGCTATAGCCCAATGTCCAAAATGATGAGAAACGAGGCTAACTTTTTTTTTCAAAATTTCAAAAAACATGGGCTATAACCCATCGTTTTTGTCATTTTGTCATTTTTTTCAAATCCTAAAAAATGATGAAATACGGCGCGCTATAGTATGCCGTACGATATGGGCTATAGCCCATGGTCCAAAATGATGAGAAACGAGGCTAACTTTTTTTTTCAAAATTTCAAAAAACATGGGCTATAACCCATCGTTTTTGTCATTTTGTCATTTTTTTCAAATCCTCAAAAATGATGAAATACGGCGCGCTATAGTATGCCGTACGATATGGGCTATAGCCCATGGTCCAAAATGATGAGAAACGAGGCTAACTTTTTCTTTCAAAATTTCAAAAACATGGGCTATAACCCATCGTTTTTGTCATTTCGTCATTTTTTTCAAATCGTCAAAAATTATGAAAAACGGCGCGCTATAGTATGCCGTACGATATGGGCTATAGCCCATGGTCCAAAATGATGAGAAACGAGGCTAACTTTTTTTTTCAAAATTTCAAAAAACATGGGCTATAACCCATCGTTTTTGTCATTTTGTCATTTTTTTCAAATCCTCAAAAATGATGAAAAACGGCACGCTATAGTATGCCGTACGATATGGGCTATAGCCCATGGTCCAAAATGATGAGAAACGAGGCTAACTTTTTTTTTTTTAATTTCAAAAACATGGGCTATAACCCATCGTTTTTGTCATTTCGTCATTTTTTTCAAATCGTCAAAAATGATGAAAAACGGCGCGCTATAGTATGCCGTACGATATGGGCTATAGCCCATGGTCCAAAATGATGAGAAACGAGGCTAACTTCTTTTTTCAAAATTTCAAAAACATGGGCTATAACCCATCGTTTTTGTCATTTCGTCATTTTTTTCAAATCGTCAAAAATAATGAAAAACAGCGCGTTATAGTATGCCGTACGATATGGGCTATAGCCCATGGTCCAAAATGATGAGAAACGAGGCTAACTTTTTTTTTCAAAATTTCAAAAAACATGGGCTATAACCCATCGTTTTTGTCATTTTGTCATTTTTTTCAAATCCTCAAAAATGATGAAAAACGGCGCGCTATAGTATGCCGTACGATATGGGCTATAGCCCATGGTCCAAAATGATGAGAAACGAGGCTAACTTTTTTTTTCAAAATTTCAAAAACATGGGCTATAACCCATCGTTTTTGTCATTTCGTCATTTTTTTCAAATCGTCAAAAATGATGAAAAAAAGCGCGCTATAGTATGCCGTACGATATGGGCTATAGCCCATGGTCCAAAATGATGAGAAACGAGGCTAACTTTTTTTTTTCAAAATTTCAAAAAACATGGGCTATAACCCATCGTTTTTGTCATTTTGTCATTTTTTTCAAATCCTCAAAAATGATGAAAAACGGCGCGCTATAGTATGCCGTACGATATGGGCTATAGCCCATGGTCCAAAATGATGAGAAACGAGGCTAACTTTTTTTTTCAAATTTTCAAAAACATGGGCTATAACCCATCGTTTTTGTCATTTCGTCATTTTTTTCAAATCCTCAAAAATGATGAAAAACGGCGCGCTATAGTATGCCGTACGATATGGGCTATAGCCCATGGTCCAAAATGATGAGAAACGAGGCTAACTTCTTTTTTCAAAATTTCAAAAACATGGGCTATAACCCATCGTTTTTGTCATTTCGTCATTTTTTTCAAATCGTCAAAAATAATGAAAAACAGCGCGTTATAGTATGCCGTACGATATGGGCTATAGCCCATGGTCCAAAATGATGAGAAACGAGGCTAACTTTTTTTTTCAAAATTTCAAAAACATGGGCTATAACCCATCGTTTTTGTCATTTCGTCATTTTTTTCAAATCGTCAAAAATGATGAAAAACGGCGCGCAATAGTATGCCGTACGATATGGGCTATAGCCCATGGTCCAAAATGATGAGAAACGAGGCTAACTTTTTTTTTCAAAAACATGGGCTATAACCCATCGTTTTTGTCATTTCGTCATTTTTTTCAAATCGTCAAAAATGATGAAAAAAAGCGCGCTATAGTATGCCGTACGATATGGGCTATAGCCCATGGTCCAAAATGATGAGAAACGAGGCTAACTTTTTTTTTCAAAATTTCAAAAAACATGGGCTATAACCCATCGTTTTTGTCATTTTGTCATTTTTTTCAAATCCTCAAAAATGATGAAAAACGGCGCGCTATAGTATGCCGTACGATATGGGCTATAGCCCATGGTCCAAAATGATGAGAAACGAGGCTAACTTCTTTTTTCAAAATTTCAAAAACATGGGCTATAACCCATCGTTTTTGTCATTTCGTCATTTTTTTCAAATCGTCAAAAATAATGAAAAACAGCGCGTTATAGTATGCCGTACGATATGGGCTATAGCCCATGGTCCAAAATGATGAGAAACGAGGCTAACTTTTTTTTTCAAAATTTCAAAAACATGGGCTATAACCCATCGTTTTTGTCATTTCGTCATTTTTTTCAAATCGTCAAAAATGATGAAAAACGGCGCGCTATAGTATGCCGTACGATATGGGCTATAGCCCATGGTCCAAAATGATGAGAAACGAGGCTAACTTTTTTTTTCAAAAACATGGGCTATAACCCATCGTTTTTGTCATTTCGTCATTTTTTTCAAATCGTCAAAAATGATGAAAAAAAGCGCGCTATAGTATGCCGTACGATATGGGCTATAGCCCATGGTCCAAAATGATGAGAAACGAGGCTAACTTTTTTTTTTCAAAATTTCAAAAAACATGGGCTATAACCCATCGTTTTTGTCATTTTGTCATTTTTTTCAAATCCTCAAAAATGATGAAAAACGGCGCGCTATAGTATGCCGTACGATATGGGCTATAGCCCATGGTCCAAAATGATGAGAAACGAGGCTAACTTTTTTTTTCAAAATTTCAAAAAACATGGGCTATAACCCATCGTTTTTGTCATTTTGTCATTTTTTTCAAATCCTCAAAAATGATGAAAAACGGCGCGCTATAGTATGCCGTACGATATGGGCTATAGCCGATGGTCCAAAATGATGAGAAACGAGGCTAACTTTTTTTTTCAAATTTTCAAAAACATGGGCTATAACCCATCGTTTTTGTCATTTTGTCATTTTTTTCAAATCCTCAAAAATGATGAAAAACGGCGCGCTATAGTATGCCGTACGATATGGTCCAAAATGATGAGAAACGAGGCTAACTTTTTTTTTCAAAATTTCAAAAACATGGGCTATAACCCATCGTTTTTGTCATTTCGTCATTTTTTTCAAATCGTCAAAAATTATGAAAAACGGCGCGCTATAGTATGCCGTACGATATGGGCTATAGCCCATGGTCCAAAATGATGAGAAACGAGGCTAACTTTTTTTTTCAAAATTTCAAAAAACATGGGCTATAACCCATCGTTTTTGTCATTTTGTCATTTTTTTCAAATCCTCAAAAATGATGAAAAACGGCGCGCTATAGTATGCCGTACGATATGGGCTATAGCCCATGGTCCAAAATGATGAGAAACGAGGCTAACTTTTTTTTTTTTTATTTCAAAAACATGGGCTATAACCCATCGTTTTTGTCATTTTGTCATTTTTTTCAAATCGTCAAAAATGATGAAAAACGGCGCGCTATAGTATGCCGTACGATATGGGCTATAGCCCATGGTCCAAAATGATGAGAAACGAGGCTAACTTTTTTTTCCAAAATTTCAAAAAACATGGGATATAACCCATCGTTTTTGTCATTTTGTCATTTTTTTCAAATCCTCAAAAATGATGAAAAACGGCGCGCTATAGTATGCCGTACGATATGGGCTATAGCCCATGGTCCAAAATGATGAGAAACGAGGCTAACTTTTTTTTTCAAAATTTCAAAAACATGGGCTATAACCCATCGTTTTTGTCATTTCGTCATTTTTTTCAAATCCTCAAAAATGATGAAAAACGGCGCGCTATAGTATGCCGTACGATATGGGCTATAGCCCATGGTCCAAAATGATGAGAAACGAGGCTAACTTTTTTTTTCAAAATTTCAAAAACATGGGCTATAACCCATCGTTTTTGTCATTTTGTCATTTTTTCAAATCCTCAAAAATGATGAAAAACGGCGCGCTATAGTATGCCATACGATATGGGCTATAGCCCATGGTCCAAAATGATGAGAAACGAGGCTAACTTTTTTTTTCAAAATTTCAAAAACATGGGCTATAACCCATCGTTTTTGTCATTTCGTCATTTTTTTCAAATCCTCAAAAATGATGAAAAACGGCGCGCTATAGTATGCCGTACGATATGGGCTATAGCCCATGGTCCAAAATGATGAGAAACGAGGCTAACTTTTTTTTTCAAAATTTCAAAAACATGGGCTATAACCCATCGTTTTTGTCATTTCGTAATTTTTTTCAAATCCTCAAAAATGATGAAAAACGGCGCGCTATAGTATGCCGTACGATATGGGCTATAGCCCATGGTCCAAAATGATGAGAAACGAGGCTAACTTTTTTTTTTCAAAATTTCAAAAAACATGGGCTATAACCCATCGTTTTTGTCATTTTGTCATTTTTTTCAAATCCTCAAAAATGATGAAAAACGGCGCGCTATAGTATGCCGTACGATATGGGCTATAGCCCATGGTCCAAAATGATGAGAAACGAGGCTAACTTTTTTTTTCAAAATTTCAAAAAACATGGGCTATAACCCATCGTTTTTGTCATTTTGTCATTTTTTTCAAATCCTCAAAAATGATGAAAAACGGCGCGCTATAGTATGCCGTACGATATGGGCTATAGCCGATGGTCCAAAATGATGAGAAACGAGGCTAACTTTTTTTTCCAAATTTTCAAAAACATGGGCTATAACCCATCGTTTTTGTCATTTTGTCATTTTTTTCAAATCCTCAAAAATGATGAAAAACGGCGCGCTATAGTATGCCGTACGATATGGGCTATAGCCCATGGTCCAAAATGATGAGAAACAAGGCTAACTTTTTTTTTTTAATTTCAAAAACATGGGCTATAACCCATCGTTTTTGTCATTTCGTCATTTTTTTCAAATCCTCAAAAATGATGAAAAACGGCGCGCTATAGTATGCCGTACGATATGGGCTATAGCCCATGGTCCAAAATGATGAGAAACGAGGCTAACTTTTTTTTTCAAATTTTCAAAAACATGGGCTATAACCCATCGTTTTTGTCATTTTGTCATTTTTTTCAAATCGTCAAAAATGATGAAAAACGGCGCGCTATAGTATGCCGTACGATATGGGCTATAGCCCATGGTCCAAAATGATGAGAAACGAGGCTAACTTTTTTTTTCAAAATTTCAAAAAACATGGGCTATAACCCATCGTTTTTGTCATTTTGTCATTTTTTTCAAATCCTCAAAAATGTTGAAAAACGGCGCGCTATAGTATGCCGTACGATATGGGCTATAGCCCATGGTCCAAAATGATGAGAAACGTGGCTAACTTTTTTTTCCAAAATTTCAAAAACATGGGCTATAACCCATCGTTTTAGTCATTTCGTCATTTTTTTCAAATCGTCAAAAATGATGAAAAACAGCGCGCTATAGTATGCCGTACGATATGGGCTATAGCCCATGGTCCAAAATGATGAGAAACGAGGCTAACTTTTTTTTTCAAAATTTCAAAAACATGGGCTATAACCCATCGTTTTTGTCATTTTGTCATTTTTTTCAAATCCTCAAAAATGATGAAAAACGGCGCGCTATAGTATGCCGTACGATATGGGCTATAGCCCATGGTCCAAAATGATGAGAAACGAGGCTAACTTTTTTTTTCAAAATTTCAAAAACATGGGCTATAACCCATCGTTTTTGTCATTTCGTCATTTTTTTCAAATCCTCAAAAATGATGAAAAACGGCGCGCTATAGTATGCCGTACGATATGGGCTATAGCCCATGGTCCAAAATGATGAGAAACGAGGCTAACTTTTTTTTTCAAAATTTCAAAAACATGGGCTATAACCCATCGTTTTTGTCATTTCGTCATTTTTTTCAAATCCTCAAAAATGATGAAAAACGGCGCGCTATAGTATGCCGTACGATATGGGCTATAGCCCATGGTCCAAAATGATGAGAAACGAGGCTAACTTTTTTTTTCAAAATTTCAAAAACATTGGCTATAACCCATCGTTTTTGTCATTTCGTCATTTTTTTCAAATCCTCAAAAATGATGATAAACGGCGCGCTATAGTATGCCGTACGATATGGGCTATAGCCCATGGTCCAAAATGATGAGAAACGAGGCTAACTTTTTTTTTCAAAATTTCAAAAACATGGGCTATAACCCATCGTTTTTGTCATTTCGTCATTTTTTTCAAATCGTCAAAAATGATGAAAAACGGCGCGCTATAGTATGCCGTACGATATGGGCTATAGCCGATGGTCCAAAATGATGAGAAACGAGGCTAACTTTTTTTTTCAAATTTTCAAAAACATGGGCTATAACCCATCGTTTTTGTCATTTTGTCATTTTTTTCAAATCCTCAAAAATGATGAAAAACGGCGCGCTATAGTATGCCGTACGATATGGGCTATAGCCCATGGTCCAAAATGATGAGAAACAAGGCTAACTTTTTTTTTTTAATTTCAAAAACATGGGCTATAACCCATCGTTTTTGTCATTTCGTCATTTTTTTCAAATCCTCAAAAATGATGAAAAACGGCGCGCTATAGTATGCCGTACGATATGGGCTATAGCCCATGGTCCAAAATGATGAGAAACGAGGCTAACTTTTTTTTTCAAATTTTCAAAAACATGGGCTATAACCCATCGTTTTTGTCATTTTGTCATTTTTTTCAAATCGTCAAAAATGATGAAAAACGGCGCGCTATAGTATGCCGTACGATATGGGCTATAGCCCATGGTCCAAAATGATGAGAAACGAGGCTAACTTTTTTTTTTCAAAATTTCAAAAAACATGGGCTATAACCCATCGTTTTTGTCATTTTGTCATTTTTTTCAAATCCTCAAAAATGTTGAAAAACGGCGCGCTATAGTATGCCGTACGATATGGGCTATAGCCCATGGTCCAAAATGATGAGAAACGTGGCTAACTTTTTTTTCCAAAATTTCAAAAACATGGGCTATAACCCATCGTTTTAGTCATTTCGTCTTTTTTTTCAAATCGTCAAAAATGATGAAAAACAGCGCGCTATAGTATGCCGTACGATATGGGCTATAGCCCATGGTCCAAAATGATGAGAAACGAGGCTAACTTTTTTTTTCAAAATTTCAAAAACATGGGCTATAACCCATCGTTTTTGTCATTTTGTCATTTTTTTCAAATCCTCAAAAATGATGAAAAACGGCGCGCTATAGTATGCCGTACGATATGGGCTATAGCCCATGGTCCAAAATGATGAGAAACGAGGCTAACTTTTTTTTTCAAAATTTCAAAAACATGGGCTATAACCCATCGTTTTTGTCATTTCGTCATTTTTTTCAAATCCTCAAAAATGATGAAAAACGGCGCGCTATAGTATGCCGTACGATATGGGCTATAGCCCATGGTCCAAAATGATGAGAAACGAGGCTAACTTTTTTTTTTCAAAATTTCAAAAAACATGGGCTATAACCCATCGTTTTTGTCATTTTGTCATTTTTTTCAAATCCTCAAAAATGATGAAAAACGGCGCGCTATAGTATGCCGTACGATATGGGCTATAGCCCATGGTCCAAAATGATGAGAAACGAGGCTAACTTTTTTTTTCAAAATTTCAAAAACATGGGCTATAACCCATCGTTTTTGTCATTTCGTCATTTTTTTCAAATCGTCAAAAATGATGAAAAACAGCGCGCTATAGTATGCCGTACGATATGGGCTATAGCCCATGGTCCAAAATGATGAGAAACGAGGCTAACTTTTTTTTTCAAAATTTCAAAAACATGGGCTATAACCCATCGTTTTTGTCATTTTGTCATTTTTTTCAAATCCTCAAAAATGATGAAAAACGGCGCGCTATAGTATGCCGTACGATATGGGCTATAGCCCATGGTCCAAAATGATGAGAAACGAGGCTAACTTTTTTTTCCAAAATTTCAAAAACATGGGCTATAACCCATCGTTTTTGTCATTTCGTCATTTTTTTCAAATCCTCAAAAATGATGAAAAACGGCGCGCTATAGTATGCCGTACGATATGGGCTATAGCCCATGGTCCAAAATGATGAGAAACGAGGCTAACCTTTTTTTTCAAAATTTCAAAAACATGGGCTATAACCCATCGTTTTTGTCATTTCGTCATTTTTTTCAAATCCTCAAAAATGATGAAAAACGGCGCGCTATAGTATGCCGTACGATATGGGCTATAGCCCATGGTCCAAAATGATGAGAAACGAGGCTAACTTTTTTTTTCAAAATTTCAAAAACATTGGCTATAACCCATCGTTTTTGTCATTTCGTCATTTTTTTCAAATCCTCAAAAATGATGATAAACGGCGCGCTATAGTATGCCGTACGATATGGGCTATAGCCCATGGTCCAAAATGATGAGAAACGAGGCTAACTTTTTTTTTCAAAATTTCAAAAACATGGGCTATAACCCATCGTTTTTGTCATTTCGTCATTTTTTTCAAATCGTCAAAAATGATGAAAAACGGCGCGCTATAATATGCCGTACGATATGGGCTATAGCCCATGGTCCAAAATGATGAGAAACGAGGCTAACTTTTTTTTTCAAAATTTCAAAAAACATGGGCTATAACCCATCGTTTTTGTCATTTTGTCATTTTTTTCAAATCCTCAAAAATGATGAAAAACGGCGCGCTATAGTATGCCGTACGATATGGGCTATAGCCCATGGTCCAAAATGATGAGAAACGAGGCTAACTTTTTTTTTCAAATTTTCAAAAACATGGGCTATAACCCATCGTTTTTGTCATTTCGTCATTTTTTTCAAATCCTCAAAAATGATGAAAAACGGCGCGCTATAGTATGCCGTACGATATGGGCTATAGCCCATGGTCCAAAATGATGAGAAACGAGGCTAACTTTTTTTTTCAAAATTTCAAAAAACATGGGCTATAACCCATCGTTTTTGTCATTTTGTCATTTTTTTCAAATCCTCAAAAATGATGAAAAACGGCGCGCTATAGTATGCCGTACGATATGGGCTATAGCCCATGGTCCAAAATGATGAGAAACGAGGCTAACTTTTTTTTTCAAAATTTCAAAAACATGGGCTATAACCCATCGTTTTTGTCATTTCGTCATTTTTTCAAATCCTCAAAAATGATGAAAAACGGCGCGCTATAGTATGCCGTACGATATGGGCTATAGCCCATGGTCCAAAATGATGAGAAACGAGGCTAACTTTTTTTTCCAAAATTTCAAAAAACATGGGCTATAACCCATCGTTTTTGTCATTTTGTCATTTTTTTCAAATCCTCAAAAATGATGAAAAACGGCGCGCTATAGTATGCCGTACGATATGGGCTATAGCCCATGGTCCAAAATGATGAGAAACGAGGCTAACTTTTTTTTTCAAAATTTCAAAAACATGGGCTATAACCCATCGTTTTTGTCATTTCGTCATTTTTTTCAAATCGTCAAAAATGATGAAAAACGGCGCGCTATAGTATGCCGTACGATATGGGCTATAGCCCATGGTCCAAAATGATGAGAAACGAGGCTAACTTTTTTTTTCAAAATTTCAAAAAACATGGGCTATAACCCATCGTTTTTGTCATTTCGTCATTTTTTTCAAATCCTCAAAAATGATGAAAAACGGCGCGCTATAGTATGCCGTACGATATGGGCTATAGCCAATGGTCCAAAATGATGAGAAACGAGGCTAACTTTTTTTTTCAAAATTTCAAAAACATGGGCTATAACCCATCGTTTTTGTCATTTTGTCATTTTTTTCAAATCGTCAAAAATGATGAAAAACGGCGCGCTATAGTATGCCGTACGATATGGGCTATAGCCCATGGTCCAAAATGATGAGAAACGAGGCTAACTTTTTTTTTCAAAATTTCAAAAAACATGGGCTATAAGCCTATAACCCATCGTTTTTGTCATTTCGTCATTTTTTTCAAATCCTCAAAAATGATGAAAAACGGCGCGCTATAGTATGCCGTACTTTTGAAAAAAATTACAAAATGACAAAAACGATGGGTTATAGCCCATGTTTTTTGAAATTTTGAAAAAAAAAGTTAGCCTCGTTTCTCATCATTTTGGACCATGGGCTATAGCCCATATCGTACGGCATACTATAGCGCGCCGTTTTTCATCATTTTTGACGATTTGAAAAAAATGACGAAATGACAAAAACGATGGGTTATAGCCCATGTTTTTGAAATTTTGAAAAAAAAAGTTAGCCTCGTTTCTCATCATTTTGGACCATGGGCTATAGCCCATATCGTACGGCATACTATAGCGCGCCGTTTTTCATCATTTTTGAGGATTTGAAAAAAATGACAAAATGACAAAAACGATGGGTTATAGCCCATGTTTTTTGAAATTTTGAAAAAAAAAGTTAGCCTCGTTTCTCATCATTTTGGACCATGGGCTATAACCCATATCGTACGGCATACTATAGCGCGCCGTTTTTCATCATTTTTGACGAATTGAAAAAAATGACGAAATGACAAAAACGATGGGTTATAGCCCATGTTTTTGAAATTTTGGAAAAAAAAGTTAGCCTCGTTTCTCATCATTTTGGACCATGGGCTATAGCCCATATCGTACGGCATACTATAGCACGCCGTTTTTCATCATTTTTGAGGATTTGAAAAAAATGACAAAATTACAAAAACGATGGGTTATAGCCCATGTTCTTTGAAATTTTGAAAAAAAAAGTTAGCCTCGTTTCTCATCATTTTGGACCATGGGCTATAGCCCATATCGTACGGCATACTATAGCGCGCCGTTTTTCATCATTTTTTACGATTTGAAAAAAATGACGAAATGACAAAAACGATGGGTTATAGCCCATGTTTTTGAAATTTTGAAAAAAAAAGTTAGCCTCGTTTCTCATCATTTTGGACCATGGGCTATAGCCCATATCGTACGGCATACTATAGCGCGCCGTTTTTCATCATTTTTGAGGATTTGAAAAAAATGACAAAATGACAAAAACGATGGGTTATAGCCCATGTTTTTTGAAATTTTGAAAAAAAAAGTTAGCCTCGTTTCTCATCATTTTGGACCATGGGCTATAGCCCATATCGTACGGCATACTATAGCGCGCCGTTTTTCATCATTTTTGACGATTTGAAAAAAATGACGAAATGACAAAAACGATGGGTTATAGCCCATGTTTTTGAAATTTTGAAAAAAAAAGTTAGCCTCGTTTCTCATCATTTTGGACCATGGGCTATAGCCCATATCGTACGGCATACTATAGCGCGCCGTTTTTCATCATTTTTTACGATTTGAAAAAAATGACGAAATGACAAAAACGATGGGTTATAGCCCATGTTTTTGAAAATTTGAAAAAAAAAGTTAGCCTCGTTTCTCATCATTTTGGACCATGGGCTATAGCCCATATCGTACGGCATACTATAGCGCGCCGTTTTTCATCATTTTTGAGGATTTGAAAAAAATGACAAAATGACAAAAACAATGGGTTATAGCCCATGTTTTTTGAAATTTTGAAAAAAAAAGTTAGCCTCGTTTCTCATCATTTTGGACCATGGGCTATAGCCCATATCGTACGGCATACTATAGCGCGCCGTTTTTCATCATTTTTTACGATTTGAAAAAAATGACGAAATGACAAAAACGATGGGTTATAGCCCATGTTTTTGAAATTTTGAAAAAAAAAGTTAGCCTCGTTTCTCATCATTTTGGACCATGGGCTATAGCCCATATCGTACGGCATACTATAGCGCGCCGTTTTTCATCATTTTTGAGGATTTGAAAAAAATGACAAAATGACAAAAACGATGGGTTATAGCCCATGTTTTTGAAATTTTGAAAAAAAAAGTTAGCCTCGTTTCTCATCATTTTGGACCATGGGCTATAGCCCATATCGTACGGCATACTATAGCGCGCCGTTTTTCATCATTTTTGACGATTTGAAAAAAATGACGAAATGACAAAAACGATGGGTTATAGCCCATGTTTTTTGAAATTTTGAAAAAAAAAGTTAGCCTCGTTTCTCATCATTTTGGACCATGGGCTATAGCCCATATCGTACGGCATACTATAGCGCGCTGTTTTTCATCATTTTTGACGATTTGAAAAAAATGACAAAATGACAAAAACGATGGGTTATAGCCCATGTTTTTGAAATTTTGGGAAAAAAAGTTAGCCTCGTTTCTCATCATTTTGGACCATGGGCTATAGCCCATATCGTACGGCATACTATAGCGCGCCGTTTTTCATCATTTTTGACGATTTGAAAAAAATGACGAAATGACAAAAACGAGGGGTTATAGCCCATGTTTTTGAAATTTTGAAAAAAAAAGTTAGCCTCGTTTCTCATCATTTTGGACCATGGGCTATAGCCCATATCGTACGGCATACTATAGCGCGCCGTTTTTCATCATTTTTGAGGATTTGAAAAAAATGACAAAATGACAAAAACGATGGGTTATAGCCCATGTTTTTTGAAATTTTGAAAAAAAAAGTTAGCCTCGTTTCTCATCATTTTGGACCATGGGCTATAGCCCATATCGTACGGCATACTATAGCGCGCCGTTTTTCATCATTTTTGACGATTTGAAAAAAATGACGAAATGACAAAAACGATGGGTTATAGCCCATGTTTTTGAAATTTTGAAAAAAAAAGTTAGCCTCGTTTCTCATCATTTTGGACCATGGGCTATAGCCCATATCGTACGGCATACTATAGCGCGCCGTTTTTCATCATTTTTTACGATTTGAAAAAAATGACGAAATGACAAAAACGATGGGTTATAGCCCATGTTTTTGAAATTTTGAAAAAAAAAAGTTAGCCTCGTTTCTCATCATTTTGGACCATGGGCTATAGCCCATATCGTACGGCATACTATAGCGCGCCGTTTTTCATCATTTTTGAGGATTTGAAAAAAATGACAAAATGACAAAAACGATGGGTTATAGCCCATGTTTTTTGAAATTTTGAAAAAAAAAGTTAGCCTCGTTTCTCATCATTTTGGACCATGGGCTATAGCCCATATCGTACGGCATACTATAGCGCGCCGTTTTTCATCATTTTTTACGATTTGAAAAAAAATGACGAAATGACAAAAACGATGGGTTATAGCCCATGTTTTTGAAATTTTGAAAAAAAAAGTTAGCCTCGTTTCTCATCATTTTGGACCATGGGCTATAGCCCATATCGTACGGCATACTATAGCGCGCCGTTTTTCATCATTTTTGAGGATTTGAAAAAAATGACAAAATGACAAAAACGATGGGTTATAGCCCATGTTTTTGAAATTTTGAAAAAAAAAGTTAGCCTCGTTTCTCATCATTTTGGACCATGGGCTATAGCCCATATCGTACGGCATACTATAGCGCGCCGTTTTTCATCATTTTTGACGATTTGAAAAAAATGACAAAATGACAAAAACGATGGGTTATAGCCCATGTTTTTTGAAATTTTGAAAAAAAAAGTTAGCCTCGTTTCTCATCATTTTGGACCATGGGCTATAGCCCATATCGTACGGCATACTATAGCGCGCTGTTTTTCATCATTTTTGACGATTTGAAAAAAATGACAAAATGACAAAAACGATGGGTTATAGCCCATGTTTTTTGAAATTTTGAAAAAAAAAGTTAGCCTCGTTTCTCATCATTTTGGACCATGGGCTATAGCCCATATCGTACGGCATACTATAGCGCGCCGTTTTTCATCATTTTTGACGATTTGAAAAAAATGACGAAATGACAAAAACGATGGGTTATAGCCCATGTTTTTGAAATTTTGAAAAAAAAAGTTAGCCTCGTTTCTCATCATTTTGGACCATGGGCTATAGCCCATATCGTACGGCATACTATAGCGCGCCGTTTTTCATCATTTTTTACGATTTGAAAAAAATGACGAAATGACAAAAACGATGGGTTATAGCCCATGTTTTTGAAATTTTGAAAAAAAAAGTTAGCCTCGTTTCTCATCATTTTGGACCATGGGCTATAGCCCATATCGTACGGCATACTATAGCGCGCCGTTTTTCATCATTTTTGAGGATTTGAAAAAAATGACAAAATGACAAAAACGATGGGTTATAGCCCATGTTTTTGAAATTTTGAAAAAAAAAGTTAGCCTCGTTTCTCATCATTTTGGACCATGGGCTATAGCCCATATCGTACGGCATACTATAGCGCGCCGTTTTTCATCATTTTTGACGATTTGAAAAAAATGACAAAATGACAAAAACGATGGGTTATAGCCCATGTTTTTTGAAATTTTGAAAAAAAAAGTTAGCCTCGTTTCTCATCATTTTGGACCATGGGCTATAGCCCATATCGTACGGCATACTATAGCGCGCCGTTTTTCATCATTTTTGAGGATTTGAAAAAAATGACAAAATGACAAAAACGATGGGTTATAGCCCATGTTTTTTGAAATTTTGAAAAAAAAAGTTAGCCTCGTTTCTCATCATTTTGGACCATGGGCTATAGCCCATATCGTACGGCATACTATAGCGCGCCGTTTTTCATCATTTTTGACGATTTGAAAAAAATGACGAAATGACAAAAACGATGGGTTATAGCCCATGTTTTTGAAATTTTGAAAAAAAAAGTTAGCCTCGTTTCTCATCATTTTGGACCATGGGCTATAGCCCATATCGTACGGCATACTATAGCGCGCCGTTTTTCATCATTTTTTACGATTTGAAAAAAATGACGAAATGACAAAAACGATGGGTTATAGCCCATGTTTTTGAAATTTTGAAAAAAAAAAGTTAGCCTCGTTTCTCATCATTTTGGACCATGGGCTATAGCCCATATCGTACGGCATACTATAGCGCGCCGTTTTTCATCATTTTTGAGGATTTGAAAAAAATGACAAAATGACAAAAACGATGGGTTATAGCCCATGTTTTTTGAAATTTTGAAAAAAAAAGTTAGCCTCGTTTCTCATCATTTTGGACCATGGGCTATAGCCCATATCGTACGGCATACTATAGCGCGCCGTTTTTCATCATTTTTTACGATTTGAAAAAAATGACGAAATGACAAAAACGATGGGTTATAGCCCATGTTTTTGAAATTTTGAAAAAAAAAGTTAGCCTCGTTTCTCATCATTTTGGACCATGGGCTATAGCCCATATCGTACGGCATACTATAGCGCGCCGTTTTTCATCATTTTTGAGGATTTGAAAAAAATGACAAAATGACAAAAACGATGGGTTATAGCCCATGTTTTTGAAATTTTGAAAAAAAAAGTTAGCCTCGTTTCTCATCATTTTGGACCATGGGCTATAGCCCATATCGTACGGCATACTATAGCGCGCCGTTTTTCATCATTTTTGACGATTTGAAAAAAATGACAAAATGACAAAAACGATGGGTTATAGCCCATGTTTTTTGAAATTTTGAAAAAAAAAGTTAGCCTCGTTTCTCATCATTTTGGACCATGGGCTATAGCCCATATCGTACGGCATACTATAGCGCGCTGTTTTTCATCATTTTTGACGATTTGAAAAAAATGACAAAATGACAAAAACGATGGGTTATAGCCCATGTTTTTGAAATTTTGGGAAAAAAAGTTAGCCTCGTTTCTCATCATTTTGGACCATGGGCTATAGCCCATATCGTACGGCATACTATAGCGCGCCGTTTTTCATCATTTTTGAGGATTTGAAAAAAATGACAAAATGACAAAAACGATGGGTTATAGCCCATGTTTTTTGAAATTTTGAAAAAAAAAGTTAGCCTCGTTTCTCATCATTTTGGACCATGGGCTATAGCCCATATCGTACGGCATACTATAGCGCGCCGTTTTTCATCATTTTTGAGGATTTGAAAAAAATGACAAAATGACAAAAACGATGGGTTATAGCCCATGTTTTTTGAAATTTTGAAAAAAAAAGTTAGCCTCGTTTCTCATCATTTTGGACCATGGGCTATAGCCCATATCGTACGGCATACTATAGCGCGCCGTTTTTCATCATTTTTGACGATTTGAAAAAAATGACGAAATGACAAAAACGATGGGTTATAGCCCATGTTTTTGAAATTTTGAAAAAAAAAGTTAGCCTCGTTTCTCATCATTTTGGACCATGGGCTTTAGCCCATATCGTACGGCATACTATAGCGCGCCGTTTTTCATCATTTTTGAGGATTTGAAAAAAATGACAAAATGACAAAAACGATGGGTTATAGCCCATGTTTTTTGAAATTTTGAAAAAAAAAGTTAGCCTCGTTTCTCATCATTTTGGACCATGGGCTATAGCCCATATCGTACGGCATACTATAGCGCGCCGTTTTTCATCATTTTTGACGATTTGAAAAAAATGACGAAATGACAAAAACGATGGGTTATAGCCCATGTTTTTGAAATTTTGAAAAAAAAAGTTAGCCTCGTTTCTCATCATTTTGGACCATGGGCTTTAGCCCATATCGTACGGCATACTATAGCGCACCGTTTTTCATCATTTTTGAGGATTTGAAAAAAATGACAAAATGACAAAAACGATGGGTTATAGCCCATGTTTTTTGAAATTTAAAAAAAAAAGTTAGCCTCGTTTCTCATCATTTTGGACCATGGGCTATAGCCCATATCGTACGGCATACTATAGCGCGCCGTTTTTCATCATTTTTGAGGATTTGAAAAAAATGACAAAATGACAAAAACGATGGGTTATAGCCCATGTTTTTTGAAATTTTGAAAAAAAAAGTTAGCCTCGTTTCTCATCATTTTGGACCATGGGCTATAGCCCATATCGTACGGCATACTATAGCGCGCCGTTTTTCATCATTTTTGACGATTTGAAAAAAATGACGAAATGACAAAAACGATGGGTTATAGCCCATGTTTTTGAAAATTTGAAAAAAAAAGTTAGCCTCGTTTCTCATCATTTTGGACCATGGGCTATAGCCCATATCGTACGGCATACTATAGCGCGCCGTTTTTCATCATTTTTGAGGATTTGAAAAAAATGACAAAATGACAAAAACGATGGGTTATAGCCCATGTTTTTTGAAATTTTGAAAAAAAAAGTTAGCCTCGTTTCTCATCATTTTGGACCATGGGCTATAGCCCATATCGTACGGCATACTATAGCGCGCCGTTTTTCATCATTTTTGACGATTTGAAAAAAATTACGAAATGACAAAAACGATGGGTTATAGCCCATGTTTTTGAAATTTTGAGAAAAAAAAGTTAGCCTCGTTTCTCATCATTTTGGACCATGGGCTATAGCCCATATCGTACGGCATACTATAGCGCGCCGGTTTTCATCATTTTTGAGGATTTGAAAAAAATGACAAAATGACAAAAACGATGGGTTATAGCCCATGTTTTTTGAAATTTTGAAAAAAAAAGTTAGCCTCGTTTCTCATCATTTTGGACCATGGGCTATAGCCCATATCGTACGGCATACTATAGCGCGCCGTTTTTCATCATTTTTGACGATTTGAAAAAAATGACGAAATGACAAAAACGATGGGTTATAGCCCATGTTTTTGAAATTTTGAAAAAAAAAGTTAGCCTCGTTTCTCATCATTTTGGACCATGGGCTATAGCCCATATCGTACGGCATACTATAGCGCGCCGTTTTTCATCATTTTTGAGGATTTGAAAAAAATGACAAAATGACAAAAACGATGGGTTATAGCCCATGTTTTTTGAAATTTTGAAAAAAAAAGTTAGCCTCGTTTCTCATCATTTTGGACCATGGGCTATAGCCCATATCGTACGGCATACTATAGCGCGCCGTTTTTCATCATTTTTGACGATTTAAAAAAAATGACGAAATGACAAAAACGATGGGTTATAGCCCATGTTTTTGAAATTTTGAAAAAAAAAGTTAGCCTCGTTTCTCATCATTTTGGACCATGGGCTATAGCACATATCGTACGGCATACTATAGCGAGCCGTATTTCATCATTTTTGAGGATTTGAAAAAAATGACAAAATGACAAAAACGATGGGTTATAGCCCATGTTTTTTGAAATTTTGAAAAAAAAAGTTAGCCTCGTTTCTCATCATTTTGGACCATGGGCTATAGCCCATATCGTACGGCATACTATAGCGCGCCGTTTTTCATCATTTTTGACGATTTGAAAAAAATGACGAAATGACAAAAACGATGGGTTATAGCCCATGTTTTTGAAATTTTGAAAAAAAAAGTTAGCCTCGTTTCTCATCATTTTGGACCATGGGCTATAGCCCATATCGTACGGCATACTATAGCGCGCCGTTTTTCATCATTTTTGACGATTTGAAAAAAATGACGAAATGACAAAAACGATGGGTTATAGCCCATGTTTTTTGAAATTTTGAAAAAAAAAGTTAGCCTCGTTTCTCATCATTTTGGACCATGGGCTATAGCCCATATCGTACGGCATACTATAGCGCGCCGTTTTTCATCATTTTTGACGATTTGAAAAAAATGACGAAATGACAAAAACGATGGGTTATAGCCCATGTTTTTGAAATTTTGGGAAAAAAAGTTAGCCTCGTTTCTCATCATTTTGGACCATGGGCTATAGCCCATATCGTACGGCATACTATAGCGCGCCGTTTTTCATCATTTTTGAGGATTTGAAAAAAATGACAAAATGACAAAAACGATGGGTTATAGCCCATGTTTTTTGAAATTTTGAAAAAAAAAGTTAGCCTCGTTTCTCATCATTTTGGACCATGGGCTATAGCCCATATCGTACGGCATACTATAGCGCGCCGTTTTTCATCATTTTTGACGATTTGAAAAAAATGACGAAATGACAAAAACGATGGGTTATAGCCCATGTTTTTGAAATTTTGAAAAAAAAAAGTTAGCCTCGTTTCTCATCATTTTGGACCATGGGCTATAGCCCATATCGTACGGCATACTATAGCGCGCCGTTTTTCATCATTTTTGACGATTTGAAAAAAATGACGAAATGACAAAAACGATGGGTTATAGCCCATGTTTTTGAAATTTTGAAAAAAAAAGTTAGCCTCGTTTCTCATCATTTTGGACCATGGGCTATAGCCCATATCGTACGGCATACTATAGCGCGCCGTTTTTCATCATTTTTGAGGATTTGAAAAAAATGACAAAATGACAAAAACGATGGGTTATAGCCCATGTTTTTGAAATTTAAAAAAAAAAAGTTAGCCTCGTTTCTCATCATTTTGGACCATGGGCTATAGCCCATATCGTACGGCATACTATAGCGCGCCGTTTTTCATCATTTTTGAGGATTTGAAAAAAATGACGAAATGACAAAAACGATGGGTTATAGCCCATGTTTTTTGAAATTTTGAAAAAAAAAGTTAGCCTCGTTTCTCATCATTTTGGACCATGGGCTATAGCCCATATCGTACGGCATACTATAGCGCGCCGTTTTTCATCATTTTTGAGGATTTGAAAAAATGACAAAATGACAAAAACGATGGGTTATAGCCCATGTTTTTTGAAATTTTGAAAAAAAAATTAGCCTCGTTTCTCATCATTTTGGACCATGGGCTATAGCCCATATCGTACGGCATACTATAGCGCGCCGTTTTTCATCATTTTTGACGATTTGAAAAAAATGACGAAATGACAAAAACGATGGGTTATAGCCCATGTTTTTGAAATTTTGAAAAAAAAAGTTAGCCTCGTTTCTCATCATTTTGGACCATTGGCTATAGCCCATATCGTACGGCATACTATAGCGCGCCGTTTTTCATCATTTTTGAGGATTTGAAAAAAATGACAAAATGACAAAAACGATGGGTTATAGCCCATGTTTTTTGAAATTTTGAAAAAAAATTAGCCTCGTTTCTCATCATTTTGGACCATGGGCTATAGCCCATATCGTACGGCATACTATAGCGCGCCGTTTTTCATCATTTTTGACGATTTGAAAAAAATGACGAAATGACAAAAACGATGGGTTATAGCCCATGTTTTTGAAATTTTGAAAAAAAAAGTTAGCCTCGTTTCTCATCATTTTGGACCATTGGCTATAGCCCATATCGTACGGCATACTATAGCGCGCCGTTTTTCATCATTTTTGAGGATTTGAAAAAAATGACAAAATGACAAAAACGATGGGTTATAGCCCATGTTTTTGAAATTTAAAAAAAAAAGTTAGCCTCGTTTCTCATCATTTTGGACCATGGGCTATAGCCCATATCGTACGGCATACTATAGCGCGCCGTTTTTCATCATTTTTGAGGATTTGAAAAAAATGACGAAATGACAAAAACGATGGGTTATAGCCCATGTTTTTTGAAATTTTGAAAAAAAAAGTTAGCCTCGTTTCTCATCATTTTGGACCATGGGCTATAGCCCATATCGTACGGCATACTATAGCGCGCCGTTTTTCATCATTTTTGAGGATTTGAAAAAAATGACAAAATGACAAAAACGATGGGTTATAGCCCATGTTTTTTGAAATTTTGAAAAAAAAATTAGCCTCGTTTCTCATCATTTTGGACCATGGGCTATAGCCCATATCGTACGGCATACTATAGCGCGCCGTTTTTCATCATTTTTGACGATTTGAAAAAAATGACGAAATGACAAAAACGATGGGTTATAGCCCATGTTTTTGAAATTTTGAAAAAAAAGTTAGCCTCGTTTCTCATCATTTTGGACCATTGGCTATAGCCCATATCGTACGGCATACTATAGCGCGCCGTTTTTCATCATTTTTGAGGATTTGAAAAAAATGACAAAATGACAAAAACGATGGGTTATAGCCCATGTTTTTTGAAATTTTGAAAAAAAAAGTTAGCCTCGTTTCTCATCATTTTGGACCATGGGCTATAGCCCATATCGTACGGCATACTATAGCGCGCCGTTTTTCATCATTTTTGACGATTTGAAAAAAATGACGAAATGACAAAAACGATGGGTTATAGCCCATGTTTTTGAAATTTTGAAAAAAAAAGTTAGCCTCGTTTCTCATCATTTTGGACCATGGGCTATAGCCCATATCGTACGGCATACTATAGCGCGCCGTTTTTCATCATTTTTGAGGATTTGAAAAAAATGACAATATGACAAAAACGATGGGTTATAGCCCATGTTTTTTGAAATTTTGAAAAAAAAAGTTAGCCTCGTTTCTCATCATTTTGGACCATGGGCTATAGCCCATATCGTACGGCATACTATAGCGCGCCGTTTTTCATCATTTTTGACGATTTGAAAAAATGACGAAATGACAAAAACGATGGGTTATAGCCCATGTTTTTGAAATTTTGAAAAAAAAAGTTAGCCTCGTTTCTCATCATTTTGGACCATGGGCTATAGCCCATATCGTACGGCATACTATAGCGCGCCGTTTTTCATCATTTTTTGAGGATTTGAAAAAAATGACAAAATGACAAAAACGATGGGTTATAGCCCATGTTTTTTGAAATTTTGAAAAAAAAGTTAGCCTCGTTTCTCATCATTTTGGACCATGGGCTATAGCCCATATCGTACGGCATACTATAGCTCGCCGTTTTTCATCATTTTTGACGATTTGAAAAAAATGACGAAATGACAAAAACGATGGGTTATAGCCCATGTTTTTGAAATTTTGAAAAAAAAAGTTAGCCTCGTTTCTCATCATTTTGGACCATGGGCTATAGCCCATATCGTACGGCATACTATAGCGCGCCGTTTTTCATCATTTTTGAGGATTTGAAAAAAATGACGAAATGACAAAAACGATGGGTTATAGCCCATGTTTTTGAAAATTTGAAAAAAAAAGTTAGCCTCGTTTCTCATCATTTTGGACCATGGGCTATAGCCCATATCGTACGGCATACTATAGCGCGCCGTTTTTCATCATTTTTGAGGATTTGAAAAAAATGACAAAATGACAAAAACGATGGGTTATAGCCCATGTTTTTGAAATTTTGAAAAAAAAGGTTAGCCTCGTTTCTCATCATTTTGGACCATGGGCTATAGCCCATATCGTACGGCATACTATAGCGCACCGTTTTTCATCATTTTTGAGGATTTGAAAAAAATGACAAAATGACAAAAACGATGGGTTATAGCCCATGTTTTTTGAAATTTTGAAAAAAAAAGTTAGCCTCGTTTCTCATCATTTTGGACCATGGGCTATAGCCCATATCGTACGGCATACTATAGCGCGCCGTTTTTCATCATTTTTGAGGATTTGAAAAAAATGACAAAATGACAAAAACGATGGGTTATAGCCCATGTTTTTTGAAATTTTGAAAAAAAGTTAGCCTCGTTTCTCATCATTTTGGACCATGGGCTATAGCCCATATCGTACGGCATACTATAGCGCGCCGTTTTTCATCATTTTTGACGATTTGAAAAAAATTACGAAATGACAAAAACGATGGGTTATAGCCCATGTTTTTGAAATTTTGAGAAAAAAAAGTTAGCCTCGTTTCTCATCATTTTGGACCATGGGCTATAGCCCATATCGTACGGCATACTATAGCGCGCCGGTTTTCATCATTTTTGAGGATTTGAAAAAAATGACAAAATGACAAAAACGATGGGTTATAGCCCATGTTTTTTGAAATTTTGAAAAAAAAAGTTAGCCTCGTTTCTCATCATTTTGGACCATGGGCTATAGCCCATATCGTACGGCATACTATAGCGCGCCGTTTTTCATCATTTTTGAGGATTTGAAAAAAATGACAAAATGACAAAAACGATGGGTTATAGCCCATGTTTTTTGAAATTTTGAAAAAAAAAGTTAGCCTCGTTTCTCATCATTTTGGACCATGGGCTATAGCCCATATCGTACGGCATACTATAGCGCGCCGTTTTTCATCATTTTTGAGGATTTGAAAAAAATGACAAAATGACAAAAACGATGGGTTATAGCCCATGTTTTTTGAAATTTTGAAAAAAAAAGTTAGCCTCGTTTCTCATCATTTTGGACCATGGGCTATAGCCCATATCGTACGGCATACTATAGCGCGCCGTTTTTCATCATTTTGAGGATTTGAAAAAAATGACAAAATGACAAAAACGATGGGTTATAGCCCATGTTTTTTGAAATTTTGAAAAAAAAAGTTAGCCTCGTTTCTCATAATTTTGGACCATGGGCTATAGCCCATATCGTACGGCATACTATAGCGCGCCGTTTTTCATCATTTTTGACGATTTAAAAAAAATGACGAAATGACAAAAACGATGGGTTATAGCCCATGTTTTTGAAATTTTGAAAAAAAAAGTTAGCCTCGTTTCTCATCATTTTGGACCATGGGCTATAGCACATATCGTACGGCATACTATAGCGAGCCGTATTTCATCATTTTTGAGGATTTGAAAAAAATGACAAAATGACAAAAACGATGGGTTATAGCCCATGTTTTTTGAAATTTTGAAAAAAAAAGTTAGCCTCGTTTCTCATCATTTTGGACCATGGGCTATAGCCCATATCGTACGGCATACTATAGCGCGCCGTTTTTCATCATTTTTGACGATTTGAAAAAATGACGAAATGACAAAAACGATGGGTTATAGCCCATGTTTTTGAAATTTTGAAAAAAAAAGTTAGCCTCGTTTCTCATCATTTTGGACCATGGGCTATAGCCCATATCGTACGGCATACTATAGCGCGCCGTTTTTCATCATTTTTGACGATTTGAAAAAAATGACGAAATGACAAAAACGATGGGTTATAGCCCATGTTTTTTGAAATTTTGAAAAAAAAAGTTAGCCTCGTTTCTCATCATTTTGGACCATGGGCTATAGCCCATATCGTACGGCATACTATAGCGCGCCGTTTTTCATCATTTTTGACGATTTGAAAAAAATGACGAAATGACAAAAACGATGGGTTATAGCCCATGTTTTTGAAATTTTGGGAAAAAAAGTTAGCCTCGTTTCTCATCATTTTGGACCATGGGCTATAGCCCATATCGTACGGCATACTATAGCGCGCCGTTTTTCATCATTTTTGAGGATTTGAAAAAAATGACAAAATGACAAAAACGATGGGTTATAGCCCATGTTTTTTGAAATTTTGAAAAAAAAAGTTAGCCTCGTTTCTCATCATTTTGGACCATGGGCTATAGCCCATATCGTACGGCATACTATAGCGCGCCGTTTTTCATCATTTTTGACGATTTGAAAAAAATGACGAAATGACAAAAACGATGGGTTATAGCCCATGTTTTTGAAATTTTGAAAAAAAAAGTTAGCCTCGTTTCTCATCATTTTGGACCATGGGCTATAGCCCATATCGTACGGCATACTATAGCGCGCCGTTTTTCATCATTTTTGACGATTTGAAAAAAATGACGAAATGACAAAAACGATGGGTTATAGCCCATGTTTTTGAAATTTTGAAAAAAAAAGTTAGCCTCGTTTCTCATCATTTTGGACCATGGGCTATAGCCCATATCGTACGGCATACTATAGCGCGCCGTTTTTCATCATTTTTGAGGATTTGAAAAAAATGACAAAATGACAAAAACGATGGGTTATAGCCCATGTTTTTGAAATTTAAAAAAAAAAAGTTAGCCTCGTTTCTCATCATTTTGGACCATGGGCTATAGCCCATATCGTACGGCATACTATAGCGCGCCGTTTTTCATCATTTTTGAGGATTTGAAAAAAATGACGAAATGACAAAAACGATGGGTTATAGCCCATGTTTTTTGAAATTTTGAAAAAAAAAGTTAGCCTCGTTTCTCATCATTTTGGACCATGGGCTATAGCCCATATCGTACGGCATACTATAGCGCGCCGTTTTTCATCATTTTTGAGGATTTGAAAAAAATGACAAAATGACAAAAACGATGGGTTATAGCCCATGTTTTTTGAAATTTTGAAAAAAAAATTAGCCTCGTTTCTCATCATTTTGGACCATGGGCTATAGCCCATATCGTACGGCATACTATAGCGCGCCGTTTTTCATCATTTTTGACGATTTGAAAAAAATGACGAAATGACAAAAACGATGGGTTATAGCCCATGTTTTTGAAATTTTGAAAAAAAAAGTTAGCCTCGTTTCTCATCATTTTGGACCATTGGCTATAGCCCATATCGTACGGCATACTATAGCGCGCCGTTTTTCATCATTTTTGAGGATTTGAAAAAAATGACAAAATGACAAAAACGATGGGTTATAGCCCATGTTTTTTGAAATTTTGAAAAAAAAAGTTAGCCTCGTTTCTCATCATTTTGGACCATGGGCTATAGCCCATATCGTACGGCATACTATAGCGCGCCGTTTTTCATCATTTTTGACGATTTGAAAAAAATGACGAAATGACAAAAACGATGGGTTATAGCCCATGTTTTTGAAATTTTGAAAAAAAAAGTTAGCCTCGTTTCTCATCATTTTGGACCATGGGCTATAGCCCATATCGTACGGCATACTATAGCGCGCCGTTTTTCATCATTTTTGAGGATTTGAAAAAAATGACAATATGACAAAAACGATGGGTTATAGCCCATGTTTTTTGAAATTTAAAAAAAAAAGTTAGCCTCGTTTCTCATCATTTTGGACCATGGGCTATAGCCCATATCGTACGGCATACTATAGCGCGCCGTTTTTCATCATTTTTGACGATTTGAAAAAATGACGAAATGACAAAAACGATGGGTTATAGCCCATGTTTTTGAAATTTTGAAAAAAAAAGTTAGCCTCGTTTCTCATCATTTTGGACCATGGGCTATAGCCCATATCGTACGGCATACTATAGCGCGCCGTTTTTCATCATTTTTTGAGGATTTGAAAAAAATGACAAAATGACAAAAACTATGGGTTATAGCCCATGTTTTTTGAAATTTTGAAAAAAAAGTTAGCCTCGTTTCTCATCATTTTGGACCATGGGCTATAGCCCATATCGTACGGCATACTATAGCTCGCCGTTTTTCATCATTTTTGACGATTTGAAAAAAATGACGAAATGACAAAAACGATGGGTTATAGCCCATGTTTTTGAAATTTTGAAAAAAAAAGTTAGCCTCGTTTCTCATCATTTTGGACCATGGGCTATAGCCCATATCGTACGGCATACTATAGCGCGCCGTTTTTCATCATTTTTGAGGATTTGAAAAAAATGACGAAATGACAAAAACGATGGGTTATAGCCCATGTTTTTGAAAATTTGAAAAAAAAAGTTAGCCTCGTTTCTCATCATTTTGGACCATGGGCTATAGCCCATATCGTACGGCATACTATAGCGCGCCGTTTTTCATCATTTTTGAGGATTTGAAAAAAATGACAAAATGACAAAAACGATGGGTTATAGCCCATGTTTTTTGAAATTTTGAAAAAAAAGGTTAGCCTCGTTTCTCATCATTTTGGACCATGGGCTATAGCCCATATCGTACGGCATACTATAGCGCACCGTTTTTCATCATTTTTGAGGATTTGAAAAAAATGACAAAATGACAAAAACGATGGGTTATAGCCCATGTTTTTTGAAATTTTGAAAAAAAAAGTTAGCCTCGTTTCTCATCATTTTGGACCATGGGCTATAGCCCATATCGTACGGCATACTATAGCGCGCCGTTTTTCATCATTTTTGAGGATTTGAAAAAAATGACAAAATGACAAAAACGATGGGTTATAGCCCATGTTTTTTGAAATTTTGAAAAAAAAAGTTAGCCTCGTTTCTCATCATTTTGGACCATGGGCTATAGCCCATATCGTACGGCATACTATAGCGCGCCGTTTTTCATCATTTTTGACGATTTGAAAAAAATTACGAAATGACAAAAACGATGGGTTATAGCCCATGTTTTTGAAATTTTGAGAAAAAAAAGTTAGCCTCGTTTCTCATCATTTTGGACCATGGGCTATAGCCCATATCGTACGGCATACTATAGCGCGCCGGTTTTCATCATTTTTGAGGATTTGAAAAAAATGACAAAATGACAAAAACGATGGGTTATAGCCCATGTTTTTTGAAATTTTGAAAAAAAAAGTTAGCCTCGTTTCTCATCATTTTGGACCATGGGCTATAGCCCATATCGTACGGCATACTATAGCGCGCCGTTTTTCATCATTTTTGACGATTTGAAAAAAATGACGAAATGACAAAAACGATGGGTTATAGCCCATGTTTTTGAAATTTTGAAAAAAAAAGTTAGCCTCGTTTCTCATCATTTTGGACCATGGGCTATAGCCCATATCGTACGGCATACTATAGCGCGCCGTTTTTCATCATTTTTGAGGATTTGAAAAAAATGACAAAATGACAAAAACGATGGGTTATAGCCCATGTTTTTTGAAATTTTGAAAAAAAAAGTTAGCCTCGTTTCTCATCATTTTGGACCATGGGCTATAGCCCATATCGTACGGCATACTATAGCGCGCCGTTTTTCATCATTTTTGACGATTTAAAAAAAATGACGAAATGACAAAAACGATGGGTTATAGCCCATGTTTTTGAAATTTTGAAAAAAAAAGTTAGCCTCGTTTCTCATCATTTTGGACCATGGGCTATAGCACATATCGTACGGCATACTATAGCGAGCCGTATTTCATCATTTTTGAGGATTTGAAAAAAATGACAAAATGACAAAAACGATGGGTTATAGCCCATGTTTTTTGAAATTTTGAAAAAAAAAGTTAGCCTCGTTTCTCATCATTTTGGACCATGGGCTATAGCCCATATCGTACGGCATACTATAGCGCGCCGTTTTTCATCATTTTTGACGATTTGAAAAAAATGACGAAATGACAAAAACGATGGGTTATAGCCCATGTTTTTGAAATTTTGAAAAAAAAAGTTAGCCTCGTTTCTCATCATTTTGGACCATGGGCTATAGCCCATATCGTACGGCATACTATAGCGCGCCGTTTTTCATCATTTTTGACGATTTGAAAAAAATGACGAAATGACAAAAACGATGGGTTATAGCCCATGTTTTTTGAAATTTTGAAAAAAAAAGTTAGCCTCGTTTCTCATCATTTTGGACCATGGGCTATAGCCCATATCGTACGGCATACTATAGCGCGCCGTTTTTCATCATTTTTGACGATTTGAAAAAAATGACGAAATGACAAAAACGATGGGTTATAGCCCATGTTTTTGAAATTTTGGGAAAAAAAGTTAGCCTCGTTTCTCATCATTTTGGACCATGGGCTATAGCCCATATCGTACGGCATACTATAGCGCGCCGTTTTTCATCATTTTTGAGGATTTGAAAAAAATGACAAAATGACAAAAACGATGGGTTATAGCCCATGTTTTTTGAAATTTTGAAAAAAAAAGTTAGCCTCGTTTCTCATCATTTTGGACCATGGGCTATAGCCCATATCGTACGGCATACTATAGCGCGCCGTTTTTCATCATTTTTGACGATTTGAAAAAAATGACGAAATGACAAAAACGATGGGTTATAGCCCATGTTTTTGAAATTTTGAAAAAAAAAAAGTTAGCCTCGTTTCTCATCATTTTGGACCATGGGCTATAGCCCATATCGTACGGCATACTATAGCGCGCCGTTTTTCATCATTTTTGACGATTTGAAAAAAATGACGAAATGACAAAAACGATGGGTTATAGCCCATGTTTTTGAAATTTTGAAAAAAAAAGTTAGCCTCGTTTCTCATCATTTTGGACCATGGGCTATAGCCCATATCGTACGGCATACTATAGCGCGCCGTTTTTCATCATTTTTGAGGATTTGAAAAAAATGACAAAATGACAAAAACGATGGGTTATAGCCCATGTTTTTGAAATTTAAAAAAAAAAAGTTAGCCTCGTTTCTCATCATTTTGGACCATGGGCTATAGCCCATATCGTACGGCATACTATAGCGCGCCGTTTTTCATCATTTTTGAGGATTTGAAAAAAATGACGAAATGACAAAAACGATGGGTTATAGCCCATGTTTTTTGAAATTTTGAAAAAAAAAGTTAGCCTCGTTTCTCATCATTTTGGACCATGGGCTATAGCCCATATCGTACGGCATACTATAGCGCGCCGTTTTTCATCATTTTTGAGGATTTGAAAAAAATGACAAAATGACAAAAACGATGGGTTATAGCCCATGTTTTTTGAAATTTTGAAAAAAAAATTAGCCTCGTTTCTCATCATTTTGGACCATGGGCTATAGCCCATATCGTACGGCATACTATAGCGCGCCGTTTTTCATCATTTTTGACGATTTGAAAAAAATGACGAAATGACAAAAACGATGGGTTATAGCCCATGTTTTTGAAATTTTGAAAAAAAAAGTTAGCCTCGTTTCTCATCATTTTGGACCATTGGCTATAGCCCATATCGTACGGCATACTATAGCGCGCCGTTTTTCATCATTTTTGAGGATTTGAAAAAAATGACAAAATGACAAAAACGATGGGTTATAGCCCATGTTTTTTGAAATTTTGAAAAAAAAAGTTAGCCTCGTTTCTCATCATTTTGGACCATGGGCTATAGCCCATATCGTACGGCATACTATAGCGCGCCGTTTTTCATCATTTTTGACGATTTGAAAAAAATGACGAAATGACAAAAACGATGGGTTATAGCCCATGTTTTTGAAATTTTGAAAAAAAAAGTTAGCCTCGTTTCTCATCATTTTGGACCATGGGCTATAGCCCATATCGTACGGCATACTATAGCGCGCCGTTTTTCATCATTTTTGAGGATTTGAAAAAAATGACAATATGACAAAAACGATGGGTTATAGCCCATGTTTTTTGAAATTTTGAAAAAAAAAGTTAGCCTCGTTTCTCATCATTTTGGACCATGGGCTATAGCCCATATCGTACGGCATACTATAGCGCGCCGTTTTTCATCATTTTTGACGATTTGAAAAAATGACGAAATGACAAAAACGATGGGTTATAGCCCATGTTTTTGAAATTTTGAAAAAAAAAGTTAGCCTCGTTTCTCATCATTTTGGACCATGGGCTATAGCCCATATCGTACGGCATACTATAGCGCGCCGTTTTTCATCATTTTTTGAGGATTTGAAAAAAATGACAAAATGACAAAAACGATGGGTTATAGCCCATGTTTTTTGAAATTTTGAAAAAAAAGTTAGCCTCGTTTCTCATCATTTTGGACCATGGGCTATAGCCCATATCGTACGGCATACTATAGCTCGCCGTTTTTCATCATTTTTGACGATTTGAAAAAAATGACGAAATGACAAAAACGATGGGTTATAGCCCATGTTTTTGAAATTTTGAAAAAAAAAGTTAGCCTCGTTTCTCATCATTTTGGACCATGGGCTATAGCCCATATCGTACGGCATACTATAGCGCGCCGTTTTTCATCATTTTTGAGGATTTGAAAAAAATGACGAAATGACAAAAACGATGGGTTATAGCCCATGTTTTTGAAAATTTGAAAAAAAAAGTTAGCCTCGTTTCTCATCATTTTGGACCATGGGCTATAGCCCATATCGTACGGCATACTATAGCGCGCCGTTTTTCATCATTTTTGAGGATTTGAAAAAAATGACAAAATGACAAAAACGATGGGTTATAGCCCATGTTTTTTGAAATTTTGAAAAAAAAGGTTAGCCTCGTTTCTCATCATTTTGGACCATGGGCTATAGCCCATATCGTACGGCATACTATAGCGCGCCGTTTTTCATCATTTTTGACGATTTGAAAAAAATGACGAAATGACAAAAACGATGGGTTATAGCCCATGTTTTTGAAATTTTGAAAAAAAAAGTTAGCCTCGTTTCTCATCATTTTGGACCATGGGCTATAGCCCATATCGTACGGCATACTATAGCGCGCCGTTTTTCATCATTTTTGACGATTTGAAAAAAATGACAAAATGACAAAAACGATGGGTTATAGCCCATGTTTTTTGAAATTTTGAAAAAAAAGTTTGCCTCGTTTCTCATCATTTTGGACCATGGGCTATAGCCCATATCGTACGGCATACTATAGCGCGCCGTTTTTCATCATTTTTGAGGATTTGAAAAAAATGACGAAATGACAAAAACGATGGGTTATAGCCCATGTTTTTGAAATTTTGAAAAAAAAAGTTAGCCTCGTTTCTCATCATTTTGGACCATGGGCTATAGCCCATATCGTACGGCATACTATAGCGCACCGTTTTTCATAATTTTTGAGGATTTGAAAAAAATGACAAAATGACAAAAACGATGGGTTATAGCCCATGTTTTTTGAAATTTTGAAATAAAAAGTTAGCCTCGTTTCTCATCATTTTGGACCATGGGCTATAGCCCATATCGTACGGCATACTATAGCGCGCCGTTTTTCATCATTTTTGAGGATTTGAAAAAAATGACAAAATGACAAAAACGATGGGTTATAGCCCATGTTTTTTGAAATTTTGAAAAAAAGTTAGCCTCGTTTCTCATCATTTTGGACCATGGGCTATAGCCCATATCGTACGGCATACTATAGCTCGCCGTTTTTCATCATTTTTGACGATTTGAAAAAAATGACGAAATGACAAAAACGATGGGTTATAGCCCATGTTTTTGAAATTTTGAAAAAAAAAGTTAGCCTCGTTTCTCATCATTTTGGACCATGGGCTATAGCCCATATCGTACGGCATACTATAGCGCGCCGTTTTTCATCATTTTTGAGGATTTGAAAAAAATGACGAAATGACAAAAACGATGGGTTATAGCCCATGTTTTTGAAAATTTGGAAAAAAAAGTTAGCCTCGTTTCTCATCATTTTGGACCATGGGCTATAGCCCATATCGTACGGCATACTATAGCGCGCGGTATTTCATCATTTTTGAGGATTTGAAAAAAATGACAAAATGACAAAAACGATGGGTTATAGCCCATGTTTTTTGAAATTTTGAAAAAAAAGGTTAGCCTCGTTTCTCATCATTTTGGACCATGGGCTATAGCCCATATCGTACGGCATACTATAGCGCACCGTTTTTCATCATTTTTGACGATTTGAAAAAAATGACGAAATGACAAAAACGATGGGTTATAGCCCATGTTTTTGAAATTTTGAAAAAAAAAGTTAGCCTCGTTTCTCATCATTTTGGACCATGGGCTATAGCCCATATCGTACGGCATACTATAGCGCGCCGTTTTTCATCATTTTTGACGATTTGAAAAAAATGACGAAATGACAAAAACGATGGGTTATAGCCCATGTTTTTTGAAATTTTGAAAAAAAAGTTAGCCTCGTTTCTCATCATTTTGGACCATGGGCTATAGCCCATATCGTACGGCATACTATAGCGCGCCGTTTTTCATCATTTTTGAGGATTTGAAAAAAATGACGAAATGACAAAAACGATGGGTTATAGCCCATGTTTTTTGAAATTTTGGAAAAAAAAGTTAGCCTCGTTTCTCATCATTTTGGACCATGGGCTATAGCCCATATCGTACGGCATACTATAGCGCGCCGTTTTTCATCATTTTTGAGGATTTGAAAAAAATGACGAAATGACAAAAACGATGGGTTATAGCCCATGTTTTTGAAATTTTGAAAAAAAAAGTTAGCCTCGTTTCTCATCATTTTGGACCATGGGCTATAGCCCATATCGTACGGCATACTATAGCGCACCGTTTTTCATCATTTTTGAGGATTTGAAAAAAATGACAAAATGACAAAAACGATGGGTTATAGCCCATGTTTTTTGAAATTTTGAAATAAAAAGTTAGCCTCGTTTCTCATCATTTTGGACCATGGGCTATAGCCCATATCGTACGGCATACTATTTTCCTTTTGAATGCCTGTCAGATTTCTCTACATAACTGTCTCAGCTGTTGGTGCTTAAAAGGTCTTTAAATAAATACTTTTTGTCGTCTATGGGAAAAATGCATTGGAAATGATTTCCTGGGCCTGGCGTCGTCATGAAAGGGGGCAGGACTGCAACGCTCTATGAAACATATAATCCAGACCAGATCGGAGTGATGTATCAAGTAGTCCTATCTTTCCAGTCACTACTAAGAATGGTAAATGTGGTGGATGAAAACAATCAATATTTAAATATCCCACCCTGTTTCAGAGGCCTCACCCCTCGAGGTTTTCCCAACATGAAGAAGCATAATACGGACAATAAAGTATGGGAAAACAATAATTGTCAACAATCTGTAAAAGCATGAGGAGGAGCATATGCACTGTTCATTTCACAACTTCCTTTGCTCTTTCAACTTCATCCTTTATGTAGAGATATCTGCTTTCAATCTACCGGTATTGGCTTGTGTCCCGTTAGTGCTTACAGAGCAGGAATAAATACATTTAATAATCCTTTTTTAATGAACAAAGAGGCATATTCTTTTGGGTGTTCATTTTCTTAAACAAAGGATTTATTCAACATAAAGTTATTCAATACAAATAGGCCATTCTGGCGAAGTGCATCTTTAATTGAAAAACATATCCATAATATTAGACAACTAGTTTTTACTAAAGAGAGAGATTGGGCTATAACCCAAGAGAGATTCTTAAATCAAATACAATGAATCTTAAGGCAATAATCCAGCTTTATGATGGTCATTAACTGGATTATTCAGATGAACGCAGCATTATACAAATAGACTGACATTCTTTATACAGTATAAAAAGAAAGCAAAGTTTATTCCTCAAATTAGAAATTACATATTTTCTTTTGTGATCATCTTCTATACATCTCTCTCCACCTCTCTTATTTTGTTCAGAAATCAGACAGAGGGTAAATCTTTTCCAGTATTTTATATTCAAATTATTAAAGTAGTTTTAACATTTCAAATTATGCAACGTTAAACACCCAGGCCCCTATAAAAAGAAAGGAAAAAAAGACAAAGACCATTGAGTAAACTCACTTTTGTAGAGGTTTGGGTGTAGTTACCTTGAAACTACAATGTGGACACGAAATAAAACATAATTGCTCCATTGAGTAGAAATTATTTTTGAAGCTCCTCATTGACTTACATTGTACGCTGAAACAAAAATCACTATTTTGGTACGTAAACAAACACAAAGTTGATTCAGAGTTCATATAGAGCATCATCAAACCCAGTGTTTTATATGGTAACTTTTTGTTTTCCATTTTTATTAGGAAGAAAACCCGGACTGGAACCGTGGATCCAGATCTTCAAATAGTAAGATCAACCGGAAGTTAACACCCTGAGCGAACAGGACGGAGTTCTCCGCCCTATCAACTAGTAGTAACGCCCAGTGCTCAAGACGGAGATTGATCAAAAGGACGGAGATTATTGATATCAAAACCGATCGCATCGCTCCACAGGCTGGGAGTGTCTGTTGCGCAACACTCAATGTTATTTTCCGGTGGGACGTCATTGAAAATGTTCCCCCCATCTTAGCCGACGAGATCGAAAATCTTAAAACTAACTATAACTATACCTAAAAATAACTCTTGATCTAAATCATTCTGTCCAATTCTAAGAAAATATTATGTGTTAGTTAGACACCCATCGCGGTCCCGTCGCTAGTCGCGATAGAATTAATCATACCTCCCGTTGTTGTCGATAGCCTCAAGAGTGTTTTGGCTACATCAAGCTACTTCAGCCACATCCGGGATAACATCCGGTCCGTCGCTAAATGTGCTCCGCTGCTATAAATCACTGGGCGCTCTGATTTAATGCATTAAATAACCCTGGGCATTCGGGGTGTTAACATTTGTATTTAAAAAAACTAACTGGGTTTGGTGATGCTCTATATTTTCAGAATCAACTTTGTTTAACTTTCTGTGCCACTAGGTTGTAGCATACGCACACCTAAGGAACGCTCCATCTCTACGGTGCTTGTTTCCTTTCCGGGTTATTCAGGAAGGTGGGGGCTTTTTTCTCGCATTAGCTCAGACCCCTTAGCTAGCATTACAACCAGTTACATGTGCTCAGCGATGCGGTACAAACTCACAAATTATTTACGATCGTCGGGTGCGTGGCGGCTCACCATGGACAGCAGTCTAACCTTTAGAGATACATCGGTTTGAAATTCTGTTAAAATGGAGGCTCGATGGAGCTGGATTTAAAAATCCCATAGCTGGTGGGGACGGAGGCTCTCCATAGTAACCTAAAACCATAGTAATGCTAAAAGGTAAATAAACGGTCGGCGATTTCATATAGTATACGGTTGTCTACGAACATACGCGTATATAGCACCAGTAGGTACCGTTTGCCTAGCTACGTTTATGAACGTAGATGGCAGCGAAAAAGTTTAAGTTCCCTGCAGACTTGTTCTGCATTTATTATTATTATTATAATTATTATTTTATTTTTAAACGCAGCCAGTCTGCAGGGGCCGTTAGACATAGGATCCCCATCTCTCTCTCTCTCTCTCATGTGAGGAAGCAGTGAGAGGCTGTGTGGAGGGAGGGGGTGGTGGGGTATCTCTCTCTCTCTCTCATGTGAGGAAGCGGTGGGAGGCTGTGTGGAGGGAGGGGGTGGTGGGGTATCTCTCTCTCTCTCTCTCTCATGTGAGGAAGCGGTGGGAGGCTGTGTGGAGGGAGGGGGTGGTGGGGTATCTCTCTCTCTCTCTCTCTCTCTCTCTCTCTCATGTGAGGAAGCGGTGGGAGGCTGTGTGGAGGGAGGGGGTGGTGGCGTATCTCTCTCTCTCTCTCTCTCTCTCTCTCTCTCTCTCATGTGAGGAAGCAGTGGGAGGCTGTGTGGAGGGAGGGGGTGGTGGGGTATCTCTCTCTCTCTCATGTGAGGAAGCGGTGGGAGGCTGTGTGGAGGGAGGGGGTGGTGGCGTATCTCTCTCTCTCTCTCATGTGAGGAAGCGGTGGGAGGCTGTGTGGAGGGAGGGGGTGGTGGGGTATCTCTCTCTCTCTCTCATGTGAGGAAGCGGTGGGAGGCTGTGTGGAGGGAGGGGGTGGTGGGGTATCTCTCTCTCTCTCTCATGTGAGGAAGCGGTGGGAGGCTGTGTGGAGGGAGGGGGTGGTGGGGTATCTCTCTCTCTCTCTCATGTGAGGAAGCGGTGAGAGGCTGTGTGGAGGGAGGGGGTGGTGGCGTATCTCTCTCTCTCTCTCTCTCTCATGTGAGGAAGCGGTGAGAGGCTGTGTGGAGGGAGGGGGTGGTGGGGTATCTCTCTCTCTCTCTCTCTCTCTCATGTGAGGAAGCGGTGAGAGGCTGTGTGGAGGGAGGGGGTGGTGGCGTATCTCTCTCTCTCTCTCTCATGTGAGGAAGCGGTGAGAGGCTGTGTGGAGGGAGGGGGTGGTGGCGTGCATCCTGAGGAGCTCCTTGGCCTTCTCCTGCAGGGCAGGAGGCACCATGGAGGAGGTCCCACTGAGGTGGAGGAGAACCAGACAACACTCCATCACATCTGGACGAGGAAACGTCTGAGGAGACCAAAGAGGGAGTTAAGAGGATTGATTGAAATTTTGATGGACAAAATGCGCGCACACACACACAAACATATTATAGGGCATTTGTACATATATCAGTCGAAAGGATAAAGCACAAAAAGATTGAGACTGTATTTCCATTGTGGCCCTTTGAGTGCACAAACTGAATTGGGGGGGGGGGGACGGGACGGACAGACAGACAGAAAATAGATTAATTATCCCCGTCTCTCTTTCAACCACACAATAACCCAGCATTGGCTGGGTTACTGAAACCCAACATACAGTACGCCGATTGTAAGCACAAATACCCTTGGCAAGTTGAAAATCAGCGTGTGAGACATCACATACTGTACCTTGACTGTACTGGGCAGTTGTTCCAGTTCTCTCTTATACTCCGTCATCTTACTAGACAGAGAGAGCAGGGACTCCTGGTCAGTAGGAATGCTGGGAAGACAACACACACACACACACACACACACACACACACACACACACACACACACCTTCAAAACAAGAACAAAGCACTTTCCATTCATACAATGAAATTCAACTCACTAATCCTACTATACCAATGTCGTTGGGAAAGTCGTTCTGAATGTTGTTATTGTAGTTCCCAATGTTGTCCATCATTTAAAGATCGTTTAAAGATACCAATTTGTGATACTTAATCTCAATAAAAAATGTGTCTTTAATCTATATTAAAAAGGAGTTTAATTTAGAGGAGCCGCTACCTCCTTTTTCTGGATCCAAGGGCGGACTTGAAAACCATGAAAGTGTTTGCCGCGTGCACACGCGCACACACACACACACACACACACACACACACACACACACACACACACAGATAAGTGTACAGACCGTGTCCCATCAGACGGTGGCTTGGTGGAGGACACGTCGTCCACTATGGCCGGCGGAGGCTGCGTTCCCAGGGGCGCTGCACTGTGGCGCGCCACCATGACACTCAGTCTGTCCTGGATGTCTGTCATCGCCCTCTGGGTGGCCTGGAAGGACAGACAGGTGCAACCGCTTCATCTAATTAACGGATTTTAATTCGTTATGGGGTCTTCCAACAACAGGGCTTCCTGGACCCCGGCCTAGGGGGTCCTTCGGAGGAACTGCAGAAATCTCCATATACCGGTATGTGCAAATCTTTGTGTGGGGAGAAACATTAGCCGAAAATAACCGAACTACAATATCACAACGGCTCGCGCTGCGAGGCATTGTGAGCTTGTAGATCGCCAATTTTCTGAGAGTTGGTGTAGAGGGAAAAAAAGAGCAGACCAAGTACAGAGCCAACGGCCAACTTGACTAAAAAGACCCCTATAATGAAGACCCCTGCATTACACAATAACAGTCAATCATTGATTTGAATAGCCACGTGACGCAGCCCTCACCTGGTAGGCAGCGTGGCTCTCTGAGAGCAGCACGGGGCACGCCTCCATCCAATCCCTTCTTTCTGAGCTTTTAGAGCTCACACACACGTCTGACTCGGACAGAGGCGCGTCTGGAGAAAACCTCTCTGATCGGCCGACGATTGGAGTCGACACCTCCGATTGGTTGATACGGTTCTCACAGGTTGACGCCTGGTTATCAGCAGAAGCACTATCTGCTAGCGGCTCGTGGCTAGTTGAATTGCTGTCGGTCGATGCCTGGTTGTTAGCAGAAGTACTATCTGCTGGCGGCTGGTGGCTAGTTGAATTGCTGTGGGTTGATGCCTGGTTGTTGGCAGAAGTGCTATCTGCTAGCGGCTGGTGGCTAGTTGAATTGCTGTCGGTCGATGCCTGGTTGTTAGCAGAAGTACTATCTGCTGGCAGCTGGTGGCTAGTTGAATTGCTGTCGGTCGATGCCTGGTTGTTGGCAGAAGTGCTATCTGCTAGCAGCTGGTGGCTAGTTGAATTGCTGTCGGTCAATGCCTGGTTGTTAGCAGAAGTACTATCTGCTGGCGGCTGGTGGCTAGTTGAATTGCTGTGGGTTGATGCCTGGTTGTTGGCAGAAGCGCTGTCTGCTAGCGGCTGGTGGCTAGTTGAATTGCTGTGTGTCGATGCCTGGTTGTTGCCATAAGCACTGTCTGCTGAAGGCTGGTTGCGGTGCGTCCCTGCGGTCGTCCACCAGGTTTCATACAGTCTGTGGTAACAGATCAACGCCTGTAGGCTGACGGAAGCCGCCCCGGCCTCTTCCTGGTCCTCAGGGAGACATCTGAGAGACGCAGCACCTGAGAGATACAGTGAGACCAGCCGTTACAGTATATTATGACCTGAGAGACACAGTGAGACCAGCCGTTACAGTATATTATGACCTGAGAGACACAGTGAGACCAGCCGTTACAGTATATTATGACCTGAGAGACACAGTGAGACCAGCCGTTACAGTATATTATGACCTGAGAGACACAGTGAGACCAGCCGTTACAGTATATTATGACCGGATTTTGGCGTTCACAAAATGCCTCTTTACAATGGGCAAAAGTGACGCCATTGGTTTGTACAGATCCACCATCTTTCTACTGTATATGCGGTCCAGAAATGCAACCGGTGTGGAATGCTATTGGCTGCAAACGCGGCAAGGACGGTTCTTCACTCGGTAGAACCAGTAGAAAGCCAAGAAACAAACACTTCTTTATCATTCATTTTAAAATGAATGGGACCATAATTTATTAAACGCATATCATGATGATTAAAAAAAGGGAAAAAAAGAGAAAGAGATTGATTTGGTTCCTAAGGGATTGAAAACAAGGTGTTTATGAAAAGGTTTACTAAGGTAATAAAATAAAGTGTAAAGTTTGCCCAAAACCTAACTGAGATTCATTGAGATTATAATGTATTGCAAACGATAGAAGGTAAATGATGATTAAAAAAGACGTCTTCTACATCCTGACAGTTTTCTGAAAAAGCTATGTTTCTATGTCAGTCGTTCTGCTATTTTTCAATAGCTAAAGCATTGAAAAGCAAAGCTTTTGCACACCTACAAGCGACAGGTGCGTAGGAGAGGGTACGGTGCCCCAAAAATGAACAAGGAAAACAACCGCACACTGTCTTCAAATGCGGTGACCACCATTTATTTACAGGGAAATAGCAACGTTTCGTCCTTCATCAGACTATCTTTATGAACACAATGAGAAAGCATCCTTTTTGTAGGCTGTCTGGCCTGAAGGTAAGCCTATCAGAACAAACTAAATGACATGACATCACTCAACTTAAGGGGATACTGATAGGTACTCATGTGGTTAAATGAGAACAAAAAAGTAATGTAAAAAAAACTCAATACATTATTTGACACTTTTGGTTGTTGAAAAACAGCTTCTAACCATTATTTTACACTTTTGGTTGTTGAGAAACAGCTCCTAAAACATTATTTGACACTTTTGGTTGTTGAAAAACAGCTTCTAACCATTATTTGACACTTTGGTTGTTGAGAAACAGCTCCTAAAACATTATTTTACACGTTTGGTTGTTGAGAAACAGCTCCTAAAACATTATTTGACACTTTTGGTTGTTGAAAAACAGCTTCTAACCATTATTTGACACTTTGGTTGTTGAGAAACAGCTCCTAAAACATTATTTTACACTTTTGGTTGTTGAGAAACAGCTCCTAAAACATTATTTGACACTTTTGGTTGTTGAAAAACAGCTTCTAACCATTATTTGACACTTTGGTTGTTGAGAAACAGCTCCTAAAACATTATTTTACACTTTTGGTTGTTGAGAAACAGCTCCTAAAACATTATTTGACACTTTTGGTTGTTGAAAAACAGCTTCTAACCATTATTTGACACTTTGGTTGTTGAGAAACAGCTCCTAAAACATTATTTTACACTTTTGGTTGTTGAGAAACAGCTCCTAAAACATTATTTGACACTTTTGGTTGTTGAAAAACAGCTTCTAACCATTATTTGACACTTTGGTTGTTGAGAAACAGCTCCTAAAACATTATTTTACACTTTTGGTTATTGAGAAACAGCTCCTAAAACATTATTTGACACTTTTGGTTGTTGAAAAACAGCTTCTAACCATTATTTGACACTTTGGTTGTTGAGAAACAGCTCCTAAAACATTATTTTACACTTTTGGTTGTTGAGAAACAGCTCCTAAAACATTATTTGACACTTTTGGTTGTTGAAAAACAGCTTCTAACCATTATTTGACACTTTGGTTGTTGAGAAACAGCTCCTAAAACATTATTTTACACTTTTGGTTGTTGAGAAACAGCTCCTAAAACATTATTTGACACTTTTGGTTGTTGAAAAACAGCTTCTAACCATTATTTGACACTTTGGTTGTTGAGAAACAGCTCCTAAAACATTATTTTACACTTTTGGTTATTGAGAAACAGCTCCTAAAACATAATTTGACACTTTTGGTTGTTGAAAAACAGCTTCTAACCATTATTTGACACTTTGGATGTTGAGAAACAGCTCCTAAAACATTATTTTACACTTTTGGTTGTTGAAAAACAGCTCCTAAAACATTATTTGACACTTTTGGTTGTTGAAAAACAGCTTCTTACCATTATTTGACACTTTGGTTGTTGAGAAACAGCTCCTAAAACATTATTTTACACTTTTGGTTATTGAGAAACAGCTCCTAAAACATTATTTGACACTTTTGGTTGTTGAAAAACAGCTTCTAACCATTATTTGACACTTTGGTTGTTGAGAAACAGCTCCTAAAACATTATTTTACACTTTTGGTTGTTGAAAAACAGCTTCTAACCATTATTTGACACTTTGGTTGTTGAGAAACAGCTCCTAAAACATTATTTTACACTTTTGGTTGTTGAGAAACAGCTCCTAAAACATTATTTGACACTTTTGGTTGTTGAAAAACAGCTTCTAACCATTATTTGACACTTTGGTTGTTGAGAAACAGCTCCTAAAACATTATTTTACACTTTTGGTTATTGAGAAACAGCTCCTAAAACATTATTTGACACTTTTGGTTGTTGAAAAACTGCTTCTAACCATTATTTGACACTTTGGTTGTTGAGAAACAGCTCCTAAAACATTATTTTACACTTTTGGTTATTGAGAAACAGCTCCTAAAACATTATTTGACACTTTTGGTTGTTGAAAAACTGCTTCTAACCATTATTTGACACTTTGGTTGTTGAGAAACAGCTCCTAAAACATTATTTTACACTTTTGGTTGTTGAGAAACAGCTCCTAAAACATTATTTGACACTTTTGGTTGTTGAAAAACAGCTTCTAACCATTATTTGACACTTTGGTTGTTGAGAAACAGCTCCTAAAACATTATTTTACACTTTTGGTTGTTGAGAAACAGCTCCTAAAACATTATTTGACACTTTTGGTTGTTGAAAAACAGCTTCTAACCATTATTTGACACTTTGGTTGTTGAGAAACAGCTCCTAAAACATTATTTTACACTTTTGGTTGTTGAGAAACAGCTCCTAAAACATTATTTGACACTTTTGGTTGTTGAAAAACAGCTTCTAACCATTATTTGACACTTTGGTTGTTGAGAAACAGCTCCTAAAACATTATTTTACACTTTTGGTTGTTGAGAAACAGCTCCTAAAACATTATTTGACACTTTTGGTTGTTGAAAAACAGCTTCTAACCATTATTTGACACTTTGGTTGTTGAGAAACAGCTCCTAAAACATTATTTTACACTTTCGGTTATTGAGAAACAGCTCCTAAAACATTATTTGACAATTTTGGTTATTATTATTGGTGATTATTATTATTTTGGGAGGCAAATTATTTTGGGAGGCAAATTATTTTGGGAGGCAAATTATTTTGGCAAATTATTTTGGGAGGCAAATTATTTTGGCAAATTATTTTGGGAGGCAAATTATTTTGGCAAATTATTTTGGGAGGCAAATTATTTTGGGAGGCAAATTATTTTGGCAAATTATTTTGGGAGGCAAATTATTTTGGGAGGCAAATTATTTTGGCAAATTATTTTGGGAGGCAAATTATTTTGGGAGGCAAATAATTTAGGCAAATTATTTTGGGAGGCAAATTATTTTGGGAGGCAAATTATTTTGGGAGGCAATTTATTTTGGGAGGCAAATTATTTTGGGAGGCAAATTATTTTGGCAAATTATTTTGGGAGGCAAATTATTTTGGCAAATTATTTTGGGAGGCAAATTATTTTGGCAAATTATTTTACACTTTTGGTTATTGAGAAACAGCTCCTAAAACATTATTTGACAATTTTGGTTGTTGAAAAACAGCTTCTAACCATTATTTGACACTTTGGTTGTTGAGAAACGGCTCCTAAAACATTATTTTACACTTTTGGTTATTGAGAAACAGCTCCTAAAACATTATTTGACACTTTTGGTTGTTGAAAAACAGCTTCTAACCATTATTTGACACTTTGGATGTTGAGAAACAGCTCCTAAAACATTATTTTACACTTTTGGTTATTGAGAAACAGCTCCTAAAACATTATTTGACACTTTTGGTTGTTGAAAAACAGCTTCTAACCATTATTTGACACTTTGGTTGTTGAGAAACAGCTCCTAAACATTATTTTACACTTTTGGTTATTGAGAAACAGCTCCTAAAACATTATTTGACACTTTTGGTTGTTGAAAAAACAGCTTCTAACCATTATTTGACACTTTGGTTGTTGAGAAACAGCTCCTAAAACATTATTTTACACTTTTGGTTGTTGAGAAACAGCTCCTAAAACATTATTTGACACTTTTGGTTGTTGAAAAACAGCTTCTAACCATTATTTGACACTTTGGTTGTTGAGAAACAGCTCCTAAAACATTATTTTACACTTTTGGTTATTGAGAAACAGCTCCTAAAACATTATTTGACACTTTTGGTTGTTGAAAAACTGCTTCTAACCATTATTTGACACTTTGGTTGTTGAGAAACAGCTCCTAAAACATTATTTTACACTTTTGGTTGTTGAGAAACAGCTCCTAAAACATTATTTGACACTTTTGGTTGTTGAAAAACAGCTTCTAACCATTATTTGACACTTTGGTTGTTGAGAAACGGCTCCTAAAACATTATTTTACACTTTTGGTTATTGAGAAACAGCTCCTAAAACATTATTTGACACTTTTGGTTGTTGAAAAACAGCTTCTAACCATTATTTGACACTTTGGATGTTGAGAAACAGCTCCTAAAACATTATTTTACACTTTTGGTTATTGAGAAACAGCTCCTAAAACATTATTTGACACTTTTGGTTGTTGAAAAACAGCTTCTAACCATTATTTGACACTTTGGTTGTTGAGAAACAGCGCCTAAAACATTATTTTACACTTTTGGTTGTTGAGAAACAGCTCCTAAAACATTATTTGACACTTTTGGTTGTTGAAAAACAGCTTCTAACCATTATTTGACACTTTGGTTGTTGAGAAACAGCTCCTAAAACATTATTTTACACTTTTGGTTATTGAGAAACAGCTCCTAAAACATTATTTGACACTTTTGGTTGTTGAAAAACTGCTTCTAACCATTATTTGACACTTTGGTTGTTGAGAAACAGCTCCTAAAACATTATTTTACACTTTTGGTTGTTGAGAAACAGCTCCTAAAACATTATTTGACACTTTTGGTTGTTGAAAAACAGCTTCTAACCATTATTTGACACTTTGGTTGTTGAGAAACAGCTCCTAAAACATTATTTTACACTTTTGGTTGTTGAGAAACAGCTCCTAAAACATTATTTGACACTTTTGGTTGTTGAAAAACAGCTTCTAACCATTATTTGACACTTTGGTTGTTGAGAAACAGCTCCTAAAACATTATTTTACACTTTTGGTTGTTGAGAAACAGCTCCTAAAACATTATTTGACACTTTTGGTTGTTGAAAAACAGCTTCTAACCATTATTTGACACTTTGGTTGTTGAGAAACAGCTCCTAAAACATTATTTTACACTTTTGGTTGTTGAGAAACAGCTCCTAAAACATTATTTGACACTTTTGGTTGTTGAAAAACAGCTTCTAAGCATTATTTGACACTTTGGTTGTTGAGAAACAGCTCCTAAAACATTATTTTACACTTTCGGTTATTGAGAAACAGCTCCTAAAACATTATTTGACACTTTTGGTTATTATTATTGGTGATTATTATTATTTTGGGAGGCAAATTATTTTGGCAAATTATTTTGGGAGGCAAATCATTTTGGGAGGCAAATTATTTTGGGAGGCAAATTATTTTGGGAGGCAAATTATTTTGGCAAATTATTTTGGGAGGCAAATTATTTTGGCAAATTATTTTGGGAGGCAAATTATTTTGGCAAATTATTTTGGGAGGCAAATTATTTTGGCAAATTATTTTGGGAGGCAAATAATTTAGGCAAATTATTTTGGGAGGCAAATAATTTAGGCAAATTATTTTGGGAGGCAAATAATTTAGGCAAATTATTTTGGGAGGCAAATAATTTAGGCAAATTATTTTGGGAGGCAAATAATTTAGGCAAATTATTTTGGGAGGCAAATAATTTAGGCAAATTATTTTGGGAGGCAAATTATTTTGGCAAATTATTTTGGGAGGCAAATTATTTTGGCAAATTATTTTGGCAAATTATTTTGGGAGGCAAATTATTTTGGGAGGCAAATTATTTTGGGAGGCAAATTATTTTGGCAAATTATTTTGGGAGGCAAATTATTTTGGCAAATTATTTTGGCAAATTATTTTGGGAGGCAAATTATTTTGGGGGGCAAATTATTTTGGGAGGCAAATTATTTTGGCAGGCAAATTATTTTGGGAGGCAAATTATTTTGGGAGGCAAATTATTTTGGCAAATTATTTTGGGAGGCAAATTATTTTGGGAGGCAAATTATTTTGGGAGGCAAATTATTTAGGCAAATTATTTTGGCAAATTATTTTGGGAGGCAAATTATTTTGGCAAATTATTTTGGGAGGCAAATTATTTTGGCAAATTATTTTGGGAGGCAAATTATTTTGGCAAATTATTTTGGGAGGCAAATAATTTAGGCAAATTATTTTGGGAGGCAAATAATTTAGGCAAATTATTTTGGGAGGCAAATAATTTAGGCAAATTATTTTGGGAGGCAAATAATTTAGGCAAATTATTTTGGGAGGCAAATAATTTAGGCAAATTATTTTGGCAAATTATTTTGGGAGGCAAATTATTTTGGCAAATTATTTTGGGAGGCAAATTATTTTGGGAGGCAAATTATTTTGGGAGGCAAATTATTTTGGGAGGCAAATTATTTTGGCAAATTATTTTGGGAGGCAAATTATTTAGGCAAATTATTTTGGGAGGCAAATAATTTAGGCAAATTATTTTGGGAGGCAAATAATTTAGGCAAATTATTTTGGGAGGCAAATTATTTTGGCAAATTATTTTGGGAGGCAAATTATTTTGGCAAATTATTTTGGGAGGCAAATTATTTTGGGAGGCAAATTATTTTGGGAGGCAAATTATTTTGGGAGGCAAATTATTTTGGGAGGCAAATTATTTTGGCAAATTATTTTGGGAGGCAAATTATTTTGGGAGGCAAATTATTTTGGCAAATTATTTTGGGAGGCAAATTATTTTGGCAAATTATTTTGGGGGGCAAATTATTTTGGGAGGCAAATTATTTTGGCAGGCAAATTATTTTGGGAGGCAAATTATTTTGGGAGGCAAATTATTTTGGGAGGCAAATTATTTTGGGAGGCAAATTATTTTGGCAAATTATTTTGGGAGGCAAATTATTTTGGGAGGCAAATTATTTTGGCAAATTATTTTGGCAAATTATTTTGGGAGGCAAATTATTTTGGCAAATTATTTTGGGAGGCAAATTATTTTGGGAGGCAAATTATTTTGGGAGGCAAATTATTTTGGCAAATTATTTTGGGAGGCAAATAATTTAGGCAAATTATTTTGGGAGGCAAATAATTTAGGCAAATTATTTTGGGAGGCAAATAATTTAGGCAAATTATTTTGGGAGGCAAATAATTTAGGCAAATTATTTTGGGAGGCAAATAATTTAGGCAAATTATTTTGGCAAATTATTTTGGGAGGCAAATTATTTTGGCAAATTATTTTGGGAGGCAAATTATTTTGGGAGGCAAATTATTTTGGCAAATTATTTTGGGAGGCAAATTATTTTGGGAGGCAAATTATTTTGGCAAATTATTTTGGCAAATTATTTTGGGAGGCAAATTATTTTGGCAAATTATTTTGGGAGGCAAATTATTTTGGGAGGCAAATTATTTTGGCAGGCAAATTATTTTGGGAGGCAAATTATTTTGGGAGGCAAATTATTTTGGGAGGCAAATTATTTTGGGAGACAAATTATTTTGGGAGGCAAATTATTTTGGGAGGCAAATTATTTTGGGAGGCAAATTATTTTGGCAAATTATTTTGGGAGGCAAATTATTTTGGCAAATTATTTTGGGAGGCAAATTATTTTGGCAAATTATTTTACACTTTTGGTTATTGAGAAACAGCTCCTAAAACATTATTTGACAATTTTGGTTGTTGAAAAACAGCTTCTAACCATTATTTGACACTTTGGTTGTTGAGAAACGGCTCCTAAAACATTATTTTACACTTTTGGTTATTGAGAAACAGCTCCTAAAACATTATTTGACACTTTTGGTTGTTGAAAAACAGCTTCTAACCATTATTTGACACTTTGGTTGTTGAGAAACAGCTCCTAAAACATTATTTTACACTTTTGGTTATTGAGAAACAGCTCCTAAAACATTATTTGACACTTTTGGTTGTTGAAAAACAGCTTCTAACCATTATTAGACACTTTGGTTGTTGAGAAACGGCTCCTAAAACATTATTTTACACTTTTGGTTATTGAGAAACAGCTCCTAAAACATTATTTGACACTTTTGGTTGTTGAAAAACAGCTTCTAACCATTATTTGACACTTTGGATGTTGAGAAACAGCTCCTAAAACATTATTTTACACTTTGAGTTATTGAGAAACAGCTCCTAAAACATTATTTGACACTTTTGGTTGTTGAAAAACAGCTTCTAACCATTATTTGACACTTTGGTTGTTGAGAAACAGCTCCTAAAACATTATTTTACACTTTTGGTTGTTGAGAAACAGCTCCTAAAACATTATTTGACACTTTTGGTTGTTGAAAAACAGCTTCTAACCATTATTTGACACTTTGGTTGTTGAGAAACAGCTCCTAAAACATTATTTGACACTTTTGGTTGTTGAAAAACAGCTTCTAACCATTATTTGACACTTTGGTTGTTGAGAAACAGCTCCTAAAACATTATTTTACACTTTTGGTTATTGAGAAACAGCTCCTAAAACATTATTTGACACTTTTGGTTGTTGAAAAACTGCTTCTAACCATTATTTGACACTTTGGTTGTTGAGAAACAGCTCCTAAAACATTATTTTACACTTTTGGTTGTTGAGAAACAGCTCCTAAAACATTATTTGACACTTTTGGTTGTTGAAAAACAGCTTCTAACCATTATTTGACACTTTGGTTGTTGAGAAACAGCTCCTAAAACATTATTTTACACTTTTGGTTGTTGAGAAACAGCTCCTAAAACATTATTTGACACTTTTGGTTGTTGAAAAACAGCTTCTAAGCATTATTTGACACTTTGGTTGTTGAGAAACAGCTCCTAAAACATTATTTTACACTTTCGGTTATTGAGAAACAGCTCCTAAAACATTATTTGACACTTTTGGTTATTATTATTGGTGATTATTATTATTTTGGGAGGCAAATTATTTTGGCAAATTATTTTGGGAGGCAAATAATTTTGGGAGGCAAATAATTTTGGGAGGCAAATAATTTTGGGAGGCAAATTATTTTGGGAGGCAAATTATTTTGGCAAATTATTTTGGGAGGCAAATTATTTTGGCAAATTATTTTGGCAAATTATTTTGGGAGGCAAATTATTTTGGGAGGCAAATTATTTTGGCAAATTATTTTGGGAGGCAAATTATTTTGGGAGGCAAATTATTTTGGCAAATTATTTTGGGAGGCAAATTATTTTGGCAAATTATTTTGGGAGGCAAATTATTTTGGGAGGCAAATAATTTAGGCAAATTATTTTGGGAGGCAAATAATTTAGGCAAATTATTTTGGGAGGCAAATTATTTTGGCAAATTATTTTGGGAGGCAAATTATTTTGGCAAATTATTTTGGGAGGCAAATTATTTTGGGAGGCAAATTATTTTGGGAGGCAAATTATTTTGGCAAATTATTTTGGGAGGCAAATTATTTTGGCAAATTATTTTGGGAGGCAAATTATTTTGGGAGGCAAATTATTTTGGCAGGCAAATTATTTTGCCTCAGGCAAATTATTTTGGGAGGCAAATTATTTTGGGAGGCAAATTATTTTGGGAGACAAATTATTTTGGGAGGCAAATTATTTTGGGAGGCAAATTATTTTGGGAGGCAAATTATTTTGGCAAATTATTTTGGGAGGCAAATTATTTTGGCAAATTATTTTGGGAGGCAAATTATTTTGGCAAATTATTTTACACTTTTGGTTATTGAGAAACAGCTCCTAAAACATTATTTGACAATTTTGGTTGTTGAAAAACAGCTTCTAACCATTATTTGACACTTTGGATGTTGAGAAACAGCTCCTAAAACATTATTTTACACTTTGAGTTATTGAGAAACAGCTCCTAAAACATTATTTGACACTTTGGTTGTTGAGAAACAGCTCCTAAAACATTATTTTACACTTTTGGTTGTTGAGAAACAGCTCCTAAAACATTATTTGACACTTTTGGTTGTTGAAAAACAGCTTCTAACCATTATTTGACACTTTGGTTGTTGAGAAACAGCTCCTAAAACATTATTTGACACTTTTGGTTGTTGAAAAACAGCTTCTAACCATTATTTGACACTTTGGTTGTTGAGAAACAGCTCCTAAAACATTATTTTACACTTTTGGTTATTGAGAAACAGCTCCTAAAACATTATTTGACACTTTTGGTTGTTGAAAAACTGCTTCTAACCATTATTTGACACTTTGGTTGTTGAGAAACAGCTCCTAAAACATTATTTTACACTTTTGGTTGTTGAGAAACAGCTCCTAAAACATTATTTGACACTTTTGGTTGTTGAAAAACAGCTTCTAACCATTATTTGACACTTTGGTTGTTGAGAAACAGCTCCTAAAACATTATTTTACACTTTTGGTTGTTGAGAAACAGCTCCTAAAACATTATTTGACACTTTTGGTTGTTGAAAAACAGCTTCTAACCATTATTTGACACTTTGGTTGTTGAGAAACAGCTCCTAAAACATTATTTTACACTTTTGGTTGTTGAGAAACAGCTCCTAAAACATTATTTGACACTTTTGGTTGTTGAAAAACAGCTTCTAACCATTATTTGACACTTTGGTTGTTGAGAAACAGCTCCTAAAACATTATTTTACACTTTTGGTTGTTGAGAAACAGCTCCTAAAACATTATTTGACACTTTTGGTTGTTGAAAAACAGCTTCTAAGCATTATTTGACACTTTGGTTGTTGAGAAACAGCTCCTAAAACATTATTTTACACTTTCGGTTATTGAGAAACAGCTCCTAAAACATTATTTGACACTTTTGGTTATTATTATTGGTGATTATTATTATTTTGGGAGGCAAATTATTTTGGCAAATTATTTTGGGAGGCAAATAATTTTGGGAGGCAAATAATTTTGGGAGGCAAATAATTTTGGGAGGCAAATTATTTTGGGAGGCAAATTATTTTGGCAAATTATTTTGGGAGGCAAATTATTTTGGCAAATTATTTTGGCAAATTATTTTGGCAAATTATTTTGGGAGGCAAATTATTTTGGGAGGCAAATTATTTTGGCAAATTATTTTGGGAGGCAAATTATTTTGGGAGGCAAATTATTTTGGCAAATTATTTTGGGAGGCAAATTATTTTGGCAAATTATTTTGGGAGGCAAATTATTTTGGGAGGCAAATAATTTAGGCAAATTATTTTGGGAGGCAAATAATTTAGGCAAATTATTTTGGGAGGCAAATAATTTAGGCAAATTATTTTGGGAGGCAAATTATTTTGGCAAATTATTTTGGGAGGCAAATTATTTTGGCAAATTATTTTGGGAGGCAAATTATTTTGGGAGGCAAATTATTTTGGCAAATTATTTTGGGAGGCAAATTATTTTGGCAAATTATTTTGGGAGGCAAATTATTTTGGGAGGCAAATTATTTTGGCAGGCAAATTATTTTGCCTCAGGCAAATTATTTTGGGAGGCAAATTATTTTGGGAGGCAAATTATTTTGGGAGACAAATTATTTTGGGAGGCAAATTATTTTGGGAGGCAAATTATTTTGGGAGGCAAATTATTTTGGCAAATTATTTTGGGAGGCAAATTATTTTGGCAAATTATTTTGGGAGGCAAATTATTTTGGCAAATTATTTTACACTTTTGGTTATTGAGAAACAGCTCCTAAAACATTATTTGACAATTTTGGTTGTTGAAAAACAGCTTCTAACCATTATTTGACACTTTGGTTGTTGAGAAACGGCTCCTAAAACATTATTTTACACTTTTGGTTATTGAGAAACAGCTCCTAAAACATTATTTGACACTTTTGGTTGTTGAAAAACAGCTTCTAACCATTATTTGACACTTTGGTTGTTGAGAAACAGCTCCTAAAACATTATTTTACACTTTTGGTTATTGAGAAACAGCTCCTAAAACATTATTTGACACTTTTGGTTGTTGAAAAACAGCTTCTAACCATTATTTGACACTTTGGATGTTGAGAAACAGCTCCTAAAACATTATTTTACACTTTGAGTTATTGAGAAACAGCTCCTAAAACATTATTTGACACTTTTGGTTGTTGAAAAACAGCTTCTAACCATTATTTGACACTTTGGTTGTTGAGAAACAGCTCCTAAAACATTATTTTACACTTTTGGTTGTTGAGAAACAGCTCCTAAAACATTATTTGACACTTTTGGTTGTTGAAAAACAGCTTCTAACCATTATTTGACACTTTGGTTGTTGAGAAACAGCTCCTAAAACATTATTTTACACTTTTGGTTATTGAGAAACAGCTCCTAAAACATTATTTGACACTTTTGGTTGTTGAAAAACTGCTTCTAACCATTATTTGACCTTTTGGTTGTTGAGAAACAGCTCCTAAAACATTATTTTACACTTTTGGTTGTTGAGAAACAGCTCCTAAAACATTATTTGACACTTTTGGTTGTTGAAAAACAGCTTCTAACCATTATTTGACACTTTGGTTGTTGAGAAACAGCTCCTAAAACATTATTTTACACTTTTGGTTGTTGAGAAACAGCTCCTAAAACATTATTTGACACTTTTGGTTGTTGAAAAACAGCTTCTAACCATTATTTGACACTTTGGTTGTTGAGAAACAGCTCCTAAAACATTATTTTACACTTTTGGTTGTTGAGAAACAGCTCCTAAAACATTATTTGACACTTTTGGTTGTTGAAAAACAGCTTCTAACCATTATTTGACACTTTGGTTGTTGAGAAACAGCTCCTAAAACATTATTTTACAATTTTGGTTGTTGAGAAACAGCTCCTAAAACATTATTTGACACTTTTGGTTGTTGAAAAACAGCTTCTAAGCATTATTTGACACTTTGGTTGTTGAGAAACAGCTCCTAAAACATTATTTTACACTTTCGGTTATTGAGAAACAGCTCCTAAAACATTATTTGACACTTTTGGTGATTATTATTATTTTGGGAGGCAAATTATTTTGGCAAATTATTTTGGGAGGCAAATTATTTTGGGAGGCAAATTATTTTGGGAGGCAAATAATTTTGGGAGGCAAATTATTTTGGGAGGCAAATTATTTTGGGAGGCAAATTATTTTGGCAAATTATTTTGGGAGGCAAATTATTTTGGCAAATTATTTTGGGAGGCAAATTATTTTGGCAAATTATTTTGGGAGGCAAATTATTTTGGCAAATTATTTTGGGAGGCAAATTATTTTGGCAAATTATTTTGGGAGGCAAATTATTTTGGGAGGCAAATTATTTTGGGAGGCAAATAATTTAGGCAAATTATTTTGGGAGGCAAATAATTTAGGCAAATTATTTTGGGAGGCAAATAATTTAGGCAAATTATTTTGGGAGGCAAATTATTTTGGGAGGCAAATTATTTTGGCAAATTATTTTGGGAGGCAAATTATTTTGGGAGGCAAATTATTTTGGGAGGCAAATTATTTTGGGAGGCAAATTATTTTGGCAGGCAAATTATTTTGGGAGGCAAATTATTTTGGCAAATTATTTTGGGAGGCAAATTATTTTGGGAGGCAAATTATTTTGGCAAATTATTTTGGCAAATTATTTTGGGAGGCAAATTATTTTGGCAAATTATTTTGGGAGGCAAATTATTTTGGGAGGCAAATTATTTTGGGAGGCAAATTATTTTGGGAGGCAAATTATTTTGGCAAATTATTTTGGGAGGCAAATTATTTTGGGAGGCAAATTATTTTGGCAAATTATTTTGGCAAATTATTTTGGCAAATTATTTTGGGAGGCAAATTATTTTGGCAAATTATTTTGGGAGGCAAATTATTTTGGGAGGCAAATTATTTTGGCAAATTATTTTGGGAGGCAAATAATTTAGGCAAATTATTTTGGGAGGCAAATAATTTAGGCAAATTATTTTGGGAGGCAAATAATTTAGGCAAATTATTTTGGGAGGCAAATTATTTAGGCAAATTATTTTGGGAGGCAAATAATTTAGGCAAATTATTTTGGGAGGCAAATTATTTTGGCAAATTATTTTGGCAAATTATTTTGGGAGGCAAATTATTTTGGGAGGCAAATTATTTTGGCAAATTATTTTGGGAGGCAAATTATTTTGGGAGGCAAATTATTTTGGGAGGCAAATTATTTTGGGAGGCAAATTATTTTGGCAGGCAAATTATTTTGGGAGGCAAATTATTTTGGGAGGCAAATTATTTTGGGAGGCAAATTATTTTGGGAGACAAATTATTTTGGGAGGCAAATTATTTTGGGAGGCAAATTATTTTGGCAAATTATTTTGGGAGGCAAATTATTTTGGCAAATTATTTTGGGAGGCAAATTATTTTGGCAAATTATTTTACACTTTTGGTTATTGAGAAACAGCTCCTAAAACATTATTTGACAATTTTGGTTGTTGAAAAACAGCTTCTAACCATTATTTGACACTTTGGTTGTTGAGAAACGGCTCCTAAAACATTATTTTACACTTTTGGTTATTGAGAAACAGCTCCTAAAACATTATTTGACACTTTTGGTTGTTGAAAAACAGCTTCTAACCATTATTTGACACTTTGGTTGTTGAGAAACAGCTCCTAAAACATTATTTTACACTTTTGGTTGTTGAGAAACAGCTCCTAAAACATTATTTGACACTTTTGGTTGTTGAAAAACAGCTTCTAACCATTATTTGACACTTTGGTTGTTGAGAAACAGCTCCTAAAACATTATTTTACACTTTTGGTTGTTGAGAAACAGCTCCTAAAACATTATTTGACACTTTTGGTTGTTGAAAAACAGCTTCTAACCATTATTTGACACTTTGGTTGTTGAGAAACAGCTCCTAAAACATTATTTTACACTTTTGGTTGTTGAGAAACAGCTCCTAAAACATTATTTGACACTTTTGGTTGTTGAAAAACAGCTTCTAAGCATTATTTGACACTTTGGTTGTTGAGAAACAGCTCCTAAAACATTATTTTACACTTTCGGTTATTGAGAAACAGCTCCTAAAACATTATTTGACACTTTTGGTTATTATTATTGGTGATTATTATTATTTTGGGAGGCAAATTATTTTGGCAAATTATTTTGGGAGGCAAATCATTTTGGGAGGCAAATTATTTTGGGAGGCAAATTATTTTGGGAGGCAAATTATTTTGGCAAATTATTTTGGGAGGCAAATTATTTTGGCAAATTATTTTGGGAGGCAAATTATTTTGGCAAATTATTTTGGGAGGCAAATTATTTTGGCAAATTATTTTGGGAGGCAAATAATTTAGGCAAATTATTTTGGGAGGCAAATAATTTAGGCAAATTATTTTGGGAGGCAAATAATTTAGGCAAATTATTTTGGGAGGCAAATAATTTAGGCAAATTATTTTGGGAGGCAAATAATTTAGGCAAATTATTTTGGGAGGCAAATAATTTAGGCAAATTATTTTGGGAGGCAAATTATTTTGGCAAATTATTTTGGGAGGCAAATTATTTTGGCAAATTATTTTGGCAAATTATTTTGGGAGGCAAATTATTTTGGGAGGCAAATTATTTTGGGAGGCAAATTATTTTGGCAAATTATTTTGGGAGGCAAATTATTTTGGCAAATTATTTTGGCAAATTATTTTGGGAGGCAAATTATTTTGGGGGGCAAATTATTTTGGGAGGCAAATTATTTTGGCAGGCAAATTATTTTGGGAGGCAAATTATTTTGGGAGGCAAATTATTTTGGCAAATTATTTTGGGAGGCAAATTATTTTGGGAGGCAAATTATTTTGGGAGGCAAATTATTTAGGCAAATTATTTTGGCAAATTATTTTGGGAGGCAAATTATTTTGGCAAATTATTTTGGGAGGCAAATTATTTTGGCAAATTATTTTGGGAGGCAAATTATTTTGGCAAATTATTTTGGGAGGCAAATAATTTAGGCAAATTATTTTGGGAGGCAAATAATTTAGGCAAATTATTTTGGGAGGCAAATAATTTAGGCAAATTATTTTGGGAGGCAAATAATTTAGGCAAATTATTTTGGGAGGCAAATAATTTAGGCAAATTATTTTGGCAAATTATTTTGGGAGGCAAATTATTTTGGCAAATTATTTTGGGAGGCAAATTATTTTGGGAGGCAAATTATTTTGGGAGGCAAATTATTTTGGGAGGCAAATTATTTTGGCAAATTATTTTGGGAGGCAAATTATTTAGGCAAATTATTTTGGGAGGCAAATAATTTAGGCAAATTATTTTGGGAGGCAAATAATTTAGGCAAATTATTTTGGGAGGCAAATTATTTTGGCAAATTATTTTGGGAGGCAAATTATTTTGGCAAATTATTTTGGGAGGCAAATTATTTTGGGAGGCAAATTATTTTGGGAGGCAAATTATTTTGGGAGGCAAATTATTTTGGGAGGCAAATTATTTTGGGAGGCAAATTATTTTGGCAAATTATTTTGGGAGGCAAATTATTTTGGGAGGCAAATTATTTTGGCAAATTATTTTGGGAGGCAAATTATTTTGGCAAATTATTTTGGGGGGCAAATTATTTTGGGAGGCAAATTATTTTGGCAGGCAAATTATTTTGGGAGGCAAATTATTTTGGGAGGCAAATTATTTTGGGAGGCAAATTATTTTGGGAGGCAAATTATTTTGGCAAATTATTTTGGGAGGCAAATTATTTTGGGAGGCAAATTATTTTGGCAAATTATTTTGGCAAATTATTTTGGGAGGCAAATTATTTTGGCAAATTATTTTGGGAGGCAAATTATTTTGGGAGGCAAATTATTTTGGGAGGCAAATTATTTTGGCAAATTATTTTGGGAGGCAAATAATTTAGGCAAATTATTTTGGGAGGCAAATAATTTAGGCAAATTATTTTGGGAGGCAAATAATTTAGGCAAATTATTTTGGGAGGCAAATAATTTAGGCAAATTATTTTGGGAGGCAAATAATTTAGGCAAATTATTTTGGCAAATTATTTTGGGAGGCAAATTATTTTGGCAAATTATTTTGGGAGGCAAATTATTTTGGGAGGCAAATTATTTTGGCAAATTATTTTGGGAGGCAAATTATTTTGGGAGGCAAATTATTTTGGCAAATTATTTTGGCAAATTATTTTGGGAGGCAAATTATTTTGGCAAATTATTTTGGGAGGCAAATTATTTTGGGAGGCAAATTATTTTGGCAGGCAAATTATTTTGGGAGGCAAATTATTTTGGGAGGCAAATTATTTTGGGAGGCAAATTATTTTGGGAGACAAATTATTTTGGGAGGCAAATTATTTTGGGAGGCAAATTATTTTGGGAGGCAAATTATTTTGGCAAATTATTTTGGGAGGCAAATTATTTTGGCAAATTATTTTGGGAGGCAAATTATTTTGGCAAATTATTTTACACTTTTGGTTATTGAGAAACAGCTCCTAAAACATTATTTGACAATTTTGGTTGTTGAAAAACAGCTTCTAACCATTATTTGACACTTTGGTTGTTGAGAAACGGCTCCTAAAACATTATTTTACACTTTTGGTTATTGAGAAACAGCTCCTAAAACATTATTTGACACTTTTGGTTGTTGAAAAACAGCTTCTAACCATTATTTGACACTTTGGTTGTTGAGAAACAGCTCCTAAAACATTATTTTACACTTTTGGTTATTGAGAAACAGCTCCTAAAACATTATTTGACACTTTTGGTTGTTGAAAAACAGCTTCTAACCATTATTAGACACTTTGGTTGTTGAGAAACGGCTCCTAAAACATTATTTTACACTTTTGGTTATTGAGAAACAGCTCCTAAAACATTATTTGACACTTTTGGTTGTTGAAAAACAGCTTCTAACCATTATTTGACACTTTGGATGTTGAGAAACAGCTCCTAAAACATTATTTTACACTTTGAGTTATTGAGAAACAGCTCCTAAAACATTATTTGACACTTTTGGTTGTTGAAAAACAGCTTCTAACCATTATTTGACACTTTGGTTGTTGAGAAACAGCTCCTAAAACATTATTTTACACTTTTGGTTGTTGAGAAACAGCTCCTAAAACATTATTTGACACTTTTGGTTGTTGAAAAACAGCTTCTAACCATTATTTGACACTTTGGTTGTTGAGAAACAGCTCCTAAAACATTATTTGACACTTTTGGTTGTTGAAAAACAGCTTCTAACCATTATTTGACACTTTGGTTGTTGAGAAACAGCTCCTAAAACATTATTTTACACTTTTGGTTATTGAGAAACAGCTCCTAAAACATTATTTGACACTTTTGGTTGTTGAAAAACTGCTTCTAACCATTATTTGACACTTTGGTTGTTGAGAAACAGCTCCTAAAACATTATTTTACACTTTTGGTTGTTGAGAAACAGCTCCTAAAACATTATTTGACACTTTTGGTTGTTGAAAAACAGCTTCTAACCATTATTTGACACTTTGGTTGTTGAGAAACAGCTCCTAAAACATTATTTTACACTTTTGGTTGTTGAGAAACAGCTCCTAAAACATTATTTGACACTTTTGGTTGTTGAAAAACAGCTTCTAACCATTATTTGACACTTTGGTTGTTGAGAAACAGCTCCTAAAACATTATTTTACACTTTTGGTTGTTGAGAAACAGCTCCTAAAACATTATTTGACACTTTTGGTTGTTGAAAAACAGCTTCTAACCATTATTTGACACTTTGGTTGTTGAGAAACAGCTCCTAAAACATTATTTTACACTTTTGGTTGTTGAGAAACAGCTCCTAAAACATTATTTGACACTTTTGGTTGTTGAAAAACAGCTTCTAAGCATTATTTGACACTTTGGTTGTTGAGAAACAGCTCCTAAAACATTATTTTACACTTTCGGTTATTGAGAAACAGCTCCTAAAACATTATTTGACACTTTTGGTTATTATTATTGGTGATTATTATTATTTTGGGAGGCAAATTATTTTGGCAAATTATTTTGGGAGGCAAATAATTTTGGGAGGCAAATAATTTTGGGAGGCAAATAATTTTGGGAGGCAAATTATTTTGGGAGGCAAATTATTTTGGCAAATTATTTTGGGAGGCAAATTATTTTGGCAAATTATTTTGGCAAATTATTTTGGGAGGCAAATTATTTTGGGAGGCAAATTATTTTGGCAAATTATTTTGGGAGGCAAATTATTTTGGGAGGCAAATTATTTTGGCAAATTATTTTGGGAGGCAAATTATTTTGGCAAATTATTTTGGGAGGCAAATTATTTTGGGAGGCAAATAATTTAGGCAAATTATTTTGGGAGGCAAATAATTTAGGCAAATTATTTTGGGAGGCAAATAATTTAGGCAAATTATTTTGGGAGGCAAATTATTTTGGCAAATTATTTTGGGAGGCAAATTATTTTGGCAAATTATTTTGGGAGGCAAATTATTTTGGGAGGCAAATTATTTTGGGAGGCAAATTATTTTGGCAAATTATTTTGGGAGGCAAATTATTTTGGCAAATTATTTTGGGAGGCAAATTATTTTGGGAGGCAAATTATTTTGGCAGGCAAATTATTTTGCCTCAGGCAAATTATTTTGGGAGGCAAATTATTTTGGGAGGCAAATTATTTTGGGAGACAAATTATTTTGGGAGGCAAATTATTTTGGGAGGCAAATTATTTTGGGAGGCAAATTATTTTGGCAAATTATTTTGGGAGGCAAATTATTTTGGCAAATTATTTTGGGAGGCAAATTATTTTGGCAAATTATTTTACACTTTTGGTTATTGAGAAACAGCTCCTAAAACATTATTTGACAATTTTGGTTGTTGAAAAACAGCTTCTAACCATTATTTGACACTTTGGATGTTGAGAAACAGCTCCTAAAACATTATTTTACACTTTGAGTTATTGAGAAACAGCTCCTAAAACATTATTTGACACTTTGGTTGTTGAGAAACAGCTCCTAAAACATTATTTTACACTTTTGGTTGTTGAGAAACAGCTCCTAAAACATTATTTGACACTTTTGGTTGTTGAAAAACAGCTTCTAACCATTATTTGACACTTTGGTTGTTGAGAAACAGCTCCTAAAACATTATTTGACACTTTTGGTTGTTGAAAAACAGCTTCTAACCATTATTTGACACTTTGGTTGTTGAGAAACAGCTCCTAAAACATTATTTTACACTTTTGGTTATTGAGAAACAGCTCCTAAAACATTATTTGACACTTTTGGTTGTTGAAAAACTGCTTCTAACCATTATTTGACACTTTGGTTGTTGAGAAACAGCTCCTAAAACATTATTTTACACTTTTGGTTGTTGAGAAACAGCTCCTAAAACATTATTTGACACTTTTGGTTGTTGAAAAACAGCTTCTAACCATTATTTGACACTTTGGTTGTTGAGAAACAGCTCCTAAAACATTATTTTACACTTTTGGTTGTTGAGAAACAGCTCCTAAAACATTATTTGACACTTTTGGTTGTTGAAAAACAGCTTCTAACCATTATTTGACACTTTGGTTGTTGAGAAACAGCTCCTAAAACATTATTTTACACTTTTGGTTGTTGAGAAACAGCTCCTAAAACATTATTTGACACTTTTGGTTGTTGAAAAACAGCTTCTAACCATTATTTGACACTTTGGTTGTTGAGAAACAGCTCCTAAAACATTATTTTACACTTTTGGTTGTTGAGAAACAGCTCCTAAAACATTATTTGACACTTTTGGTTGTTGAAAAACAGCTTCTAAGCATTATTTGACACTTTGGTTGTTGAGAAACAGCTCCTAAAACATTATTTTACACTTTCGGTTATTGAGAAACAGCTCCTAAAACATTATTTGACACTTTTGGTTATTATTATTGGTGATTATTATTATTTTGGGAGGCAAATTATTTTGGCAAATTATTTTGGGAGGCAAATAATTTTGGGAGGCAAATAATTTTGGGAGGCAAATAATTTTGGGAGGCAAATTATTTTGGGAGGCAAATTATTTTGGCAAATTATTTTGGGAGGCAAATTATTTTGGCAAATTATTTTGGCAAATTATTTTGGCAAATTATTTTGGGAGGCAAATTATTTTGGGAGGCAAATTATTTTGGCAAATTATTTTGGGAGGCAAATTATTTTGGGAGGCAAATTATTTTGGCAAATTATTTTGGGAGGCAAATTATTTTGGCAAATTATTTTGGGAGGCAAATTATTTTGGGAGGCAAATAATTTAGGCAAATTATTTTGGGAGGCAAATAATTTAGGCAAATTATTTTGGGAGGCAAATAATTTAGGCAAATTATTTTGGGAGGCAAATTATTTTGGCAAATTATTTTGGGAGGCAAATTATTTTGGCAAATTATTTTGGGAGGCAAATTATTTTGGGAGGCAAATTATTTTGGCAAATTATTTTGGGAGGCAAATTATTTTGGCAAATTATTTTGGGAGGCAAATTATTTTGGGAGGCAAATTATTTTGGCAGGCAAATTATTTTGCCTCAGGCAAATTATTTTGGGAGGCAAATTATTTTGGGAGGCAAATTATTTTGGGAGACAAATTATTTTGGGAGGCAAATTATTTTGGGAGGCAAATTATTTTGGGAGGCAAATTATTTTGGCAAATTATTTTGGGAGGCAAATTATTTTGGCAAATTATTTTGGGAGGCAAATTATTTTGGCAAATTATTTTACACTTTTGGTTATTGAGAAACAGCTCCTAAAACATTATTTGACAATTTTGGTTGTTGAAAAACAGCTTCCAACCATTATTTGACACTTTGGTTGTTGAGAAACGGCTCCTAAAACATTATTTTACACTTTTGGTTATTGAGAAACAGCTCCTAAAACATTATTTGACACTTTTGGTTGTTGAAAAACAGCTTCTAACCATTATTTGACACTTTGGTTGTTGAGAAACAGCTCCTAAAACATTATTTTACACTTTTGGTTATTGAGAAACAGCTCCTAAAACATTATTTGACACTTTTGGTTGTTGAAAAACAGCTTCTAACCATTATTTGACACTTTGGATGTTGAGAAACAGCTCCTAAAACATTATTTTACACTTTGAGTTATTGAGAAACAGCTCCTAAAACATTATTTGACACTTTTGGTTGTTGAAAAACAGCTTCTAACCATTATTTGACACTTTGGTTGTTGAGAAACAGCTCCTAAAACATTATTTTACACTTTTGGTTGTTGAGAAACAGCTCCTAAAACATTATTTGACACTTTTGGTTGTTGAAAAACAGCTTCTAACCATTATTTGACACTTTGGTTGTTGAGAAACAGCTCCTAAAACATTATTTTACACTTTTGGTTATTGAGAAACAGCTCCTAAAACATTATTTGACACTTTTGGTTGTTGAAAAACTGCTTCTAACCATTATTTGACCTTTTGGTTGTTGAGAAACAGCTCCTAAAACATTATTTTACACTTTTGGTTGTTGAGAAACAGCTCCTAAAACATTATTTGACACTTTTGGTTGTTGAAAAACAGCTTCTAACCATTATTTGACACTTTGGTTGTTGAGAAACAGCTCCTAAAACATTATTTTACACTTTTGGTTGTTGAGAAACAGCTCCTAAAACATTATTTGACACTTTTGGTTGTTGAAAAACAGCTTCTAACCATTATTTGACACTTTGGTTGTTGAGAAACAGCTCCTAAAACATTATTTTACACTTTTGGTTGTTGAGAAACAGCTCCTAAAACATTATTTGACACTTTTGGTTGTTGAAAAACAGCTTCTAACCATTATTTGACACTTTGGTTGTTGAGAAACAGCTCCTAAAACATTATTTTACAATTTTGGTTGTTGAGAAACAGCTCCTAAAACATTATTTGACACTTTTGGTTGTTGAAAAACAGCTTCTAAGCATTATTTGACACTTTGGTTGTTGAGAAACAGCTCCTAAAACATTATTTTACACTTTCGGTTATTGAGAAACAGCTCCTAAAACATTATTTGACACTTTTGGTGATTATTATTATTTTGGGAGGCAAATTATTTTGGCAAATTATTTTGGGAGGCAAATTATTTTGGGAGGCAAATTATTTTGGGAGGCAAATAATTTTGGGAGGCAAATTATTTTGGGAGGCAAATTATTTTGGGAGGCAAATTATTTTGGCAAATTATTTTGGGAGGCAAATTATTTTGGCAAATTATTTTGGGAGGCAAATTATTTTGGCAAATTATTTTGGGAGGCAAATTATTTTGGCAAATTATTTTGGGAGGCAAATTATTTTGGCAAATTATTTTGGGAGGCAAATTATTTTGGGAGGCAAATTATTTTGGGAGGCAAATAATTTAGGCAAATTATTTTGGGAGGCAAATAATTTAGGCAAATTATTTTGGGAGGCAAATAATTTAGGCAAATTATTTTGGGAGGCAAATTATTTTGGGAGGCAAATTATTTTGGCAAATTATTTTGGGAGGCAAATTATTTTGGGAGGCAAATTATTTTGGGAGGCAAATTATTTTGGGAGGCAAATTATTTTGGCAGGCAAATTATTTTGGGAGGCAAATTATTTTGGCAAATTATTTTGGGAGGCAAATTATTTTGGGAGGCAAATTATTTTGGCAAATTATTTTGGCAAATTATTTTGGGAGGCAAATTATTTTGGCAAATTATTTTGGGAGGCAAATTATTTTGGGAGGCAAATTATTTTGGGAGGCAAATTATTTTGGGAGGCAAATTATTTTGGCAAATTATTTTGGGAGGCAAATTATTTTGGGAGGCAAATTATTTTGGCAAATTATTTTGGCAAATTATTTTGGCAAATTATTTTGGGAGGCAAATTATTTTGGCAAATTATTTTGGGAGGCAAATTATTTTGGGAGGCAAATTATTTTGGCAAATTATTTTGGGAGGCAAATAATTTAGGCAAATTATTTTGGGAGGCAAATAATTTAGGCAAATTATTTTGGGAGGCAAATAATTTAGGCAAATTATTTTGGGAGGCAAATTATTTAGGCAAATTATTTTGGGAGGCAAATAATTTAGGCAAATTATTTTGGGAGGCAAATTATTTTGGCAAATTATTTTGGCAAATTATTTTGGGAGGCAAATTATTTTGGGAGGCAAATTATTTTGGCAAATTATTTTGGGAGGCAAATTATTTTGGGAGGCAAATTATTTTGGGAGGCAAATTATTTTGGGAGGCAAATTATTTTGGCAGGCAAATTATTTTGGGAGGCAAATTATTTTGGGAGGCAAATTATTTTGGGAGGCAAATTATTTTGGGAGACAAATTATTTTGGGAGGCAAATTATTTTGGGAGGCAAATTATTTTGGCAAATTATTTTGGGAGGCAAATTATTTTGGCAAATTATTTTGGGAGGCAAATTATTTTGGCAAATTATTTTACACTTTTGGTTATTGAGAAACAGCTCCTAAAACATTATTTGACAATTTTGGTTGTTGAAAAACAGCTTCTAACCATTATTTGACACTTTGGTTGTTGAGAAACGGCTCCTAAAACATTATTTTACACTTTTGGTTATTGAGAAACAGCTCCTAAAACATTATTTGACACTTTTGGTTGTTGAAAAACAGCTTCTAACCATTATTTGACACTTTGGATGTTGAGAAACAGCTCCTAAAACATTATTTGACAATTTTGGTTGTTGAAAAACAGCTTCTAACCATTATTTGACACTTTGGTTGTTGAGAAACAGCTCCTAAAACATTATTTTACACTTTTGGTTGTTGAGAAACAGCTCCTAAAACATTATTTGACACTTTTGGTTGTTGAAAAACAGCTTCTAAGCATTATTTGACACTTTGGTTGTTGAGAAACAGCTCCTAAAACATTATTTTACACTTTCGGTTATTGAGAAACAGCTCCTAAAACATTATTTGACACTTTTGGTTATTATTATTGGTGATTATTATTATTTTGGGAGGCAAATTATTTTGGGAGGCAAATTATTTTGGGAGGCAAATTATTTTGGCAAATTATTTTGGGAGGCAAATTATTTTGGCAAATTATTTTGGGAGGCAAATTATTTTGGCAAATTATTTTGGGAGGCAAATTATTTTGGCAAATTATTTTGGGAGGCAAATTATTTTGGGAGGCAAATTATTTTGGGAGGCAAATAATTTAGGCAAATTATTTTGGGAGGCAAATAATTTAGGCAAATTATTTTGGGAGGCAAATAATTTAGGCAAATTATTTTGGGAGGCAAATTATTTTGGCAAATTATTTTGGGAGGCAAATTATTTTGGCAAATTATTTTGGGAGGCAAATTATTTTGGGAGGCAAATTATTTTGGGAGGCAAATTATTTTGGGAGGCAAATTATTTTGGGAGGCAAATTATTTTGGCAGGCAAATTATTTTGGGAGGCAAATTATTTTGGCAAATTATTTTGGGAGGCAAATTATTTTGGGAGGCAAATTATTTTGGCAAATTATTTTGGGAGGCAAATAATTTAGGCAAATTATTTTGGGAGGCAAATAATTTAGGCAAATTATTTTGGGAGGCAAATAATTTAGGCAAATTATTTTGGGAGGCAAATTATTTAGGCAAATTATTTTGGGAGGCAAATAATTTAGGCAAATTATTTTGGGAGGCAAATAATTTAGGCAAATTATTTTGGGAGGCAAATTATTTTGGCAAATTATTTTGGGAGGCAAATTATTTTGGGAGGCAAATTATTTTGGCAAATTATTTTGGGAGGCAAATTATTTTGGGAGGCAAATTATTTTGGCAAATTATTTTGGGAGGCAAATTATTTTGGGAGGCAAATTATTTTGGCAGGCAAATTATTTTGGGAGGCAAATTATTTTGGGAGGCAAATTATTTTGGGAGGCAAATTATTTTGGGAGACAAATTATTTTGGGAGGCAAATTATTTTGGGAGGCAAATTATTTTGGGAGGCAAATTATTTTGGCAAATTATTTTGGGAGGCAAATTATTTTGGCAAATTATTTTGGGAGGCAAATTATTTTGGCAAATTATTTTACACTTTTGGTTATTGAGAAACAGCTCCTAAAACATTATTTGACAATTTTGGTTGTTGAAAAACAGCTTCTAACCATTATTTGACACTTTGGTTGTTGAGAAACGGCTCCTAAAACATTATTTTACACTTTTGGTTATTGAGAAACAGCTCCTAAAACATTATTTGACACTTTTGGTTGTTGAAAAACAGCTTCTAACCATTATTTGACACTTTGGATGTTGAGAAACAGCTCCTAAAACATTATTTGACAATTTTGGTTGTTGAAAAACAGCTTCTAACCATTATTTGACACTTTGGTTGTTGAGAAACAGCTCCTAAAACATTATTTTACACTTTTGGTTGTTGAGAAACAGCTCCTAAAACATTATTTGACACTTTTGGTTGTTGAAAAACAGCTTCTAAGCATTATTTGACACTTTGGTTGTTGAGAAACAGCTCCTAAAACATTATTTTACACTTTCGGTTATTGAGAAACAGCTCCTAAAACATTATTTGACACTTTTGGTTGTTGAGAAACAGCTCCTAAAACATTATTTGACACTTTTGGTTGTTGAAAAACAGCTTCTAACCATTATTTGACACTTTGGATGTTGAGAAACAGCTCCTAAAACATTATTTGACAATTTTGGTTGTTGAAAAACAGCTTCTAAGCATTATTTGACACTTTGGTTGTTGAGAAACGGCTCCTAAAACATTATTTTACACTTTTGGTTATTGAGAAACAGCTCCTAAAACATTATTTGACACTTTTGGTTGTTGAAAAACAGCTTCTAACCATTATTTGACACTTTGGATGTTGAGAAACAGCTCCTAAAACATTATTTGACACTTTTGGTTGTTGAAAAACAGCTTCTAACCATTATTTGACACTTTGGTTGTTGAGAAACGGCTCCTAAAACATTATTTTACACTTTTGGTTATTGAGAAACAGCTCCTAAAACATTATTTGACACTTTTGGTTGTTGAAAAACAGCTTCTAACCATTATTTGACACTTTGGATGTTGAGAAACAGCTCCTAAAACATTATTTGACAATTTTGGTTGTTGAAAAACAGCTTCTAACCATTATTTGACACTTTGGTTGTTGAGAAACAGCTCCTAAAACATTATTTTACACTTTTGGTTGTTGAGAAACAGCTCCTAAAACATTATTTGACACTTTTGGTTGTTGAAAAACAGCTTCTAAGCATTATTTGACACTTTGGTTGTTGAGAAACAGCTCCTAAAACATTATTTTACACTTTCGGTTATTGAGAAACAGCTCCTAAAACATTATTTTACACTTTTGGTTGTTGAGAAACAGCTCCTAAAACATTATTTTACACTTTTGGTTGTTGAGAAACAGCTCCTAAAACATTATTTGACACTTTTGGTTGTTGAAAAACAGCTTCTAACCATTATTTGACACTTTGGTTGTTGAGAAACAGCTCCTAAAACATTATTTTACACTTTTGGTTGTTGAGAAACAGCTCCTAAAACATTATTTGACACTTTTGGTTGTTGAAAAACAGCTTCTAACCATTATTTGACACTTTGGTTGTTGAGAAACAGCTCCTAAAACATTATTTGACACTTTTGGTTGTTGAAAAACAGCTTCTAACCATTATTTGACACTTTGGTTGTTGAGAAACAGCTCCTAAAACATTATTTTACACTTTTGGTTATTGAGAAACAGCTCCTAAAACATTATTTGACACTTTTGGTTGTTGAAAAACTGCTTCTAACCATTATTTGACACTTTGGTTGTTGAGAAACAGCTCCTAAAACATTATTTTACACTTTTGGTTGTTGAGAAACAGCTCCTAAAACATTATTTGACACTTTTGGTTGTTGAAAAACAGCTTCTAACCATTATTTGACACTTTGGTTGTTGAGAAACAGCTCCTAAAACATTATTTTACACTTTTGGTTGTTGAGAAACAGCTCCTAAAACATTATTTGACACTTTTGGTTGTTGAAAAACAGCTTCTAACCATTATTTGACACTTTGGTTGTTGAGAAACAGCTCCTAAAACATTATTTTACACTTTTGGTTGTTGAGAAACAGCTCCTAAAACATTATTTGACACTTTTGGTTGTTGAAAAACAGCTTCTAACCATTATTTGACACTTTGGTTGTTGAGAAACAGCTCCTAAAACATTATTTTACACTTTTGGTTGTTGAGAAACAGCTCCTAAAACATTATTTGACACTTTTGGTTGTTGAAAAACAGCTTCTAAGCATTATTTGACACTTTGGTTGTTGAGAAACAGCTCCTAAAACATTATTTTACACTTTCGGTTATTGAGAAACAGCTCCTAAAACATTATTTGACACTTTTGGTTATTATTATTGGTGATTATTATTATTTTGGGAGGCAAATTATTTTGGCAAATTATTTTGGGAGGCAAATAATTTTGGGAGGCAAATAATTTTGGGAGGCAAATAATTTTGGGAGGCAAATTATTTTGGGAGGCAAATTATTTTGGCAAATTATTTTGGGAGGCAAATTATTTTGGCAAATTATTTTGGCAAATTATTTTGGCAAATTATTTTGGGAGGCAAATTATTTTGGGAGGCAAATTATTTTGGCAAATTATTTTGGGAGGCAAATTATTTTGGGAGGCAAATTATTTTGGCAAATTATTTTGGGAGGCAAATTATTTTGGCAAATTATTTTGGGAGGCAAATTATTTTGGGAGGCAAATAATTTAGGCAAATTATTTTGGGAGGCAAATAATTTAGGCAAATTATTTTGGGAGGCAAATAATTTAGGCAAATTATTTTGGGAGGCAAATTATTTTGGCAAATTATTTTGGGAGGCAAATTATTTTGGCAAATTATTTTGGGAGGCAAATTATTTTGGGAGGCAAATTATTTTGGGAGGCAAATTATTTTGGCAAATTATTTTGGGAGGCAAATTATTTTGGCAAATTATTTTGGGAGGCAAATTATTTTGGGAGGCAAATTATTTTGGCAGGCAAATTATTTTGCCTCAGGCAAATTATTTTGGGAGGCAAATTATTTTGGGAGGCAAATTATTTTGGGAGACAAATTATTTTGGGAGGCAAATTATTTTGGGAGGCAAATTATTTTGGGAGGCAAATTATTTTGGCAAATTATTTTGGGAGGCAAATTATTTTGGCAAATTATTTTGGGAGGCAAATTATTTTGGCAAATTATTTTACACTTTTGGTTATTGAGAAACAGCTCCTAAAACATTATTTGACAATTTTGGTTGTTGAAAAACAGCTTCTAACCATTATTTGACACTTTGGTTGTTGAGAAACGGCTCCTAAAACATTATTTTACACTTTTGGTTATTGAGAAACAGCTCCTAAAACATTATTTGACACTTTTGGTTGTTGAAAAACAGCTTCTAACCATTATTTGACACTTTGGTTGTTGAGAAACAGCTCCTAAAACATTATTTTACACTTTTGGTTATTGAGAAACAGCTCCTAAAACATTATTTGACACTTTTGGTTGTTGAAAAACAGCTTCTAACCATTATTTGACACTTTGGATGTTGAGAAACAGCTCCTAAAACATTATTTTACACTTTGAGTTATTGAGAAACAGCTCCTAAAACATTATTTGACACTTTTGGTTGTTGAAAAACAGCTTCTAACCATTATTTGACACTTTGGTTGTTGAGAAACAGCTCCTAAAACATTATTTTACACTTTTGGTTATTGAGAAACAGCTCCTAAAACATTATTTGACACTTTTGGTTGTTGAAAAACTGCTTCTAACCATTATTTGACCTTTTGGTTGTTGAGAAACAGCTCCTAAAACATTATTTTACACTTTTGGTTGTTGAGAAACAGCTCCTAAAACATTATTTGACACTTTTGGTTGTTGAAAAACAGCTTCTAACCATTATTTGACACTTTGGTTGTTGAGAAACAGCTCCTAAAACATTATTTTACACTTTTGGTTGTTGAGAAACAGCTCCTAAAACATTATTTGACACTTTTGGTTGTTGAAAAACAGCTTCTAACCATTATTTGACACTTTGGTTGTTGAGAAACAGCTCCTAAAACATTATTTTACACTTTTGGTTGTTGAGAAACAGCTCCTAAAACATTATTTGACACTTTTGGTTGTTGAAAAACAGCTTCTAACCATTATTTGACACTTTGGTTGTTGAGAAACAGCTCCTAAAACATTATTTTACAATTTTGGTTGTTGAGAAACAGCTCCTAAAACATTATTTGACACTTTTGGTTGTTGAAAAACAGCTTCTAAGCATTATTTGACACTTTGGTTGTTGAGAAACAGCTCCTAAAACATTATTTTACACTTTCGGTTATTGAGAAACAGCTCCTAAAACATTATTTGACACTTTTGGTGATTATTATTATTTTGGGAGGCAAATTATTTTGGGAGGCAAATTATTTTGGGAGGCAAATTATTTTGGGAGGCAAATAATTTTGGGAGGCAAATTATTTTGGGAGGCAAATTATTTTGGGAGGCAAATTATTTTGGCAAATTATTTTGGGAGGCAAATTATTTTGGCAAATTATTTTGGGAGGCAAATTATTTTGGCAAATTATTTTGGGAGGCAAATTATTTTGGCAAATTATTTTGGGAGGCAAATTATTTTGGCAAATTATTTTGGGAGGCAAATTATTTTGGGAGGCAAATTATTTTGGGAGGCAAATAATTTAGGCAAATTATTTTGGGAGGCAAATAATTTAGGCAAATTATTTTGGGAGGCAAATAATTTAGGCAAATTATTTTGGGAGGCAAATTATTTTGGGAGGCAAATTATTTTGGCAAATTATTTTGGGAGGCAAATTATTTTGGGAGGCAAATTATTTTGGGAGGCAAATTATTTTGGGAGGCAAATTATTTTGGCAGGCAAATTATTTTGGGAGGCAAATTATTTTGGCAAATTATTTTGGGAGGCAAATTATTTTGGGAGGCAAATTATTTTGGCAAATTATTTTGGCAAATTATTTTGGGAGGCAAATTATTTTGGCAAATTATTTTGGGAGGCAAATTATTTTGGGAGGCAAATTATTTTGGGAGGCAAATTATTTTGGGAGGCAAATTATTTTGGCAAATTATTTTGGGAGGCAAATTATTTTGGGAGGCAAATTATTTTGGCAAATTATTTTGGCAAATTATTTTGGCAAATTATTTTGGGAGGCAAATTATTTTGGCAAATTATTTTGGGAGGCAAATTATTTTGGGAGGCAAATTATTTTGGCAAATTATTTTGGGAGGCAAATAATTTAGGCAAATTATTTTGGGAGGCAAATAATTTAGGCAAATTATTTTGGGAGGCAAATAATTTAGGCAAATTATTTTGGGAGGCAAATTATTTAGGCAAATTATTTTGGGAGGCAAATAATTTAGGCAAATTATTTTGGGAGGCAAATAAATTAGGCAAATTATTTTGGGAGGCAAATTATTTTGGCAAATTATTTTGGCAAATTATTTTGGGAGGCAAATTATTTTGGGAGGCAAATTATTTTGGCAAATTATTTTGGGAGGCAAATTATTTTGGGAGGCAAATTATTTTGGCAAATTATTTTGGGAGGCAAATTATTTTGGGAGGCAAATTATTTTGGCAGGCAAATTATTTTGGGAGGCAAATTATTTTGGGAGGCAAATTATTTTGGGAGGCAAATTATTTTGGGAGACAAATTATTTTGGGAGGCAAATTATTTTGGGAGGCAAATTATTTTGGGAGGCAAATTATTTTGGCAAATTATTTTGGGAGGCAAATTATTTTGGCAAATTATTTTGGCAAATTATTTTGGGAGGCAAATTATTTTGGCAAATTATTTTACACTTTTGGTTATTGAGAAATAGCTCCTAAAACATTATTTGACAATTTTGGTTGTTGAAAAACAGCTTCTAACCATTATTTGACACTTTGGTTGTTGAGAAACGGCTCCTAAAACATTATTTTACACTTTTGGTTATTGAGAAACAGCTCCTAAAACATTATTTGACACTTTTGGTTGTTGAAAAACAGCTTCTAACCATTATTTGACACTTTGGATGTTGAGAAACAGCTCCTAAAACATTATTTGACAATTTTGGTTGTTGAAAAACAGCTTCTAACCATTATTTGACACTTTGGTTGTTGAGAAACAGCTCCTAAAACATTATTTTACACTTTTGGTTGTTGAGAAACAGCTCCTAAAACATTATTTGACACTTTTGGTTGTTGAAAAACAGCTTCTAAGCATTATTTGACACTTTGGTTGTTGAGAAACAGCTCCTAAAACATTATTTTACACTTTCGGTTATTGAGAAACAGCTCCTAAAACATTATTTGACACTTTTGGTTATTATTATTGGTGATTATTATTATTTTGGGAGGCAAATTATTTTGGGAGGCAAATTATTTTGGGAGGCAAATTATTTTGGCAAATTATTTTGGGAGGCAAATTATTTTGGCAAATTATTTTGGGAGGCAAATTATTTTGGCAAATTATTTTGGGAGGCAAATTATTTTGGCAAATTATTTTGGGAGGCAAATTATTTTGGCAAATTATTTTGGGAGGCAAATTATTTTGGGAGGCAAATTATTTTGGGAGGCAAATAATTTAGGCAAATTATTTTGGGAGGCAAATAATTTAGGCAAATTATTTTGGGAGGCAAATAATTTAGGCAAATTATTTTGGGAGGCAAATTATTTTGGCAAATTATTTTGGGAGGCAAATTATTTTGGCAAATTATTTTGGGAGGCAAATTATTTTGGGAGGCAAATTATTTTGGGAGGCAAATTATTTTGGGAGGCAAATTATTTTGGGAGGCAAATTATTTTGGCAGGCAAATTATTTTGGGAGGCAAATTATTTTGGCAAATTATTTTGGGAGGCAAATTATTTTGGGAGGCAAATTATTTTGGCAAATTATTTTGGGAGGCAAATAATTTAGGCAAATTATTTTGGGAGGCAAATAATTTAGGCAAATTATTTTGGGAGGCAAATAATTTAGGCAAATAATTTTGGGAGGCAAATTATTTAGGCAAATTATTTTGGGAGGCAAATAATTTAGGCAAATTATTTTGGGAGGCAAATAATTTAGGCAAATTATTTTGGGAGGCAAATTATTTTGGCAAATTATTTTGGCAAATTATTTTGGGAGGCAAATTATTTTGGGAGGCAAATTATTTTGGCAAATTATTTTGGGAGGCAAATTATTTTGGGAGGCAAATTATTTTGGCAAATTATTTTGGGAGGCAAATTATTTTGGGAGGCAAATTATTTTGGCAGGCAAATTATTTTGGGAGGCAAATTATTTTGGGAGGCAAATTATTTTGGGAGGCAAATTATTTTGGGAGACAAATTATTTTGGGAGGCAAATTATTTTGGGAGGCAAATTATTTTGGGAGGCAAATTATTTTGGCAAATTATTTTGGGAGGCAAATTATTTTGGCAAATTATTTTGGGAGGCAAATTATTTTGGCAAATTATTTTACACTTTTGGTTATTGAGAAACAGCTCCTAAAACATTATTTGACAATTTTGGTTGTTGAAAAACAGCTTCTAACCATTATTTGACACTTTGGTTGTTGAGAAACGGCTCCTAAAACATTATTTTACACTTTTGGTTATTGAGAAACAGCTCCTAAAACATTATTTGACACTTTTGGTTGTTGAAAAACAGCTTCTAACCATTATTTGACACTTTGGATGTTGAGAAACAGCTCCTAAAACATTATTTGACAATTTTGGTTGTTGAAAAACAGCTTCTAACCATTATTTGACACTTTGGTTGTTGAGAAACAGCTCCTAAAACATTATTTTACACTTTTGGTTGTTGAGAAACAGCTCCTAAAACATTATTTGACACTTTTGGTTGTTGAAAAACAGCTTCTAAGCATTATTTGACACTTTGGTTGTTGAGAAACAGCTCCTAAAACATTATTTTACACTTTCGGTTATTGAGAAACAGCTCCTAAAACATTATTTGACACTTTTGGTTATTATTATTGGTGATTATTATTATTTTGGGAGGCAAATTATTTTGGGAGGCAAATTATTTTGGGAGGCAAATTATTTTGGGAGGCAAATTATTTTGGCAAATTATTTTGGGAGGCAAATTATTTTGGCAAATTATTTTGGGAGGCAAATTATTTTGGCAAATTATTTTGGGAGGCAAATTATTTTGGCAAATTATTTTGGGAGGCAAATTATTTTGGCAAATTATTTTGGCAAATTATTTTGGGAGGCAAATTATTTTGGCAAATTATTTTGGGAGGCAAATTATTTTGGGAGGCAAATAATTTAGGCAAATTATTTTGGGAGGCAAATAATTTAGGCAAATTATTTTGGGAGGCAAATAATTTAGGCAAATTATTTTGGGAGGCAAATTATTTTGGCAAATTATTTTGGGAGGCAAATTATTTTGGCAAATTATTTTGGGAGGCAAATTATTTTGGGAGGCAAATTATTTTGGGAGGCAAATTATTTTGGGAGGCAAATTATTTTGGGAGGCAAATTATTTTGGCAGGCAAATTATTTTGGGAGGCAAATTATTTTGGGAGGCAAATTATTTTGGCAAATTATTTTGGGAGGCAAATTATTTTGGCAAATTATTTTGGGAGGCAAATTATTTTGGCAAATTATTTTGGGAGGCAAATTAATTTGGGAGGCAAATTATTTTGGGAGGCAAATTATTTTGGGAGGCAAATTATTTTGGGAGGCAAATTATTTTGGCAGGCAAATTATTTTGGGAGGCAAATTATTTTGGGAGGCAAATTATTTTGGGAGGCAAATTATTTTGGCAAATTATTTTGGGAGGCAAATTATTTTGGGAGGCAAATTATTTTGGCAAATTATTTTGGGAGGCAAATTATTTTGGCAAATTATTTTGGGAGGCAAATTATTTTGGGAGGCAAATTATTTTGGCAGGCAAATTATTTTGCCTCAGGCAAATTATTTTGGGAGGCAAATTATTTTGGGAGACAAATTATTTTGGGAGGCAAATTATTTTGGGAGGCAAATTATTTTGGGAGGCAAATTATTTTGGCAAATTATTTTGGGAGGCAAATTATTTTGGCAAATTATTTTACACTTTTGGTTATTGAGAAACAGCTCCTAAAACATTATTTGACAATTTTGGTTGTTGAAAAACAGCTTCTAACCATTATTTGACACTTTGGTTGTTGAGAAACGGCTCCTAAAACATTATTTTACACTTTTGGTTATTGAGAAACAGCTCCTAAAACATTATTTGACACTTTTGGTTGTTGAAAAACAGCTTCTAACCATTATTTGACACTTTGGTTGTTGAGAAACAGCTCCTAAAACATTATTTTACACTTTTGGTTATTGAGAAACAGCTCCTAAAACATTATTTGACACTTTTGGTTGTTGAAAAACAGCTTCTAACCATTATTTGACACTTTGGATGTTGAGAAACAGCTCCTAAAACATTATTTTACACTTTGAGTTATTGAGAAACAGCTCCTAAAACATTATTTGACACTTTTGGTTGTTGAAAAACAGCTTCTAACCATTATTTGACACTTTGGTTGTTGAGAAACAGCTCCTAAAACATTATTTTACACTTTTGGTTGTTGAGAAACAGCTCCTAAAACATTATTTGACACTTTTGGTTGTTGAAAAACAGCTTCTAACCATTATTTGACACTTTGGTTGTTGAGAAACAGCTCCTAAAACATTATTTTACACTTTTGGTTATTGAGAAACAGCTCCTAAAACATTATTTGACACTTTTGGTTGTTGAAAAACTGCTTCTAACCATTATTTGACCTTTTGGTTGTTGAGAAACAGCTCCTAAAACATTATTTTACACTTTTGGTTGTTGAGAAACAGCTCCTAAAACATTATTTGACACTTTTGGTTGTTGAAAAACAGCTTCTAACCATTATTTGACACTTTGGTTGTTGAGAAACAGCTCCTAAAACATTATTTTACACTTTTGGTTGTTGAGAAACAGCTCCTAAAACATTATTTGACACTTTTGGTTGTTGAAAAACAGCTTCTAACCATTATTTGACACTTGAGAAACAGCTCCTAAAACATTATTTTACACTTTTGGTTGTTGAGAAACAGCTCCTAAAACATTATTTGACACTTTTGGTTGTTGAAAAACAGCTTCTAACCATTATTTGACACTTTGGTTGTTGAGAAACAGCTCCTAAAACATTATTTTACAATTTTGGTTGTTGAGAAACAGCTCCTAAAACATTATTTGACACTTTTGGTTGTTGAAAAACAGCTTCTAACCATTATTTGACACTTTGGTTGTTGAGAAACAGCTCCTAAAACATTATTTTACACTTTCGGTTATTGAGAAACAGCTCCTAAAACATTATTTGACACTTTTGGTTATTATTATTGGTGATTATTATTATTTTGGGAGGCAAATTATTTTGGCAAATTATTTTGGGAGGCAAATAATTTTGGGAGGCAAATTATTTTGGGAGGCAAATAATTTTGGGAGGCAAATTATTTTGGGAGGCAAATTATTTTGGGAGGCAAATTATTTTGGCAAATTATTTTGGGAGGCAAATTATTTTGGCAAATTATTTTGGGAGGCAAATTATTTTGGGAGGCAAATTATTTTGGCAAATTATTTTGGGAGGCAAATTATTTTGGCAAATTATTTTGGGAGGCAAATTATTTTGGCAAATTATTTTGGGAGGCAAATTATTTTGGGAGGCAAATAATTTAGGCAAATTATTTTGGGAGGCAAATAATTTAGGCAAATTATTTTGGGAGGCAAATAATTTAGGCAAATTATTTTGGGAGGCAAATTATTTTGGCAAATTATTTTGGGAGGCAAATTATTTTGGCAAATTATTTTGGGAGGCAAATTATTTTGGGAGGCAAATTATTTTGGGAGGCAAATTATTTTGGCAGGCAAATTATTTTGGCAGGCAAATTATTTTGGGAGGCAAATTATTTTGGGAGGCAAATTATTTTGGGAGGCAAATTATTTTGGCAAATTATTTTGGGAGGCAAATTATTTTGGCAAATTATTTTGGGAGGCAAATTATTTTGGGAGGCAAATTATTTTGGGAGGCAAATTATTTTGGGAGGCAAATTATTTTGGCAGGCAAATTATTTTGGGAGGCAAATTATTTTGGGAGGCAAATTATTTTGGGAGGCAAATTATTTTGGGAGGCAAATTATTTTGGGAGGCAAATTATTTTGGCAAATTATTTTGGGAGGCAAATTATTTTGGGAGGCAAATTATTTTGGCAAATTATTTTGGCAAATTATTTTGGCAAATTATTTTGGGAGGCAAATTATTTTGGCAAATTATTTTGGGAGGCAAATTATTTTGGGAGGCAAATTATTTTGGCAAATTATTTTGGGAGGCAAATAATTTAGGCAAATTATTTTGGGAGGCAAATAATTTAGGCAAATTATTTTGGGAGGCAAATAATTTAGGCAAATTATTTTGGGAGGCAAATTATTTAGGCAAATTATTTTGGGAGGCAAATAATTTAGGCAAATTATTTTGGGAGGCAAATAATTTAGGCAAATTATTTTGGGAGGCAAATTATTTTGGCAAATTATTTTGGCAAATTATTTTGGGAGGCAAATTATTTTGGGAGGCAAATTATTTTGGCAAATTATTTTGGGAGGCAAATTATTTTGGGAGGCAAATTATTTTGGCAAATTATTTTGGGAGGCAAATTATTTTGGCAAATTATTTTGGGAGGCAAATTATTTTGGGAGGCAAATTATTTTGGCAGGCAAATTATTTTGGGAGGCAAATTATTTTGGGAGGCAAATTATTTTGGGAGGCAAATTATTTTGGGAGACAAATTATTTTGGGAGGCAAATTATTTTGGGAGGCAAATTATTTTGGGAGGCAAATTATTTTGGCAGGCAAATTATTTTGCTTCAGGCAAATTATTTTGGGAGGCAAATTATTTTGGGAGACAAATTATTTTGGGAGGCAAATTATTTTGGGAGGCAAATTATTTTGGGAGGCAAATTATTTTGGCAGGCAAATTATTTTGCCTCAGGCAAATTATTTTGGGAGGCAAATTATTTTGGGAGACAAATTATTTTGGGAGGCAAATTATTTTGGGAGGCAAATTATTTTGGGAGGCAAATTATTTTGGCAAATTATTTTGGGAGGCAAATTATTTTGGCAAATTATTTTGGGAGGCAAATTATTTTGGCAAATTATTTTACACTTTTGGTTATTGAGAAACAGCTCCTAAAACATTATTTGACAATTTTGGTTGTTGAAAAACAGCTTCTAACCATTATTTGACACTTTGGTTGTTGAGAAACGGCTCCTAAAACATTATTTTACACTTTTGGTTATTGAGAAACAGCTCCTAAAACATTATTTGACACTTTTGGTTGTTGAAAAACAGCTTCTAACCATTATTTGACACTTTGGTTGTTGAGAAACAGCTCCTAAAACATTATTTTACACTTTTGGTTATTGAGAAACAGCTCCTAAAACATTATTTGACACTTTTGGTTGTTGAAAAACAGCTTCTAACCATTATTTGACACTTTGGATGTTGAGAAACAGCTCCTAAAACATTATTTTACACTTTGAGTTATTGAGAAACAGCTCCTAAAACATTATTTGACACTTTTGGTTGTTGAAAAACAGCTTCTAACCATTATTTGACACTTTGGTTGTTGAGAAACAGCTCCTAAAACATTATTTTACACTTTTGGTTGTTGAGAAACAGCTCCTAAAACATTATTTGACACTTTTGGTTGTTGAAAAACAGCTTCTAACCATTATTTGACACTTTGGTTGTTGAGAAACAGCTCCTAAAACATTATTTTACACTTTTGGTTATTGAGAAACAGCTCCTAAAACATTATTTGACACTTTTGGTTGTTGAAAAACTGCTTCTAACCATTATTTGACCTTTTGGTTGTTGAGAAACAGCTCCTAAAACATTATTTTACACTTTTGGTTGTTGAGAAACAGCTCCTAAAACATTATTTGACACTTTTGGTTGTTGAAAAACAGCTTCTAACCATTATTTGACACTTTGGTTGTTGAGAAACAGCTCCTAAAACATTATTTTACACTTTTGGTTGTTGAGAAACAGCTCCTAAAACATTATTTGACACTTTTGGTTGTTGAAAAACAGCTTCTAACCATTATTTGACACTTTGGTTGTTGAGAAACAGCTCCTAAAACATTATTTTACACTTTTGGTTGTTGAGAAACAGCTCCTAAAACATTATTTGACACTTTTGGTTGTTGAAAAACAGCTTCTAACCATTATTTGACACTTTGGTTGTTGAGAAACAGCTCCTAAAACATTATTTTACAATTTTGGTTGTTGAGAAACAGCTCCTAAAACATTATTTGACACTTTTGGTTGTTGAAAAACAGCTTCTAACCATTATTTGACACTTTGGTTGTTGAGAAACAGCTCCTAAAACATTATTTTACACTTTCGGTTATTGAGAAACAGCTCCTAAAACATTATTTGACACTTTTGGTTATTATTATTGGTGATTATTATTATTTTGGGAGGCAAATTATTTTGGCAAATTATTTTGGGAGGCAAATTATTTTGGCAAATTATTTTGGGAGGCAAATAATTTTGGGAGGCAAATTATTTTGGGAGGCAAATTATTTTGGGAGGCAAATTATTTTGGGAGGCAAATTATTTTGGCAAATTATTTTGGGAGGCAAATTATTTTGGCAAATTATTTTGGGAGGCAAATTATTTTGGCAAATTATTTTGGGAGGCAAATTATTTTGGCAAATTATTTTGGGAGGCAAATTATTTTGGCAAATTATTTTGGGAGGCAAATTATTTTGGGAGGCAAATAATTTAGGCAAATTATTTTGGGAGGCAAATAATTTAGGCAAATTATTTTGGGAGGCAAATAATTTAGGCAAATTATTTTGGGAGGCAAATTATTTTGGCAAATTATTTTAGGAGGCAAATTATTTTGGCAAATTATTTTGGGAGGCAAATTATTTTGGGAGGCAAATTATTTTGGGAGGCAAATTATTTTGGGAGGCAAATTATTTTGGCAGGCAAATTATTTTGGGAGGCAAATTATTTTGGCAAATTATTTTGGGAGGCAAATTATTTTGGGAGGCAAATTATTTTGGCAAATTATTTTGGCAAATTATTTTGGGAGGCAAATTATTTTGGCAAATTATTTTGGGAGGCAAATTATTTTGGGAGGCAAATTATTTTGGGAGGCAAATTATTTTGGCAGGCAAATTATTTTGGGAGGCAAATTATTTTGGGAGGCAAATTATTTTGGGAGGCAAATTATTTTGGGAGGCAAATTATTTTGGGAGGCAAATTATTTTGGCAAATTATTTTGGGAGGCAAATTATTTTGGGAGGCAAATTATTTTGGCAAATTATTTTGGCAAATTATTTTGGCAAATTATTTTGGCAAATTATTTTGGGAGGCAAATTATTTTGGCAAATTATTTTGGGAGGCAAATTATTTTGGGAGGCAAATTATTTTGGCAAATTATTTTGGGAGGCAAATAATTTAGGCAAATTATTTTGGGAGGCAAATAATTTAGGCAAATTATTTTGGGAGGCAAATAATTTAGGCAAATTATTTTGGGAGGCAAATTATTTAGGCAAATTATTTTGGGAGGCAAATAATTTAGGCAAATTATTTTGGGAGGCAAATAATTTAGGCAAATTATTTTGGGAGGCAAATTATTTTGGCAAATTATTTTGGCAAATTATTTTGGGAGGCAAATTATTTTGGGAGGCAAATTATTTTGGCAAATTATTTTGGGAGGCAAATTATTTTGGGAGGCAAATTATTTTGGCAAATTATTTTGGGAGGCAAATTATTTTGGCAAATTATTTTGGGAGGCAAATTATTTTGGGAGGCAAATTATTTTGGCAGGCAAATTATTTTGGGAGGCAAATTATTTTGGGAGGCAAATTATTTTGGGAGGCAAATTATTTTGGGAGACAAATTATTTTGGGAGGCAAATTATTTTGGGAGGCAAATTATTTTGGCAAATTATTTTGGGAGGCAAATTATTTTGGCAAATTATTTTGGGAGGCAAATTATTTTGGCAAATTATTTTACACTTTTGGTTATTGAGAAACAGCTCCTAAAACATTATTTGACAATTTTGGTTGTTGAAAAACAGCTTCTAACCATTATTTGACACTTTGGTTGTTGAGAAACGGCTCCTAAAACATTATTTTACACTTTTGGTTATTGAGAAACAGCTCCTAAAACATTATTTGACACTTTTGGTTGTTGAAAAACAGCTTCTAACCATTATTTGACACTTTGGATGTTGAGAAACAGCTCCTAAAACATTATTTGACAATTTTGGTTGTTGAAAAACAGCTTCTAACCATTATTTGACACTTTGGTTGTTGAGAAACGGCTCCTAAAACATTATTTTACACTTTTGGTTATTGAGAAACAGCTCCTAAAACATTATTTGACACTTTTGGTTGTTGAAAAACAGCTTCTAACCATTATTTGACACTTTGGATGTTGAGAAACAGCTCCTAAAACATTATTTTACACTTTTGGTTATTGAGAAACAGCTCCTAAAACATTATTTGACACTTTTGGTTGTTGAAAAACAGCTTCTAACCATTATTTGACACTTTGGTTGTTGAGAAACAGCTCCTAAACATTATTTTACACTTTTGGTTATTGAGAAACAGCTCCTAAAACATTATTTGACACTTTTGGTTGTTGAAAAAACAGCTTCTAACCATTATTTGACACTTTGGTTGTTGAGAAACAGCTCCTAAAACATTATTTTACACTTTTGGTTGTTGAGAAACAGCTCCTAAAACATTATTTGACACTTTTGGTTGTTGAAAAACAGCTTCTAACCATTATTTGACACTTTGGTTGTTGAGAAACAGCTCCTAAAACATTATTTTACACTTTTGGTTATTGAGAAACAGCTCCTAAAACATTATTTGACACTTTTGGTTGTTGAAAAACTGCTTCTAACCATTATTTGACACTTTGGTTGTTGAGAAACAGCTCCTAAAACATTATTTTACACTTTTGGTTGTTGAGAAACAGCTCCTAAAACATTATTTGACACTTTTGGTTGTTGAAAAACAGCTTCTAACCATTATTTGACACTTTGGTTGTTGAGAAACGGCTCCTAAAACATTATATTACACTTTTGGTTATTGAGAAACAGCTCCTAAAACATTATTTGACACTTTTGGTTGTTGAAAAACAGCTTCTAACCATTATTTGACACTTTGGATGTTGAGAAACGGCTCCTAAAACATTATTTTACACTTTTGGTTATTGAGAAACAGCTCCTAAAACATTATTTGACACTTTTGGTTGTTGAAAAACAGCTTCTAACCATTATTTGACACTTTGGTTGTTGAGAAACAGCTCCTAAAACATTATTTTACACTTTTGGTTGTTGAGAAACAGCTCCTAAAACATTATTTGACACTTTTGGTTGTTGAAAAACAGCTTCTAACCATTATTTGACACTTTGGTTGTTGAGAAACAGCTCCTAAAACATTATTTTACACTTTTGGTTATTGAGAAACAGCTCCTAAAACATTATTTGACACTTTTGGTTGTTGAAAAACTGCTTCTAACCATTATTTGACACTTTGGTTGTTGAGAAACAGCTCCTAAAACATTATTTTACACTTTTGGTTGTTGAGAAACAGCTCCTAAAACATTATTTGACACTTTTGGTTGTTGAAAAACAGCTTCTAACCATTATTTGACACTTTGGTTGTTGAGAAACAGCTCCTAAAACATTATTTTACACTTTTGGTTGTTGAGAAACAGCTCCTAAAACATTATTTGACACTTTTGGTTGTTGAAAAACAGCTTCTAACCATTATTTGACACTTTGGTTGTTGAGAAACAGCTCCTAAAACATTATTTTACACTTTTGGTTGTTGAGAAACAGCTCCTAAAACATTATTTGACACTTTTGGTTGTTGAAAAACAGCTTCTAAGCATTATTTGACACTTTGGTTGTTGAGAAACAGCTCCTAAAACATTATTTTACACTTTCGGTTATTGAGAAACAGCTCCTAAAACATTATTTGACACTTTTGGTTATTATTATTGGTGATTATTATTATTTTGGGAGGCAAATTATTTTGGCAAATTATTTTGGGAGGCAAATAATTTTGGGAGGCAAAACATTTTGGGAGGCAAATTATTTTGGGAGGCAAATTATTTTGGGAGGCAAATTATTTTGGCAAATTATTTTGGGAGGCAAATTATTTTGGCAAATTATTTTGGGAGGCAAATTATTTTGGCAAATTATTTTGGGAGGCAAATAATTTTGGCAAATTATTTTGGGAGGCAAATAATTTAGGCAAATTATTTTGGGAGGCAAATAATTTAGGCAAATTATTTTGGGAGGCAAATAATTTAGGCAAATTATTTTGGGAGGCAAATAATTTAGGCAAATTATTTTGGGAGGCAAATAATTTAGGCAAATTATTTTGGGAGGCAAATAATTTAGGCAAATTATTTTGGGAGGCAAATTATTTTGGCAAATTATTTTGGGAGGCAAATTATTTTGGCAAATTATTTTGGGAGGCAAATTATTTTGGCAAATTATTTTGGGAGGCAAATTATTTTGGGAGGCAAATTATTTTGGCAAATTATTTTGGGAGGCAAATTATTTTGGCAAATTATTTTGGGAGGCAAATTATTTTGGGAGGCAAATTATTTTGGCAAATTATTTTACACTTTTGGTTATTGAGAAACAGCTCCTAAAACATTATTTGACAATTTTGGTTGTTGAAAAACAGCTTCTAACCATTATTTGACACTTTGGTTGTTGAGAAACGGCTCCTAAAACATTATTTTACACTTTTGGTTATTGAGAAACAGCTCCTAAAACATTATTTGACACTTTTGGTTGTTGAAAAACAGCTTCTAACCATTATTTGACACTTTGGATGTTGAGAAACAGCTCCTAAAACATTATTTGACAATTTTGGTTGTTGAAAAACAGCTTCTAACCATTATTTGACACTTTGGTTGTTGAGAAACGGCTCCTAAAACATTATTTTACACTTTTGGTTATTGAGAAACAGCTCCTAAAACATTATTTGACACTTTTGGTTGTTGAAAAACAGCTTCTAACCATTATTTGACACTTTGGATGTTGAGAAACAGCTCCTAAAACATTATTTTACACTTTTGGTTATTGAGAAACAGCTCCTAAAACATTATTTGACACTTTTGGTTGTTGAAAAACAGCTTCTAACCATTATTTGACACTTTGGTTGTTGAGAAACAGCTCCTAAACATTATTTTACACTTTTGGTTATTGAGAAACAGCTCCTAAAACATTATTTGACACTTTTGGTTGTTGAAAAAACAGCTTCTAACCATTATTTGACACTTTGGTTGTTGAGAAACAGCTCCTAAAACATTATTTTACACTTTTGGTTGTTGAGAAACAGCTCCTAAAACATTATTTGACACTTTTGGTTGTTGAAAAACAGCTTCTAACCATTATTTGACACTTTGGTTGTTGAGAAACAGCTCCTAAAACATTATTTTACACTTTTGGTTATTGAGAAACAGCTCCTAAAACATTATTTGACACTTTTGGTTGTTGAAAAACTGCTTCTAACCATTATTTGACACTTTGGTTGTTGAGAAACAGCTCCTAAAACATTATTTTACACTTTTGGTTGTTGAGAAACAGCTCCTAAAACATTATTTGACACTTTTGGTTGTTGAAAAACAGCTTCTAACCATTATTTGACACTTTGGTTGTTGAGAAACGGCTCCTAAAACATTATTTTACACTTTTGGTTATTGAGAAACAGCTCCTAAAACATTATTTGACACTTTTGGTTGTTGAAAAACAGCTTCTAACCATTATTTGACACTTTGGATGTTGAGAAACGGCTCCTAAAACATTATTTTACACTTTTGGTTATTGAGAAACAGCTCCTAAAACATTATTTGACACTTTTGGTTGTTGAAAAACAGCTTCTAACCATTATTTGACACTTTGGTTGTTGAGAAACAGCTCCTAAAACATTATTTTACACTTTTGGTTGTTGAGAAACAGCTCCTAAAACATTATTTGACACTTTTGGTTGTTGAAAAACAGCTTCTAACCATTATTTGACACTTTGGTTGTTGAGAAACAGCTCCTAAAACATTATTTTACACTTTTGGTTATTGAGAAACAGCTCCTAAAACATTATTTGACACTTTTGGTTGTTGAAAAACTGCTTCTAACCATTATTTGACACTTTGGTTGTTGAGAAACAGCTCCTAAAACATTATTTTACACTTTTGGTTGTTGAGAAACAGCTCCTAAAACATTATTTGACACTTTTGGTTGTTGAAAAACAGCTTCTAACCATTATTTGACACTTTGGTTGTTGAGAAACAGCTCCTAAAACATTATTTTACACTTTTGGTTGTTGAGAAACAGCTCCTAAAACATTATTTGACACTTTTGGTTGTTGAAAAACAGCTTCTAACCATTATTTGACACTTTGGTTGTTGAGAAACAGCTCCTAAAACATTATTTTACACTTTTGGTTGTTGAGAAACAGCTCCTAAAACATTATTTGACACTTTTGGTTGTTGAAAAACAGCTTCTAACCATTATTTGACACTTTGGTTGTTGAGAAACAGCTCCTAAAACATTATTTTACACTTTTGGTTGTTGAGAAACAGCTCCTAAAACATTATTTGACACTTTTGGTTGTTGAAAAACAGCTTCTAAGCATTATTTGACACTTTGGTTGTTGAGAAACAGCTCCTAAAACATTATTTTACACTTTCGGTTATTGAGAAACAGCTCCTAAAACATTATTTGACACTTTTGGTTATTATTATTGGTGATTATTATTATTTTGGGAGGCAAATTATTTTGGCAAATTATTTTGGGAGGCAAATAATTTTGGGAGGCAAATTATTTTGGGAGGCAAATTATTTTGGCAAATTATTTTGGGAGGCAAATTATTTTGGGAGGCAAATTATTTTGGCAAATTATTTTGGGAGGCAAATTATTTTGGCAAATTATTTTGGGAGGCAAATTATTTTGGCAAATTATTTTGGGAGGCAAATTATTTTGGGAGGCAAATTATTTTGGGAGGCAAATAATTTAGGCAAATTATTTTGGGAGGCAAATTATTTAGGCAAATTATTTTGGGAGGCAAATTATTTTGGGAGGCAAATTATTTTGGCAAATTATTTTGGGAGGCAAATTATTTTGGCAAATTATTTTGGGAGGCAAATTATTTTGGGAGGCAAATTATTTTGGGAGGCAAATTATTTTGGCAAATTATTTTGGGAGGCAAATTATTTTGGGAGGCAAATTATTTTGGGAGGCAAATTATTTTGGCAGGCAAATTATTTTGGGAGGCAAATTATTTTGGGAGACAAATTATTTTGGGAGGCAAATTATTTTGGGAGGCAAATTATTTTGGGAGGCAAATTATTTTGGCAAATTATTTTGGCAAATTATTTTGGGAGGCAAATTATTTTGGGAGGCAAATTATTTTGGCAGGCAAATTATTTTGGGAGGCAAATTATTTTGGGAGGCAAATTATTTTGGGAGACAAATTATTTTGGGAGGCAAATGATTTTGGGAGGCAAATGATTTTGGGAGGCAAATTATTTTGGGAGGCAAATTATTTTGGCAAATTATTTTGGGAGGCAAATTATTTTGGCAAATTATTTTGGGAGGCAAATTATTTTGGCAAATTATTTTACACTTTTGGTTATTGAGAAACAGCTCCTAAAACATTATTTGACAATTTTGGTTGTTGAAAAACAGCTTCTAACCATTATTTGACACTTTGGTTGTTGAGAAACGGCTCCTAAAACATTATTTTACACTTTTGGTTATTGAGAAACAGCTCCTAAAACATTATTTGACACTTTTGGTTGTTGAAAAACAGCTTCTAACCATTATTTGACACTTTGGATGTTGAGAAACAGCTCCTAAAACATTATTTGACAATTTTGGTTGTTGAAAAACAGCTTCTAACCATTATTTGACACTTTGGTTGTTGAGAAACGGCTCCTAAAACATTATTTTACACTTTTGGTTATTGAGAAACAGCTCCTAAAACATTATTTGACACTTTTGGTTGTTGAAAAACAGCTTCTAACCATTATTTGACACTTTGGATGTTGAGAAACAGCTCCTAAAACATTATTTTACACTTTTGGTTATTGAGAAACAGCTCCTAAAACATTATTTGACACTTTTGGTTGTTGAAAAACAGCTTCTAACCATTATTTGACACTTTGGTTGTTGAGAAACAGCTCCTAAACATTATTTTACACTTTTGGTTATTGAGAAACAGCTCCTAAAACATTATTTGACACTTTTGGTTGTTGAAAAAACAGCTTCTAACCATTATTTGACACTTTGGTTGTTGAGAAACAGCTCCTAAAACATTATTTTACACTTTTGGTTGTTGAGAAACAGCTCCTAAAACATTATTTGACACTTTTGGTTGTTGAAAAACAGCTTCTAACCATTATTTGACAATTTTGGTTATTGAGAAACAGCTCCTAAAACATTATTTGACACTTTTGGTTGTTGAAAAACAGCTTCTAACCATTATTTGACACTTTTGATGTTGAGAAACAGCTCCTAAAACATTATTTTACACTTTTGGTTATTGAGAAACAGCTCCTAAAACATTATTTGACACTTTTGGTTGTTGAAAAACAGCTTCTAACCATTATTTGACACTTTGGATGTTGAGAAACAGCTCCTAAAACATTATTTTACACTTTTGGTTATTGAGAAACAGCTCCTAAAACATTATTTGACACTTTTGGTTGTTGAAAAACAGCTTCTAACCATTATTTGACACTTTGGTTGTTGAGAAACAGCTCCTAAAACATTATTTTACACTTTTGGTTATTGAGAAACAGCTCCTAAAACATTATTTGACACTTTGGTTGTTGAGAAACAGCTCCTAAAACATTATTTTACACTTTTGGTTATTGAGAAACAGCTCCTAAAACATTATTTGACACTTTTGGTTGTTGAAAAACTGCTTCTAACCATTATTTGACACTTTGGTTGTTGAGAAACAGCTCCTAAAACATTATTTTACACTTTTGGTTGTTGAGAAACAGCTCCTAAAACATTATTTGACACTTTTGGTTGTTGAAAAACAGCTTCTAACCATTATTTGACACTTTGGTTGTTGAGAAACGGCTCCTAAAACATTATTTTACACTTTTGGTTATTGAGAAACGGCTCCTAAAACATTATTTGACACTTTTGGTTGTTGAAAAACTGCTTCTAACCATTATTTGACACTTTGGATGTTGAGAAACGGCTCCTAAAACATTATTTTACACTTTTGGTTATTGAGAAACAGCTCCTAAAACATTATTTGACACTTTTGGTTGTTGAAAAACAGCTTCTAACCATTATTTGACACTTTGGTTGTTGAGAAACAGCTCCTAAAACATTATTTTACACTTTTGGTTGTTGAGAAACAGCTCCTAAAACATTATTTGACACTTTTGGTTGTTGAAAAACAGCTTCTAACCATTATTTGACACTTTGGTTGTTGAGAAACAGCTCCTAAAACATTATTTTACACTTTTGGTTGTTGAGAAACAGCTCCTAAAACATTATTTGACACTTTTGGTTGTTGAAAAACAGCTTCTAACCATTATTTGACACTTTGGTTGTTGAGAAACAGCTCCTAAAACATTATTTTACACTTTTGGTTGTTGAGAAACAGCTCCTAAAACATTATTTGACACTTTTGGTTGTTGAAAAACAGCTTCTAACCATTATTTGACACTTTGGTTGTTGAGAAACAGCTCCTAAAACATTATTTTACACTTTTGGTTGTTGAGAAACAGCTCCTAAAACATTATTTGACACTTTTGGTTGTTGAAAAACAGCTTCTAAGCATTATTTGACACTTTGGTTGTTGAGAAACAGCTCCTAAAACATTATTTGACACTTTTGGTTATTATTATTGGTGATTATTATTATTTTGGGAGGCAAATTATTTTGGCAAATAATTTTGGGAGGCAAATAATTTTGGGAGGCAAATTATTTTGGGAGGCAAATTATTTTGGCAAATTATTTTGGGAGGCAAATTATTTTGGCAAATTATTTTGGGAGGCAAATTATTTTGGGAGGCAAATTATTTTGGCAAATTATTTTGGGAGGCAAATTATTTTGGCAAATTATTTTGGCAAATTATTTTGGGAGGCAAATTATTTTGGGAGGCAAATTATTTTGGGAGGCAAATTATTTTGGCAAATTATTTTGGGAGGCAAATTATTTTGGCAAATTATTTTGGGAGGCAAATTATTTTGGGAGGCAAATTATTTTGGGAGGCAAATTATTTTGGCAAATTATTTTGGGAGGCAAATTATTTTGGGAGGCAAATTATTTTGGGAGGCAAATTATTTTGGCAAATTATTTTGGGAGGCAAATTATTTTGGCAAATTATTTTGGGAGGCAAATTATTTTGGGAGGCAAATTATTTTGGCAGGCAAATTATTTTGGGAGGCAAATTATTTTGGGAGGCAAATTATTTTGGGAGACAAATTATTTTGGGAGGCAAATTATTTTGGGAGGCAAATTATTTTGGGAGGCAAATTATTTTGGCAAATTATTTTACACTTTTGGTTATTGAGAAACAGCTCCTAAAACATTATTTTACACTTTTGGTTGTTGAGAAACAGCTCCTAAAACATTATTTGACACTTTTGGTTGTTGAAAAACAGCTTCTAACCATTATTTGACACTTTGGTTGTTGAGAAACGGCTCCTAAAACATTATTTTACACTTTTGGTTATTGAGAAACAGCTCCTAAAACATTATTTGACACTTTTGGTTGTTGAAAAACAGCTTCTAACCATTATTTGACACTTTGGATGTTGAGAAACGGCTCCTAAAACATTATTTTACACTTTTGGTTATTGAGAAACAGCTCCTAAAACATTATTTGACACTTTTGGTTGTTGAAAAACAGCTTCTAACCATTATTTGACACTTTGGTTGTTGAGAAACAGCTCCTAAAACATTATTTTACACTTTTGGTTGTTGAGAAACAGCTCCTAAAACATTATTTGACACTTTTGGTTGTTGAAAAACAGCTTCTAACCATTATTTGACACTTTGGTTGTTGAGAAACAGCTCCTAAAACATTATTTTACACTTTTGGTTATTGAGAAACAGCTCCTAAAACATTATTTGACACTTTTGGTTGTTGAAAAACTGCTTCTAACCATTATTTGACACTTTGGTTGTTGAGAAACAGCTCCTAAAACATTATTTTACACTTTTGGTTGTTGAGAAACAGCTCCTAAAACATTATTTGACACTTTTGGTTGTTGAAAAACAGCTTCTAACCATTATTTGACACTTTGGTTGTTGAGAAACAGCTCCTAAAACATTATTTTACACTTTTGGTTGTTGAGAAACAGCTCCTAAAACATTATTTGACACTTTTGGTTGTTGAAAAACAGCTTCTAACCATTATTTGACACTTTGGTTGTTGAGAAACAGCTCCTAAAACATTATTTTACACTTTTGGTTGTTGAGAAACAGCTCCTAAAACATTATTTGACACTTTTGGTTGTTGAAAAACAGCTTCTAACCATTATTTGACACTTTGGTTGTTGAGAAACAGCTCCTAAAACATTATTTTACACTTTTGGTTGTTGAGAAACAGCTCCTAAAACATTATTTGACACTTTTGGTTGTTGAAAAACAGCTTCTAAGCATTATTTGACACTTTGGTTGTTGAGAAACAGCTCCTAAAACATTATTTGACACTTTTGGTTATTATTATTGGTGATTATTATTATTTTGGGAGGCAAATTATTTTGGCAAATTATTTTGGGAGGCAAATAATTTTGGGAGGCAAATTATTTTGGGAGGCAAATTATTTTGGGAGGCAAATTATTTTGGCAAATTATTTTGGGAGGCAAATTATTTTGGGAGGCAAATTATTTTGGCAAATTATTTTGGGAGGCAAATTATTTTGGGAGGCAAATTATTTTGGGAGGCAAATTATTTTGGCAAATTATTTTGGGAGAAAAAATATTTTGGCAAATTATTTTGGGAGGCAAATTATTTTGGCAAATTATTTTGGGAGGCAAATTATTTTGGCAAATTATTTTGGGAGGCAAATAATTTAGGCAAATTATTTTGGGAGGCAAATAATTTAGGCAAATTATTTTGGGAGGCAAATTATTTTGGCAAATTATTTTGGGAGGCAAATTATTTTGGCAAATTATTTTGGCAAATTATTTTGGGAGGCAAATTATTTTGGCAAATTATTTTGGGAGGCAAATTATTTTGGGAGGCAAATTATTTTGGGAGGCAAATTATTTTGGGAGGCAAATTATTTTGGCAAATTATTTTGGCAGGCAAATTATTTTGGGAGGCAAATTATTTTGGCAAATTATTTTGGGAGGCAAATTATTTTGGGAGGCAAATTATTTTGGCAGGCAAATTATTTTGGGAGGCAAATTATTTTGGCAGGCAAATTATTTTGGGAGGCAAATTATTTTGGGAGGCAAATTATTTTGGGAGACAAATTATTTTGGGAGGCAAATTATTTTGGGAGGCAAATTATTTTGGGAGGCAAATTATTTTGGGAGGCAAATTATTTTGGCAAATTATTTTACACTTTTGGTTATTGAGAAACAGCTCCTAAAACATTATTTTACACTTTTGGTTGTTGAGAAACAGCTCCTAAAACATTATTTGACACTTTTGGTTGTTGAAAAACAGCTTCTAACCATTATTTGACACTTTGGTTGTTGAGAAACGGCTCCTAAAACATTATTTTACACTTTTGGTTATTGAGAAACAGCTCCTAAAACATTATTTGACACTTTTGGTTGTTGAAAAACAGCTTCTAACCATTATTTGACACTTTGGATGTTGAGAAACGGCTCCTAAAACATTATTTTACACTTTTGGTTATTGAGAAACAGCTCCTAAAACATTATTTGACACTTTTGGTTGTTGAAAAACAGCTTCTAACCATTATTTGACACTTTGGTTGTTGAGAAACAGCTCCTAAAACATTATTTTACACTTTTGGTTGTTGAGAAACAGCTCCTAAAACATTATTTGACACTTTTGGTTGTTGAAAAACAGCTTCTAACCATTATTTGACACTTTGGTTGTTGAGAAACAGCTCCTAAAACATTATTTTACACTTTTGGTTATTGAGAAACAGCTCCTAAAACATTATTTGACACTTTTGGTTGTTGAAAAACTGCTTCTAACCATTATTTGACACTTTGGTTGTTGAGAAACAGCTCCTAAAACATTATTTTACACTTTTGGTTGTTGAGAAACAGCTCCTAAAACATTATTTGACACTTTTGGTTGTTGAAAAACAGCTTCTAACCATTATTTGACACTTTGGTTGTTGAGAAACAGCTCCTAAAACATTATTTTACACTTTTGGTTGTTGAGAAACAGCTCCTAAAACATTATTTGACACTTTTGGTTGTTGAAAAACAGCTTCTAACCATTATTTGACACTTTGGTTGTTGAGAAACAGCTCCTAAAACATTATTTTACACTTTTGGTTGTTGAGAAACAGCTCCTAAAACATTATTTGACACTTTTGGTTGTTGAAAAACAGCTTCTAACCATTATTTGACACTTTGGTTGTTGAGAAACAGCTCCTAAAACATTATTTTACACTTTTGGTTGTTGAGAAACAGCTCCTAAAACATTATTTGACACTTTTGGTTGTTGAAAAACAGCTTCTAAGCATTATTTGACACTTTGGTTGTTGAGAAACAGCTCCTAAAACATTATTTGACACTTTTGGTTATTATTATTGGTGATTATTATTATTTTGGGAGGCAAATTATTTTGGCAAATTATTTTGGGAGGCAAATTATTTTGGGAGGCAAATTATTTTGGGAGGCAAATTATTTTGGCAAATTATTTTGGGAGGCAAATTATTTTGGCAAATTATTTTGGGAGGCAAATTATTTTGGCAAATTATTTTGGCAAATTATTTTGGGAGGCAAATTATTTTGGGAGGCAAATTATTTTGGGAGAAAAATTATTTTGGGAGGCAAATTATTTTGGCAAATTATTTTGGGAGGCAAATAATTTAGGCAAATTATTTTGGGAGGCAAATAATTTAGGCAAATTATTTTGGGAGGCAAATAATTTAGGCAAATTATTTTGGGAGGCAAATTATTTTGGCAAATTATTTTGGGAGGCAAATTATTTTGGCAAATTATTTTGGGAGGCAAATTATTTTGGGAGGCAAATTATTTTGGGAGGCAAATTATTTTGGGAGGCAAATTATTTTGGGAGGCAAATTATTTTGGCAGGCAAATTATTTTGGGAGGCAAATTATTTTGGGAGGCAAATTATTTTGGGAGACAAATTATTTTGGGAGGCAAATTATTTTGGGAGGCAAATTATTTTGGGAGGCAAATTATTTTGGCAAATTATTTTGTCAAATTATTTTGGGAGGCAAATTATTTTGGCAAATTATTTTGGGAGGCAAATTATTTTGGCAAATTATTTTGGGAGGCAAATTATTTTGGCAAATTATTTTGGGAGGCAAATAATTTAGGCAAATTATTTTGGGAGGCAAATAATTTAGGCAAATTATTTTGGGAGGCAAATAATTTAGGCAAATTATTTTGGGAGGCAAATAATTTAGGCAAATTATTTTGGGAGGCAAATAATTTAGGCAAATTATTTTGGGAGGCAAATTATTTTGGCAAATTATTTTGGGAGGCAAATTATTTTGGCAAATTATTTTGGGAGGCAAATTATTTTGGCAAATTATTTTGGGAGGCAAATTATTTTGGGAGGCAAATTATTTTGGCAAATTATTTTGGCAAATTATTTTGGGAGGCAAATTATTTTGGCAAATTATTTTGGGAGGCAAATTATTTTGGGAGGCAAATTATTTTGGCAGGCAAATTATTTTGGGAGGCAAATTATTTTGGGAGACAAATTATTTTGGGAGGCAAATTATTTTGGGAGGCAAATTATTTTGGGAGGCAAATTATTTTGGCAAATTATTTTGGGAGGCAAATTATTTTGGCAAATTATTTTGGGAGGCAAATTATTTTGGCAAATTATTTTACACTTTTGGTTATTGAGAAACAGCTCCTAAAACATTATTTGACAATTTTGGTTGTTGAAAAACAGCTTCTAACCATTATTTGACACTTTGGTTGTTGAGAAACGGCTCCTAAAACATTATTTTACACTTTTGGTTATTGAGAAACAGCTCCTAAAACATTATTTGACACTTTTGGTTGTTGAAAAACAGCTTCTAACCATTATTTGACACTTTGGATGTTGAGAAACAGCTCCTAAAACATTATTTGACACTTTTGGTTGTTGAAAAACAGCTTCTAACCATTATTTGACACTTTGGTTGTTGAGAAACGGCTCCTAAAACATTATTTTACACTTTTGGTTATTGAGAAACAGCTCCTAAAACATTATTTGACACTTTTGGTTGTTGAAAAACAGCTTCTAACCATTATTTGACACTTTGGATGTTGAGAAACGGCTCCTAAAACATTATTTTACACTTTTGGTTATTGAGAAACAGCTCCTAAAACATTATTTGACACTTTTGGTTGTTGAAAAACAGCTTCTAACCATTATTTGACACTTTGGCTGTTGAGAAACAGCTCCTAAAACATTATTTGACACTTTTGGTTGTTGAAAAACAGCTTCTAACCATTATTTGACACTTTGGTTGTTGAGAAACAGCTCCTAAAACATTATTTGACACTTTTGGTTGTTGAAAAACTGCTTCTAACCATTATTTGACACTTTGGTTGTTGAGAAACAGCTCCTAAAACATTATTTTACACTTTTGGTTGTTGAGAAACAGCTCCTAAAACATTATTTGACACTTTTGGTTGTTGAAAAACAGCTTCTAACCATTATTTGACACTTTGGTTGTTGAGAAACGGCTCCTAAAACATTATTTTACACTTTTGGTTATTGAGAAACAGCTCCTAAAACATTATTTGACACTTTTGGTTGTTGAAAAACAGCTTCTAACCATTATTTGACACTTTGGATGTTGAGAAACGGCTCCTAAAACATTATTTTACACTTTTGGTTATTGAGAAACAGCTCCTAAAACATTATTTGACACTTTTGGTTGTTGAAAAACAGCTTCTAACCATTATTTGACACTTTGGTTGTTGAGAAACAGCTCCTAAAACATTATTTTACACTTTTGGTTGTTGAGAAACAGCTCCTAAAACATTATTTGACACTTTTGGTTGTTGAAAAACAGCTTCTAACCATTATTTGACACTTTGGTTGTTGAGAAACAGCTCCTAAAACATTATTTTACACTTTTGGTTGTTGAGAAACAGCTCCTAAAACATTATTTGACACTTTTGGTTGTTGAAAAACAGCTTCTAACCATTATTTGACACTTTGGTTGTTGAGAAACAGCTCCTAAAACATTATTTTACACTTTTGGTTGTTGAAAAACAGCTTCTAAGCATTATTTGACACTTTGGTTGTTGAGAAACAGCTCCTAAAACATTATTTGACACTTTTGGTTATTATTATTGGTGATTATTATTATTTTGGGAGGCAAATTATTTTGGCAAATTATTTTGGGAGGCAAATAATTTTGGGAGGCAAATAATTTTGGGAGGCAAATTATTTTGGGAGGCAAATTATTTTGGGAGGCAAATTATTTTGGGAGGCAAATTATTTTGGCAAATTATTTTGGGAGGCAAATTATTTTGGGAGGCAAATTATTTTGGCAAATTATTTTGGGAGGCAAATTATTTTGGGAGGCAAATTATTTTGGGAGGCAAATTATTTTGGCAAATTATTTTGGGAGAAAAAATATTTTGGCAAATTATTTTGGGAGGCAAATTATTTTGGCAAATTATTTTGGCAAATTATTTTGGGAGGCAAATAATTTAGGCAAATTATTTTGGGAGGCAAATAATTTAGGCAAATTATTTTGGGAGGCAAATTATTTTGGCAAATTATTTTGGGAGGCAAATTATTTTGGCAAATTATTTTGGGAGGCAAATTATTTTGGCAAATTATTTTGGGAGGCAAATTATTTTGGGAGGCAAATTATTTTGGGAGGCAAATTATTTTGGGAGGCAAATTATTTTGGGAGGCAAATTATTTTGGCAAATTATTTTGGCAGGCAAATTATTTTGGGAGGCAAATTATTTTGGCAAATTATTTTGGGAGGCAAATTATTTTGGGAGGCAAATTATTTTGGCAGGCAAATTATTTTGGGAGGCAAATTATTTTGGCAGGCAAATTATTTTGGGAGGCAAATTATTTTGGGAGGCAAATTATTTTGGGAGACAAATTATTTTGGGAGGCAAATTATTTTGGGAGGCAAATTATTTTGGGAGGCAAATTATTTTGGGAGGCAAATTATTTTGGCAAATTATTTTACACTTTTGGTTATTGAGAAACAGCTCCTAAAACATTATTTTACACTTTTGGTTGTTGAGAAACAGCTCCTAAAACATTATTTGACACTTTTGGTTGTTGAAAAACAGCTTCTAACCATTATTTGACACTTTGGTTGTTGAGAAACGGCTCCTAAAACATTATTTTACACTTTTGGTTATTGAGAAACAGCTCCTAAAACATTATTTGACACTTTTGGTTGTTGAAAAACAGCTTCTAACCATTATTTGACACTTTGGATGTTGAGAAACGGCTCCTAAAACATTATTTTACACTTTTGGTTATTGAGAAACAGCTCCTAAAACATTATTTGACACTTTTGGTTGTTGAAAAACAGCTTCTAACCATTATTTGACACTTTGGTTGTTGAGAAACAGCTCCTAAAACATTATTTTACACTTTTGGTTGTTGAGAAACAGCTCCTAAAACATTATTTGACACTTTTGGTTGTTGAAAAACAGCTTCTAACCATTATTTGACACTTTGGTTGTTGAGAAACAGCTCCTAAAACATTATTTTACACTTTTGGTTATTGAGAAACAGCTCCTAAAACATTATTTGACACTTTTGGTTGTTGAAAAACTGCTTCTAACCATTATTTGACACTTTGGTTGTTGAGAAACAGCTCCTAAAACATTATTTTACACTTTTGGTTGTTGAGAAACAGCTCCTAAAACATTATTTGACACTTTTGGTTGTTGAAAAACAGCTTCTAACCATTATTTGACACTTTGGTTGTTGAGAAACAGCTCCTAAAACATTATTTTACACTTTTGGTTGTTGAGAAACAGCTCCTAAAACATTATTTGACACTTTTGGTTGTTGAAAAACAGCTTCTAACCATTATTTGACACTTTGGTTGTTGAGAAACAGCTCCTAAAACATTATTTTACACTTTTGGTTGTTGAGAAACAGCTCCTAAAACATTATTTGACACTTTTGGTTGTTGAAAAACAGCTTCTAACCATTATTTGACACTTTGGTTGTTGAGAAACAGCTCCTAAAACATTATTTTACACTTTTGGTTGTTGAGAAACAGCTCCTAAAACATTATTTGACACTTTTGGTTGTTGAAAAACAGCTTCTAAGCATTATTTGACACTTTGGTTGTTGAGAAACAGCTCCTAAAACATTATTTGACACTTTTGGTTATTATTATTGGTGATTATTATTATTTTGGGAGGCAAATTATTTTGGCAAATTATTTTGGGAGGCAAATTATTTTGGGAGGCAAATTATTTTGGGAGGCAAATTATTTTGGCAAATTATTTTGGGAGGCAAATTATTTTGGCAAATTATTTTGGGAGGCAAATTATTTTGGCAAATTATTTTGGCAAATTATTTTGGGAGGCAAATTATTTTGGGAGAAAAATTATTTTGGGAGGCAAATTATTTTGGCAAATTATTTTGGGAGGCAAATAATTTAGGCAAATTATTTTGGGAGGCAAATAATTTAGGCAAATTATTTTGGGAGGCAAATAATTTAGGCAAATTATTTTGGGAGGCAAATAATTTAGGCAAATTATTTTGGGAGGCAAATTATTTTGGCAAATTATTTTGGGAGGCAAATTATTTTGGCAAATTATTTTGGCAAATTATTTTGGGAGGCAAATTATTTTGGGAGGCAAATTATTTTGGGAGGCAAATTATTTTGGCAAATTATTTTGGGAGGCAAATTATTTTGGGAGGCAAATTATTTTGGCAGGCAAATTATTTTGGGAGGCAAATTATTTTGGGAGGCAAATTATTTTGGGAGACAAATTATTTTGGGAGGCAAATTATTTTGGGAGGCAAATTATTTTGGGAGGCAAATTATTTTGGCAAATTATTTTGTCAAATTATTTTGGGAGGCAAATTATTTTGGCAAATTATTTTGGGAGGCAAATTATTTTGGCAAATTATTTTGGGAGGCAAATTATTTTGGCAAATTATTTTGGGAGGCAAATAATTTAGGCAAATTATTTTGGGAGGCAAATAATTTAGGCAAATTATTTTGGGAGGCAAATAATTTAGGCAAATTATTTTGGGAGGCAAATAATTTAGGCAAATTATTTTGGGAGGCAAATAATTTAGGCAAATTATTTTGGGAGGCAAATTATTTTGGCAAATTATTTTGGGAGGCAAATTATTTTGGCAAATTATTTTGGGAGGCAAATTATTTTGGCAAATTATTTTGGCAAATTATTTTGGGAGGCAAATTATTTTGGGAGGCAAATTATTTTGGCAAATTATTTTGGCAAATTATTTTGGGAGGCAAATTATTTTGGCAAATTATTTTGGGAGGCAAATTATTTTGGGAGGCAAATTATTTTGGCAGGCAAATTATTTTGGGAGGCAAATTATTTTGGGAGGCAAATTATTTTGGGAGACAAATTATTTTGGGAGGCAAATTATTTTGGGAGGCAAATTATTTTGGGAGGCAAATTATTTTGGCAAATTATTTTGGGAGGCAAATTATTTTGGCAAATTATTTTGGGAGGCAAATTATTTTGGCAAATTATTTTACACTTTTGGTTATTGAGAAACAGCTCCTAAAACATTATTTGACAATTTTGGTTGTTGAAAAACAGCTTCTAACCATTATTTGACACTTTGGTTGTTGAGAAACGGCTCCTAAAACATTATTTTACACTTTTGGTTATTGAGAAACAGCTCCTAAAACATTATTTGACACTTTTGGTTGTTGAAAAACAGCTTCTAACCATTATTTGACACTTTGGATGTTGAGAAACAGCTCCTAAAACATTATTTGACACTTTTGGTTGTTGAAAAACAGCTTCTAACCATTATTTGACACTTTGGTTGTTGAGAAACGGCTCCTAAAACATTATTTTACACTTTTGGTTATTGAGAAACAGCTCCTAAAACATTATTTGACACTTTTGGTTGTTGAAAAACAGCTTCTAACCATTATTTGACACTTTGGATGTTGAGAAACGGCTCCTAAAACATTATTTTACACTTTTGGTTATTGAGAAACAGCTCCTAAAACATTATTTGACACTTTTGGTTGTTGAAAAACAGCTTCTAACCATTATTTGACACTTTGGTTGTTGAGAAACAGCTCCTAAAACATTATTTTACACTTTTGGTTGTTGAGAAACAGCTCCTAAAACATTATTTGACACTTTTGGTTGTTGAAAAACAGCTTCTAACCATTATTTGACACTTTGGTTGTTGAGAAACAGCTCCTAAAACATTATTTTACACTTTTGGTTGTTGAGAAACAGCTCCTAAAACATTATTTGACACTTTTGGTTGTTGAAAAACAGCTTCTAAGCATTATTTGACACTTTGGTTGTTGAGAAACAGCTCCTAAAACATTATTTGACACTTTTGGTTATTATTATTGGTGATTATTATTATTTTGGGAGGCAAATTATTTTGGCAAATTATTTTGGGAGGCAAATTATTTTGGGAGGCAAATTATTTTGGGAGGCAAATTATTTTGGCAAATTATTTTGGGAGGCAAATTATTTTGGCAAATTATTTTGGGAGGCAAATTATTTTGGCAAATTATTTTGGCAAATTATTTTGGCAAATTATTTTGGGAGGCAAATTATTTTGGGAGGCAAATTATTTTGGGAGAAAAATTATTTTGGGAGGCAAATTATTTTGGCAAATTATTTTGGGAGGCAAATAATTTAGGCAAATTATTTTGGGAGGCAAATAATTTAGGCAAATTATTTTGGGAGGCAAATAATTTAGGCAAATTATTTTGGGAGGCAAATTATTTTGGCAAATTATTTTGGGAGGCAAATTATTTTGGCAAATTATTTTGGCAAATTATTTTGGGAGGCAAATTATTTTGGGAGGCAAATTATTTTGGGAGGCAAATTATTTTGGCAAATTATTTTGGGAGGCAAATTATTTTGGGAGGCAAATTATTTTGGCAGGCAAATTATTTTGGGAGGCAAATTATTTTGGGAGGCAAATTATTTTGGGAGACAAATTATTTTGGGAGGCAAATTATTTTGGGAGGCAAATTATTTTGGGAGGCAAATTATTTTGGCAAATTATTTTGTCAAATTATTTTGGGAGGCAAATTATTTTGGCAAATTATTTTGGGAGGCAAATTATTTTGGCAAATTATTTTGGGAGGCAAATTATTTTGGCAAATTATTTTGGGAGGCAAATAATTTAGGCAAATTATTTTGGGAGGCAAATAATTTAGGCAAATTATTTTGGGAGGCAAATAATTTAGGCAAATTATTTTGGGAGGCAAATAATTTAGGCAAATTATTTTGGGAGGCAAATAATTTAGGCAAATTATTTTGGGAGGCAAATTATTTTGGCAAATTATTTTGGGAGGCAAATTATTTTGGCAAATTATTTTGGGAGGCAAATTATTTTGGCAAATTATTTTGGGAGGCAAATTATTTTGGCAAATTATTTTGGCAAATTATTTTGGGAGGCAAATTATTTTGGCAAATTATTTTGGGAGGCAAATTATTTTGGCAAATTATTTTGGGAGGCAAATTATTTTGGGAGGCAAATTATTTTGGCAGGCAAATTATTTTGGGAGGCAAATTATTTTGGGAGGCAAATTATTTTGGGAGACAAATTATTTTGGGAGGCAAATTATTTTGGGAGGCAAATTATTTTGGGAGGAAAATTATTTTGGCAAATTATTTTGGGAGGCAAATTATTTTGGCAAATTATTTTGGGAGGCAAATTATTTTGGCAAATTATTTTACACTTTTGGTTATTGAGAAACAGCTCCTAAAACATTATTTGACAATTTTGGTTGTTGAAAAACAGCTTCTAACCATTATTTGACACTTTGGTTGTTGAGAAACGGCTCCTAAAACATTATTTTACACTTTTGGTTATTGAGAAACAGCTCCTAAAACATTATTTGACACTTTTGGTTGTTGAAAAACAGCTTCTAACCATTATTTGACACTTTGGATGTTGAGAAACAGCTCCTAAAACATTATTTGACACTTTTGGTTGTTGAAAAACAGCTTCTAACCATTATTTGACACTTTGGTTGTTGAGAAACGGCTCCTAAAACATTATTTTACACTTTTGGTTATTGAGAAACAGCTCCTAAAACATTATTTGACACTTTTGGTTGTTGAAAAACAGCTTCTAACCATTATTTGACACTTTGGATGTTGAGAAACGGCTCCTAAAACATTATTTTACACTTTTGGTTATTGAGAAACAGCTCCTAAAACATTATTTGACACTTTTGGTTGTTGAAAAACAGCTTCTAACCATTATTTGACACTTTGGTTGTTGAGAAACAGCTCCTAAAACATTATTTTACACTTTTGGTTGTTGAGAAACAGCTCCTAAAACATTATTTGACACTTTTGGTTGTTGAAAAACAGCTTCTAACCATTATTTGACACTTTGGTTGTTGAGAAACAGCTCCTAAAACATTATTTTACACTTTTGGTTGTTGAGAAACAGCTCCTAAAACATTATTTGACACTTTTGGTTGTTGAAAAACAGCTTCTAAGCATTATTTGACACTTTGGTTGTTGAGAAACAGCTCCTAAAACATTATTTGACACTTTTGGTTATTATTATTGGTGATTATTATTATTTTGGGAGGCAAATTATTTTGGCAAATTATTTTGGGAGGCAAATTATTTTGGGAGGCAAATTATTTTGGGAGGCAAATTATTTTGGCAAATTATTTTGGGAGGCAAATTATTTTGGCAAATTATTTTGGGAGGCAAATTATTTTGGCAAATTATTTTGGCAAATTATTTTGGCAAATTATTTTGGGAGGCAAATTATTTTGGGAGGCAAATTATTTTGGGAGAAAAATTATTTTGGGAGGCAAATTATTTTGGCAAATTATTTTGGGAGGCAAATAATTTAGGCAAATTATTTTGGGAGGCAAATAATTTAGGCAAATTATTTTGGGAGGCAAATAATTTAGGCAAATTATTTTGGGAGGCAAATTATTTTGGCAAATTATTTTGGGAGGCAAATTATTTTGGCAAATTATTTTGGCAAATTATTTTGGGAGGCAAATTATTTTGGGAGGCAAATTATTTTGGGAGGCAAATTATTTTGGCAAATTATTTTGGGAGGCAAATTATTTTGGGAGGCAAATTATTTTGGCAGGCAAATTATTTTGGGAGGCAAATTATTTTGGGAGGCAAATTATTTTGGGAGACAAATTATTTTGGGAGGCAAATTATTTTGGGAGGCAAATTATTTTGGGAGGCAAATTATTTTGGCAAATTATTTTGTCAAATTATTTTGGGAGGCAAATTATTTTGGCAAATTATTTTGGGAGGCAAATTATTTTGGCAAATTATTTTGGGAGGCAAATTATTTTGGCAAATTATTTTGGGAGGCAAATAATTTAGGCAAATTATTTTGGGAGGCAAATAATTTAGGCAAATTATTTTGGGAGGCAAATAATTTAGGCAAATTATTTTGGGAGGCAAATAATTTAGGCAAATTATTTTGGGAGGCAAATAATTTAGGCAAATTATTTTGGGAGGCAAATTATTTTGGCAAATTATTTTGGGAGGCAAATTATTTTGGCAAATTATTTTGGGAGGCAAATTATTTTGGCAAATTATTTTGGGAGGCAAATTATTTTGGCAAATTATTTTGGCAAATTATTTTGGGAGGCAAATTATTTTGGCAAATTATTTTGGGAGGCAAATTATTTTGGGAGGCAAATTATTTTGGCAGGCAAATTATTTTGGGAGGCAAATTATTTTGGGAGGCAAATTATTTTGGGAGACAAATTATTTTGGGAGGCAAATTATTTTGGGAGGCAAATTATTTTGGGAGGCAAATTATTTTGGCAAATTATTTTGGGAGGCAAATTATTTTGGCAAATTATTTTGGGAGGCAAATTATTTTGGCAAATTATTTTACACTTTTGGTTATTGAGAAACAGCTCCTAAAACATTATTTGACAATTTTGGTTGTTGAAAAACAGCTTCTAACCATTATTTGACACTTTGGTTGTTGAGAAACGGCTCCTAAAACATTATTTTACACTTTTGGTTATTGAGAAACAGCTCCTAAAACATTATTTGACACTTTTGGTTGTTGAAAAACAGCTTCTAACCATTATTTGACACTTTGGATGTTGAGAAACAGCTCCTAAAACATTATTTGACACTTTTGGTTGTTGAAAAACAGCTTCTAACCATTATTTGACACTTTGGTTGTTGAGAAACGGCTCCTAAAACATTATTTTACACTTTTGGTTATTGAGAAACAGCTCCTAAAACATTATTTGACACTTTTGGTTGTTGAAAAACAGCTTCTAACCATTATTTGACACTTTGGATGTTGAGAAACGGCTCCTAAAACATTATTTTACACTTTTGGTTATTGAGAAACAGCTCCTAAAACATTATTTGACACTTTTGGTTGTTGAAAAACAGCTTCTAACCATTATTTGACACTTTGGCTGTTGAGAAACAGCTCCTAAAACATTATTTGACACTTTTGGTTGTTGAAAAACAGCTTCTAACCATTATTTGACACTTTGGTTGTTGAGAAACAGCTCCTAAAACATTATTTGACACTTTTGGTTGTTGAAAAACTGCTTCTAACCATTATTTGACACTTTGGTTGTTGAGAAACAGCTCCTAAAACATTATTTTACACTTTTGGTTGTTGAGAAACAGCTCCTAAAACATTATTTGACACTTTTGGTTGTTGAAAAACAGCTTCTAACCATTATTTGACACTTTGGTTGTTGAGAAACGGCTCCTAAAACATTATTTTACACTTTTGGTTATTGAGAAACAGCTCCTAAAACATTATTTGACACTTTTGGTTGTTGAAAAACAGCTTCTAACCATTATTTGACACTTTGGATGTTGAGAAACGGCTCCTAAAACATTATTTTACACTTTTGGTTATTGAGAAACAGCTCCTAAAACATTATTTGACACTTTTGGTTGTTGAAAAACAGCTTCTAACCATTATTTGACACTTTGGTTGTTGAGAAACAGCTCCTAAAACATTATTTTACACTTTTGGTTGTTGAGAAACAGCTCCTAAAACATTATTTGACACTTTTGGTTGTTGAAAAACAGCTTCTAACCATTATTTGACACTTTGGTTGTTGAGAAACAGCTCCTAAAACATTATTTTACACTTTTGGTTGTTGAGAAACAGCTCCTAAAACATTATTTGACACTTTTGGTTGTTGAAAAACAGCTTCTAACCATTATTTGACACTTTGGTTGTTGAGAAACAGCTCCTAAAACATTATTTTACACTTTTGGTTGTTGAAAAACAGCTTCTAAGCATTATTTGACACTTTGGTTGTTGAGAAACAGCTCCTAAAACATTATTTGACACTTTTGGTTATTATTATTGGTGATTATTATTATTTTGGGAGGCAAATTATTTTGGCAAATTATTTTGGGAGGCAAATAATTTTGGGAGGCAAATAATTTTGGGAGGCAAATTATTTTGGGAGGCAAATTATTTTGGCAAATTATTTTGGGAGGCAAATTATTTTGGGAGGCAAATTATTTTGGCAAATTATTTTGGGAGGCAAATTATTTTGGGAGGCAAATTATTTTGGGAGGCAAATTATTTTGGGAGAAAAAATATTTTGGCAAATTATTTTGGGAGGCAAATTATTTTGGCAAATTATTTTGGGAGGCAAATTATTTTGGCAAATTATTTTGGGAGGCAAATAATTTAGGCAAATTATTTTGGGAGGCAAATAATTTAGGCAAATTATTTTGGGAGGCAAATTATTTTGGCAAATTATTTTGGGAGGCAAATTATTTTGGCAAATTATTTTGGCAAATTATTTTGGGAGGCAAATTATTTTGGCAAATTATTTTGGGAGGCAAATTATTTTGGGAGGCAAATTATTTTGGGAGGCAAATTATTTTGGGAGGCAAATTATTTTGGGAGGCAAATTATTTTGGCAAATTATTTTGGCAGGCAAATTATTTTGGGAGGCAAATTATTTTGGCAAATTATTTTGGGAGGCAAATTATTTTGGGAGGCAAATTATTTTGGCAGGCAAATTATTTTGGGAGGCAAATTATTTTGGCAGGCAAATTATTTTGGGAGGCAAATTATTTTGGGAGGCAAATTATTTTGGGAGACAAATTATTTTGGGAGGCAAATTATTTTGGGAGGCAAATTATTTTGGGAGGCAAATTATTTTGGGAGGCAAATTATTTTGGCAAATTATTTTACACTTTTGGTTATTGAGAAACAGCTCCTAAAACATTATTTTACACTTTTGGTTGTTGAGAAACAGCTCCTAAAACATTATTTGACACTTTTGGTTGTTGAAAAACAGCTTCTAACCATTATTTGACACTTTGGTTGTTGAGAAACGGCTCCTAAAACATTATTTTACACTTTTGGTTATTGAGAAACAGCTCCTAAAACATTATTTGACACTTTTGGTTGTTGAAAAACAGCTTCTAACCATTATTTGACACTTTGGATGTTGAGAAACGGCTCCTAAAACATTATTTTACACTTTTGGTTATTGAGAAACAGCTCCTAAAACATTATTTGACACTTTTGGTTGTTGAAAAACAGCTTCTAACCATTATTTGACACTTTGGTTGTTGAGAAACAGCTCCTAAAACATTATTTTACACTTTTGGTTGTTGAGAAACAGCTCCTAAAACATTATTTGACACTTTTGGTTGTTGAAAAACAGCTTCTAACCATTATTTGACACTTTGGTTGTTGAGAAACAGCTCCTAAAACATTATTTTACACTTTTGGTTATTGAGAAACAGCTCCTAAAACATTATTTGACACTTTTGGTTGTTGAAAAACTGCTTCTAACCATTATTTGACACTTTGGTTGTTGAGAAACAGCTCCTAAAACATTATTTTACACTTTTGGTTGTTGAGAAACAGCTCCTAAAACATTATTTGACACTTTTGGTTGTTGAAAAACAGCTTCTAACCATTATTTGACACTTTGGTTGTTGAGAAACAGCTCCTAAAACATTATTTTACACTTTTGGTTGTTGAGAAACAGCTCCTAAAACATTATTTGACACTTTTGGTTGTTGAAAAACAGCTTCTAACCATTATTTGACACTTTGGTTGTTGAGAAACAGCTCCTAAAACATTATTTTACACTTTTGGTTGTTGAGAAACAGCTCCTAAAACATTATTTGACACTTTTGGTTGTTGAAAAACAGCTTCTAACCATTATTTGACACTTTGGTTGTTGAGAAACAGCTCCTAAAACATTATTTTACACTTTTGGTTGTTGAGAAACAGCTCCTAAAACATTATTTGACACTTTTGGTTGTTGAAAAACAGCTTCTAAGCATTATTTGACACTTTGGTTGTTGAGAAACAGCTCCTAAAACATTATTTGACACTTTTGGTTATTATTATTGGTGATTATTATTATTTTGGGAGGCAAATTATTTTGGCAAATTATTTTGGGAGGCAAATTATTTTGGGAGGCAAATTATTTTGGGAGGCAAAATATTTTGGCAAATTATTTTGGGAGGCAAATTATTTTGGGAGGCAAATTATTTTGGCAAATTATTTTGGCAAATTATTTTGGCAAATTATTTTGGGAGGCAAATTATTTTGGGAGAAAAATTATTTTGGGAGGCAAATTATTTTGGCAAATTATTTTGGGAGGCAAATAATTTAGGCAAATTATTTTGGGAGGCAAATAATTTAGGCAAATTATTTTGGGAGGCAAATAATTTAGGCAAATTATTTTGGGAGGCAAATAATTTAGGCAAATTATTTTGGGAGGCAAATTATTTTGGCAAATTATTTTGGGAGGCAAATTATTTTGGCAAATTATTTTGGCAAATTATTTTGGCAAATTATTTTGGGAGGCAAATTATTTTGGGAGGCAAATTATTTTGGCAAATTATTTTGGGAGGCAAATTATTTTGGGAGGCAAATTATTTTGGCAGGCAAATTATTTTGGGAGGCAAATTATTTTGGGAGGCAAATTATTTTGGGAGACAAATTATTTTGGGAGGCAAATTATTTTGGGAGGCAAATTATTTTGGGAGGCAAATTATTTTGGCAAATTATTTTGTCAAATTATTTTGGGAGGCAAATTATTTTGGCAAATTATTTTGGGAGGCAAATTATTTTGGCAAATTATTTTGGGAGGCAAATTATTTTGGCAAATTATTTTGGGAGGCAAATAATTTAGGCAAATTATTTTGGGAGGCAAATAATTTAGGCAAATTATTTTGGGAGGCAAATAATTTAGGCAAATTATTTTGGGAGGCAAATAATTTAGGCAAATTATTTTGGGAGGCAAATAATTTAGGCAAATTATTTTGGGAGGCAAATTATTTTGGCAAATTATTTTGGGAGGCAAATTATTTTGGCAAATTATTTTGGGAGGCAAATTATTTTGGCAAATTATTTTGGCAAATTATTTTGGGAGGCAAATTATTTTGGGAGGCAAATTATTTTGGCAAATTATTTTGGCAAATTATTTTGGGAGGCAAATTATTTTGGCAAATTATTTTGGGAGGCAAATTATTTTGGGAGGCAAATTATTTTGGCAGGCAAATTATTTTGGGAGGCAAATTATTTTGGGAGACAAATTATTTTGGGAGGCAAATTATTTTGGGAGGCAAATTATTTTGGGAGGCAAATTATTTTGGCAAATTATTTTGGGAGGCAAATTATTTTGGCAAATTATTTTGGGAGGCAAATTATTTTGGCAAATTATTTTACACTTTTGGTTATTGAGAAACAGCTCCTAAAACATTATTTGACAATTTTGGTTGTTGAAAAACAGCTTCTAACCATTATTTGACACTTTGGTTGTTGAGAAACGGCTCCTAAAACATTATTTTACACTTTTGGTTATTGAGAAACAGCTCCTAAAACATTATTTGACACTTTTGGTTGTTGAAAAACAGCTTCTAACCATTATTTGACACTTTGGATGTTGAGAAACAGCTCCTAAAACATTATTTGACACTTTTGGTTGTTGAAAAACAGCTTCTAACCATTATTTGACACTTTGGTTGTTGAGAAACGGCTCCTAAAACATTATTTTACACTTTTGGTTATTGAGAAACAGCTCCTAAAACATTATTTGACACTTTTGGTTGTTGAAAAACAGCTTCTAACCATTATTTGACACTTTGGATGTTGAGAAACGGCTCCTAAAACATTATTTTACACTTTTGGTTATTGAGAAACAGCTCCTAAAACATTATTTGACACTTTTGGTTGTTGAAAAACAGCTTCTAACCATTATTTGACACTTTGGCTGTTGAGAAACAGCTCCTAAAACATTATTTGACACTTTTGGTTGTTGAAAAACAGCTTCTAACCATTATTTGACACTTTGGTTGTTGAGAAACAGCTCCTAAAACATTATTTGACACTTTTGGTTGTTGAAAAACTGCTTCTAACCATTATTTGACACTTTGGTTGTTGAGAAACAGCTCCTAAAACATTATTTTACACTTTTGGTTGTTGAGAAACAGCTCCTAAAACATTATTTGACACTTTTGGTTGTTGAAAAACAGCTTCTAACCATTATTTGACACTTTGGTTGTTGAGAAACGGCTCCTAAAACATTATTTTACACTTTTGGTTATTGAGAAACAGCTCCTAAAACATTATTTGACACTTTTGGTTGTTGAAAAACAGCTTCTAACCATTATTTGACACTTTGGATGTTGAGAAACGGCTCCTAAAACATTATTTTACACTTTTGGTTATTGAGAAACAGCTCCTAAAACATTATTTGACACTTTTGGTTGTTGAAAAACAGCTTCTAACCATTATTTGACACTTTGGTTGTTGAGAAACAGCTCCTAAAACATTATTTTACACTTTTGGTTGTTGAGAAACAGCTCCTAAAACATTATTTGACACTTTTGGTTGTTGAAAAACAGCTTCTAACCATTATTTGACACTTTGGTTGTTGAGAAACAGCTCCTAAAACATTATTTTACACTTTTGGTTGTTGAGAAACAGCTCCTAAAACATTATTTGACACTTTTGGTTGTTGAAAAACAGCTTCTAACCATTATTTGACACTTTGGTTGTTGAGAAACAGCTCCTAAAACATTATTTTACACTTTTGGTTGTTGAAAAACAGCTTCTAAGCATTATTTGACACTTTGGTTGTTGAGAAACAGCTCCTAAAACATTATTTGACACTTTTGGTTATTATTATTGGTGATTATTATTATTTTGGGAGGCAAATTATTTTGGCAAATTATTTTGGGAGGCAAATAATTTTGGGAGGCAAATTATTTTGGGAGGCAAATTATTTTGGCAAATTATTTTGGCAAATTATTTTGGGAGGCAAATTATTTTGGCAAATTATTTTGGGAGGCAAATTATTTTGGCAAATTATTTTGGGAGGCAAATTATTTTGGCAAATTATTTTGGGAGGCAAATTATTTTGGCAAATTATTTTGGGAGGCAAATTATTTTGGCAAATTATTTTGGGAGGCAAATAATTTAGGCAAATTATTTTGGGAGGCAAATAATTTAGGCAAATTATTTTGGGAGGCAAATTATTTTGGCAAATTATTTTGGGAGGCAAATTATTTTGGCAAATTATTTTGGGAGGCAAATTATTTTGGCAAATTATTTTGGGAGGCAAATTATTTTGGCAAATTATTTTGGGAGGCAAATTATTTTGGGAGGCAAATTATTTTGGGAGGCAAATTATTTTGGCAAATTATTTTGGGAGGCAAATTATTTTGGGAGGCAAATTATTTTGGGAGGCAAATTATTTTGGCAAATTATTTTGGGAGGCAAATTATTTTGGGAGGCAAATTATTTTGGCAGGCAAATTATTTTGGGAGGCAAATTATTTTGGGAGGCAAATTATTTTGGGAGACAAATTATTTTGGGAGGCAAATTATTTTGGGAGGCAAATTATTTTGGGAGGCAAATTATTTTGGGAGGCAAATTATTTTGGCAAATTATTTTGGGAGGCAAATTATTTTGGCAAATTATTTTGGGAGGCAAATAATTTAGGCAAATTATTTTGGGAGGCAAATTATTTTGGCAAATTATTTTGGGAGGCAAATTATTTTGGCAAATTATTTTGGGAGGCAAATTATTTTGGCAAATTATTTTGGGAGGCAAATTATTTTGGGAGGCAAATTATTTTGGGAGGCAAATTATTTTGGCAAATTATTTTACACTTTTGGTTATTGAGAAACAGCTCCTAAAACATTATTTTACACTTTTGGTTGTTGAGAAACAGCTCCTAAAACATTATTTGACACTTTTGGTTGTTGAAAAACAGCTTCTAACCATTATTTGACACTTTGGATGTTGAGAAACGGCTCCTAAAACATTATTTTACACTTTTGGTTATTGAGAAACAGCTCCTAAAACATTATTTGACACTTTTGGTTGTTGAAAAACAGCTTCTAACCATTATTTGACACTTTGGTTGTTGAGAAACAGCTCCTAAAACATTATTTTACACTTTTGGTTGTTGAGAAACAGCTCCTAAAACATTATTTGACACTTTTGGTTGTTGAAAAACAGCTTCTAACCATTATTTGACACTTTGGTTGTTGAGAAACAGCTCCTAAAACATTATTTTACACTTTTGGTTATTGAGAAACAGCTCCTAAAACATTATTTGACACTTTTGGTTGTTGAAAAACTGCTTCTAACCATTATTTGACACTTTGGTTGTTGAGAAACAGCTCCTAAAACATTATTTTACACTTTTGGTTGTTGAGAAACAGCTCCTAAAACATTATTTGACACTTTTGGTTGTTGAAAAACAGCTTCTAACCATTATTTGACACTTTGGTTGTTGAGAAACAGCTCCTAAAACATTATTTTACACTTTTGGTTGTTGAGAAACAGCTCCTAAAACATTATTTGACACTTTTGGTTGTTGAAAAACAGCTTCTAACCATTATTTGACACTTTGGTTGTTGAGAAACAGCTCCTAAAACATTATTTTACACTTTTGGTTGTTGAGAAACAGCTCCTAAAACATTATTTGACACTTTTGGTTTTTGAAAAACAGCTTCTAACCATTATTTGACACTTTGGATGTTGAGAAACAGCTCCTAAAACATTATTTGACACTTTTGGTTGTTGAAATACAGCTTCTAACCATTATTTGACACTTTGGTTGTTGAGAAACGGCTCCTAAAACATTATTTTACACTTTTGGTTATTGAGAAACAGCTCCTAAAACATTATTTGACACTTTTGGTTGTTGAAAAACAGCTTCTAACCATTATTTGACACTTTGGATGTTGAGAAACGGCTCCTAAAACATTATTTTACACTTTTGGTTATTGAGAAACAGCTCCTAAAACATTATTTGACACTTTTGGTTGTTGAAAAACAGCTTCTAACCATTATTTGACACTTTGGCTGTTGAGAAACAGCTCCTAAAACATTATTTGACACTTTTGGTTGTTGAAAAACAGCTTCTAACCATTATTTGACACTTTGGTTGTTGAGAAACAGCTCCTAAAACATTATTTTACACTTTTGGTTGTTGAGAAACAGCTCCTAAAACATTATTTGACACTTTTGGTTGTTGAAAAACAGCTTCTAACCATTATTTGACACTTTGGTTGTTGAGAAACGGCTCCTAAAACATTATTTTACACTTTTGGTTATTGAGAAACAGCTCCTAAAACATTATTTGACACTTTTGGTTGTTGAAAAACAGCTTCTAACCATTATTTGACACTTTGGATGTTGAGAAACGGCTCCTAAAACATTATTTTACACTTTTGGTTATTGAGAAACAGCTCCTAAAACATTATTTGACACTTTTGGTTGTTGAAAAACAGCTTCTAACCATTATTTGACACTTTGGTTGTTGAGAAACAGCTCCTAAAACATTATTTTACACTTTTGGTTGTTGAGAAACAGCTCCTAAAACATTATTTGACACTTTTGGTTGTTGAAAAACAGCTTCTAACCATTATTTGACACTTTGGTTGTTGAGAAACAGCTCCTAAAACATTATTTTACACTTTTGGTTGTTGAGAAACAGCTCCTAAAACATTATTTGACACTTTTGGTTGTTGAAAAACAGCTTCTAACCATTATTTGACACTTTGGTTGTTGAGAAACAGCTCCTAAAACATTATTTTACACTTTTGGTTGTTGAAAAACAGCTTCTAAGCATTATTTGACACTTTGGTTGTTGAGAAACAGCTCCTAAAACATTATTTGACACTTTTGGTTATTATTATTGGTGATTATTATTATTTTGGGAGGCAAATTATTTTGGCAAATTATTTTGGGAGGCAAATAATTTTGGGAGGCAAATAATTTTGGGAGGCAAATTATTTTGGGAGGCAAATTATTTTGGCAAATTATTTTGGCAAATTATTTTGGGAGGCAAATTATTTTGGCAAATTATTTTGGGAGGCAAATTATTTTGGCAAATTATTTTGGGAGGCAAATTATTTTGGCAAATTATTTTGGGAGGCAAATTATTTTGGCAAATTATTTTGGGAGGCAAATAATTTAGGCAAATTATTTTGGGAGGCAAAAAATTTAGGCAAATTATTTTGGGAGGCAAATTATTTTGGCAAATTATTTTGGGAGGCAAATTATTTTGGCAAATTATTTTGGGAGGCAAATTATTTTGGCAAATTATTTTGGGAGGCAAATTATTTTGGCAAATTATTTTGGGAGGCAAATTATTTTGGGAGGCAAATTATTTTGGCAAATTATTTTGGGAGGCAAATTATTTTGGGAGGCAAATTATTTTGGCAAATTATTTTGGGAGGCAAATTATTTTGGCAAATTATTTTGGGAGGCAAATTATTTTGGGAGGCAAATTATTTTGGCAGGCAAATTATTTTGGGAGGCAAATTATTTTGGGAGGCAAATTATTTTGGGAGACAAATTATTTTGGGAGGCAAATTATTTTGGGAGGCAAATTATTTTGGGAGGCAAATTATTTTGGGAGGCAAATTATTTTGGCAAATTATTTTGGGAGGCAAATTATTTTGGCAAATTATTTTGGGAGGCAAATTATTTTGGCAAATTATTTTGGGAGGCAAATTATTTTGGCAAATTATTTTGGGAGGCAAATAATTTAGGCAAATTATTTTGGGAGGCAAATAATTTAGGCAAATTATTTTGGGAGGCAAATTATTTTGGCAAATTATTTTGGGAGGCAAATTATTTTGGCAAATTATTTTGGGAGGCAAATTATTTTGGCAAATTATTTTGGGAGGCAAATTATTTTGGGAGGCAAATTATTTTGGGAGGCAAATTATTTTGGGAGGCAAATTATTTTGGCAAATTATTTTACACTTTTGGTTATTGAGAAACAGCTCCTAAAACATTATTTTACACTTTTGGTTGTTGAGAAACAGCTCCTAAAACATTATTTGACACTTTTGGTTGTTGAAAAACAGCTTCTAACCATTATTTGACACTTTGGTTGTTGAGAAACGGCTCCTAAAACATTATTTTACACTTTTGGTTATTGAGAAACAGCTCCTAAAACATTATTTGACACTTTTGGTTGTTGAAAAACAGCTTCTAACCATTATTTGACACTTTGGATGTTGAGAAACGGCTCCTAAAACATTATTTTACACTTTTGGTTATTGAGAAACAGCTCCTAAAACATTATTTGACACTTTTGGTTGTTGAAAAACAGCTTCTAACCATTATTTGACACTTTGGTTGTTGAGAAACAGCTCCTAAAACATTATTTTACACTTTTGGTTGTTGAGAAACAGCTCCTAAAACATTATTTGACACTTTTGGTTGTTGAAAAACAGCTTCTAACCATTATTTGACACTTTGGTTGTTGAGAAACAGCTCCTAAAACATTATTTTACACTTTTGGTTATTGAGAAACAGCTCCTAAAACATTATTTGACACTTTTGGTTGTTGAAAAACTGCTTCTAACCATTATTTGACACTTTGGTTGTTGAGAAACAGCTCCTAAAACATTATTTTACACTTTTGGTTGTTGAGAAACAGCTCCTAAAACATTATTTGACACTTTTGGTTGTTGAAAAACAGCTTCTAACCATTATTTGACACTTTGGTTGTTGAGAAACAGCTCCTAAAACATTATTTTACACTTTTGGTTGTTGAGAAACAGCTCCTAAAACATTATTTGACACTTTTGGTTGTTGAAAAACAGCTTCTAACCATTATTTGACACTTTGGTTGTTGAGAAACAGCTCCTAAAACATTATTTTACACTTTTGGTTGTTGAGAAACAGCTCCTAAAACATTATTTGACACTTTTGGTTGTTGAGAAACAGCTCCAAAAACATTATTTGACACTTTTGGTTGTTGAAAAACAGCTTCTAACCATTATTTGACACTTTGGTTGTTGAGAAACAGCTCCTAAAACATTATTTTACACTTTTGGTTATTGAGAAACAGCTCCTAAAACATTATTTGACACTTTTGGTTGTTGAAAAACTGCTTCTAACCATTATTTGACACTTTGGTTGTTGAGAAACAGCTCCTAAAACATTATTTTACACTTTTGGTTGTTGAGAAACAGCTCCTAAAACATTATTTGACACTTTTGGTTGTTGAAAAACAGCTTCTAACCATTATTTGACACTTTGGTTGTTGAGAAACAGCTCCTAAAACATTATTTTACACTTTTGGTTGTTGAGAAACAGCTCCTAAAACATTATTTGACACTTTTGGTTGTTGAAAAACAGCTTCTAACCATTATTTGACACTTTGGTTGTTGAGAAACAGCTCCTAAAACATTATTTTACACTTTTGGTTGTTGAGAAACAGCTCCTAAAACATTATTTGACACTTTTGGTTTTTGAAAAACAGCTTCTAACCATTATTTGACACTTTGGATGTTGAGAAACAGCTCCTAAAACATTATTTGACACTTTTGGTTGTTGAAATACAGCTTCTAACCATTATTTGACACTTTGGTTGTTGAGAAACGGCTCCTAAAACATTATTTTACACTTTTGGTTATTGAGAAACAGCTCCTAAAACATTATTTGACACTTTTGGTTGTTGAAAAACAGCTTCTAACCATTATTTGACACTTTGAAACGGCTCCTAAAACATTATTTTACACTTTTGGTTATTGAGAAACAGCTCCTAAAACATTATTTGACACTTTTGGTTGTTGAAAAACAGCTTCTAACCATTATTTGACACTTTGGCTGTTGAGAAACAGCTCCTAAAACATTATTTGACACTTTTGGTTGTTGAAAAACAGCTTCTAACCATTATTTGACACTTTGGTTGTTGAGAAACAGCTCCTAAAACATTATTTTACACTTTTGGTTGTTGAGAAACAGCTCCTAAAACATTATTTGACACTTTTGGTTGTTGAAAAACAGCTTCTAACCATTATTTGACACTTTGGTTGTTGAGAAACGGCTCCTAAAACATTATTTTACACTTTTGGTTATTGAGAAACAGCTCCTAAAACATTATTTGACACTTTTGGTTGTTGAAAAACAGCTTCTAACCATTATTTGACACTTTGGATGTTGAGAAACGGCTCCTAAAACATTATTTTACACTTTTGGTTATTGAGAAACAGCTCCTAAAACATTATTTGACACTTTTGGTTGTTGAAAAACAGCTTCTAACCATTATTTGACACTTTGGTTGTTGAGAAACAGCTCCTAAAACATTATTTTACACTTTTGGTTGTTGAGAAACAGCTCCTAAAACATTATTTGACACTTTTGGTTGTTGAAAAACAGCTTCTAACCATTATTTGACACTTTGGTTGTTGAGAAACAGCTCCTAAAACATTATTTTACACTTTTGGTTGTTGAGAAACAGCTCCTAAAACATTATTTGACACTTTTGGTTGTTGAAAAACAGCTTCTAACCATTATTTGACACTTTGGTTGTTGAGAAACAGCTCCTAAAACATTATTTTACACTTTTGGTTGTTGAAAAACAGCTTCTAAGCATTATTTGACACTTTGGTTGTTGAGAAACAGCTCCTAAAACATTATTTGACACTTTTGGTTATTATTATTGGTGATTATTATTATTTTGGGAGGCAAATTATTTTGGCAAATTATTTTGGGAGGCAAATAATTTTGGGAGGCAAATTATTTTGGGAGGCAAATTATTTTGGGAGGCAAATTATTTTGGCAAATTATTTTGGCAAATTATTTTGGGAGGCAAATTATTTTGGCAAATTATTTTGGGAGGCAAATTATTTTGGCAAATTATTTTGGGAGGCAAATTATTTTGGCAAATTATTTTGGGAGGCAAATTATTTTGGCAAATTATTTTGGGAGGCAAATAATTTAGGCAAATTATTTTGGGAGGCAAATAATTTAGGCAAATTATTTTGGGAGGCAAATTATTTTGGCAAATTATTTTGGGAGGCAAATTATTTTGGCAAATTATTTTGGGAGGCAAATTATTTTGGCAAATTATTTTGGGAGGCAAATTATTTTGGCAAATTATTTTGGGAGGCAAATTATTTTGGGAGGCAAATTATTTTGGCAAATTATTTTGGGAGGCAAATTATTTTGGGAGGCAAATTATTTTGGCAAATTATTTTGGGAGGCAAATTATTTTGGCAAATTATTTTGGGAGGCAAATTATTTTGGCAAATTATTTTGGGAGGCAAATTATTTTGGCAAATTATTTTGGGAGGCAAATTATTTTGGCAAATTATTTTGGGAGGCAAATTATTTTGGGAGGCAAATTATTTTGGCAAATTATTTTGGGAGGCAAATTATTTTGGCAAATTATTTTGGGAGGCAAATTATTTTGGGAGGCAAATTATTTTGGCAGGCAAATTATTTTGGGAGGCAAATTATTTTGGGAGGCAAATTATTTTGGGAGACAAATTATTTTGGGAGGCAAATTATTTTGGGAGGCAAATTATTTTGGGAGGCAAATTATTTTGGGAGGCAAATTATTTTGGCAAATTATTTTGGGAGGCAAATTATTTTGGCAAATTATTTTGGGAGGCAAATTATTTTGGCAAATTATTTTGGGAGGCAAATTATTTTGGCAAATTATTTTGGGAGGCAAATAATTTAGGCAAATTATTTTGGGAGGCAAATAATTTAGGCAAATTATTTTGGGAGGCAAATTATTTTGGCAAATTATTTTGGGAGGCAAATTATTTTGGCAAATTATTTTGGGAGGCAAATTATTTTGGCAAATTATTTTGGGAGGCAAATTATTTTGGGAGGCAAATTATTTTGGGAGGCAAATTATTTTGGGAGGCAAATTATTTTGGCAAATTATTTTACACTTTTGGTTATTGAGAAACAGCTCCTAAAACATTATTTTACACTTTTGGTTGTTGAGAAACAGCTCCTAAAACATTATTTGACACTTTTGGTTGTTGAAAAACAGCTTCTAACCATTATTTGACACTTTGGTTGTTGAGAAACGGCTCCTAAAACATTATTTTACACTTTTGGTTATTGAGAAACAGCTCCTAAAACATTATTTGACACTTTTGGTTGTTGAAAAACAGCTTCTAACCATTATTTGACACTTTGGATGTTGAGAAACGGCTCCTAAAACATTATTTTACACTTTTGGTTATTGAGAAACAGCTCCTAAAACATTATTTGACACTTTTGGTTGTTGAAAAACAGCTTCTAACCATTATTTGACACTTTGGTTGTTGAGAAACAGCTCCTAAAACATTATTTTACACTTTTGGTTGTTGAGAAACAGCTCCTAAAACATTATTTGACACTTTTGGTTGTTGAAAAACAGCTTCTAACCATTATTTGACACTTTGGTTGTTGAGAAACAGCTCCTAAAACATTATTTTACACTTTTGGTTATTGAGAAACAGCTCCTAAAACATTATTTGACACTTTTGGTTGTTGAAAAACTGCTTCTAACCATTATTTGACACTTTGGTTGTTGAGAAACAGCTCCTAAAACATTATTTTACACTTTTGGTTGTTGAGAAACAGCTCCTAAAACATTATTTGACACTTTTGGTTGTTGAAAAACAGCTTCTAACCATTATTTGACACTTTGGTTGTTGAGAAACAGCTCCTAAAACATTATTTTACACTTTTGGTTGTTGAGAAACAGCTCCTAAAACATTATTTGACACTTTTGGTTGTTGAAAAACAGCTTCTAACCATTATTTGACACTTTGGTTGTTGAGAAACAGCTCCTAAAACATTATTTTACACTTTTGGTTGTTGAGAAACAGCTCCTAAAACATTATTTGACACTTTTGGTTGTTGAGAAACAGCTCCTAAAACATTATTTGACACTTTTGGTTGTTGAAAAACAGCTTCTAACCATTATTTGACACTTTGGTTGTTGAGAAACAGCTCCTAAAACATTATTTTACACTTTTGGTTATTGAGAAACAGCTCCTAAAACATTATTTGACACTTTTGGTTGTTGAAAAACTGCTTCTAACCATTATTTGACACTTTGGTTGTTGAGAAACAGCTCCTAAAACATTATTTTACACTTTTGGTTGTTGAGAAACAGCTCCTAAAACATTATTTGACACTTTTGGTTGTTGAAAAACAGCTTCTAACCATTATTTGACACTTTGGTTGTTGAGAAACAGCTCCTAAAACATTATTTTACACTTTTGGTTGTTGAGAAACAGCTCCTAAAACATTATTTGACACTTTTGGTTGTTGAAAAACAGCTTCTAACCATTATTTGACACTTTGGTTGTTGAGAAACAGCTCCTAAAACATTATTTTACACTTTTGGTTGTTGAGAAACAGCTCCTAAAACATTATTTGACACTTTTGGTTTTTGAAAAACAGCTTCTAACCATTATTTGACACTTTGGATGTTGAGAAACAGCTCCTAAAACATTATTTGACACTTTTGGTTGTTGAAATACAGCTTCTAACCATTATTTGACACTTTGGTTGTTGAGAAACGGCTCCTAAAACATTATTTTACACTTTTGGTTATTGAGAAACAGCTCCTAAAACATTATTTGACACTTTTGGTTGTTGAAAAACAGCTTCTAACCATTATTTGACACTTTGAAACGGCTCCTAAAACATTATTTTACACTTTTGGTTATTGAGAAACAGCTCCTAAAACATTATTTGACACTTTTGGTTGTTGAAAAACAGCTTCTAACCATTATTTGACACTTTGGCTGTTGAGAAACAGCTCCTAAAACATTATTTGACACTTTTGGTTGTTGAAAAACAGCTTCTAACCATTATTTGACACTTTGGTTGTTGAGAAACAGCTCCTAAAACATTATTTTACACTTTTGGTTGTTGAGAAACAGCTCCTAAAACATTATTTGACACTTTTGGTTGTTGAAAAACAGCTTCTAACCATTATTTGACACTTTGGTTGTTGAGAAACGGCTCCTAAAACATTATTTTACACTTTTGGTTATTGAGAAACAGCTCCTAAAACATTATTTGACACTTTTGGTTGTTGAAAAACAGCTTCTAACCATTATTTGACACTTTGGATGTTGAGAAACGGCTCCTAAAACATTATTTTACACTTTTGGTTATTGAGAAACAGCTCCTAAAACATTATTTGACACTTTTGGTTGTTGAAAAACAGCTTCTAACCATTATTTGACACTTTGGTTGTTGAGAAACAGCTCCTAAAACATTATTTTACACTTTTGGTTGTTGAGAAACAGCTCCTAAAACATTATTTGACACTTTTGGTTGTTGAAAAACAGCTTCTAACCATTATTTGACACTTTGGTTGTTGAGAAACAGCTCCTAAAACATTATTTTACACTTTTGGTTGTTGAGAAACAGCTCCTAAAACATTATTTGACACTTTTGGTTGTTGAAAAACAGCTTCTAACCATTATTTGACACTTTGGTTGTTGAGAAACAGCTCCTAAAACATTATTTTACACTTTTGGTTGTTGAAAAACAGCTTCTAAGCATTATTTGACACTTTGGTTGTTGAGAAACAGCTCCTAAAACATTATTTGACACTTTTGGTTATTATTATTGGTGATTATTATTATTTTGGGAGGCAAATTATTTTGGCAAATTATTTTGGGAGGCAAATAATTTTGGGAGGCAAATTATTTTGGGAGGCAAATTATTTTGGGAGGCAAATTATTTTGGCAAATTATTTTGGCAAATTATTTTGGGAGGCAAATTATTTTGGCAAATTATTTTGGGAGGCAAATTATTTTGGCAAATTATTTTGGGAGGCAAATTATTTTGGCAAATTATTTTGGGAGGCAAATTATTTTGGCAAATTATTTTGGGAGGCAAATAATTTAGGCAAATTATTTTGGGAGGCAAATAATTTAGGCAAATTATTTTGGGAGGCAAATTATTTTGGGAGGCAAATTATTTTGGCAAATTATTTTGGGAGGCAAATTATTTTGGCAAATTATTTTGGGAGGCAAATTATTTTGGCAAATTATTTTGGGAGGCAAATTATTTTGGGAGGCAAATTATTTTGGGAGGCAAATTATTTTGGCAAATTATTTTGGGAGGCAAATTATTTTGGCAAATTATTTTGGGAGGCAAATTATTTTGGCAAATTATTTTGGGAGGCAAATTATTTTGGGAGGCAAATTATTTTGGCAGGCAAATTATTTTGGGAGGCAAATTATTTTGGGAGGCAAATTATTTTGGGAGACAAATTATTTTGGGAGGCAAATTATTTTGGGAGGCAAATTATTTTGGGAGGCAAATTATTTTGGCAAATTATTTTGGGAGGCAAATTATTTTGGCAAATTATTTTGGGAGGCAAATTATTTTGGGAGGCAAATTATTTTGGCAAATTATTTTGGGAGGCAAATAATTTAGGCAAATTATTTTGGGAGGCAAATAATTTAGGCAAATTATTTTGGGAGGCAAATTATTTTGGCAAATTATTTTGGGAGGCAAATTATTTTGGCAAATTATTTTGGGAGGCAAATTATTTTGGCAAATTATTTTGGGAGGCAAATTATTTTGGCAAATTATTTTGGGAGGCAAATTATTTTGGCAAATTATTTTGGGAGGCAAATTATTTTGGGAGGCAAATTATTTTGGGAGGCAAATTATTTTGGCAAATTATTTTGGGAGGCAAATTATTTTGGGAGGCAAATTATTTTGGGAGGCAAATTATTTTGGCAAATTATTTTGGGAGGCAAATTATTTTGGGAGGCAAATTATTTTGGCAGGCAAATTATTTTGGGAGGCAAATTATTTTGGGAGGCAAATTATTTTGGGAGACAAATTATTTTGGGAGGCAAATTATTTTGGGAGGCAAATTATTTTGGGAGGCAAATTATTTTGGGAGGCAAATTATTTTGGCAAATTATTTTGGGAGGCAAATTATTTTGGCAAATTATTTTGGGAGGCAAATTATTTTGGCAAATTATTTTGGGAGGCAAATAATTTTGGCAAATTATTTTGGGAGGCAAATAATTTAGGCAAATTATTTTGGGAGGCAAATTATTTTGGCAAATTATTTTGGGAGGCAAATTATTTTGGCAAATTATTTTGGGAGGCAAATTATTTTGGCAAATTATTTTGGGAGGCAAATTATTTTGGGAGGCAAATTATTTTGGGAGGCAAATTATTTTGGCAAATTATTTTACACTTTTGGTTATTGAGAAACAGCTCCTAAAACATTATTTTACACTTTTGGTTGTTGAGAAACAGCTCCTAAAACATTATTTGACACTTTTGGTTGTTGAAAAACAGCTTCTAACCATTATTTGACACTTTGGATGTTGAGAAACGGCTCCTAAAACATTATTTTACACTTTTGGTTATTGAGAAACAGCTCCTAAAACATTATTTGACACTTTTGGTTGTTGAAAAACAGCTTCTAACCATTATTTGACACTTTGGTTGTTGAGAAACAGCTCCTAAAACATTATTTTACACTTTTGGTTGTTGAGAAACAGCTCCTAAAACATTATTTGACACTTTTGGTTGTTGAAAAACAGCTTCTAACCATTATTTGACACTTTGGTTGTTGAGAAACAGCTCCTAAAACATTATTTTACACTTTTGGTTATTGAGAAACAGCTCCTAAAACATTATTTGACACTTTTGGTTGTTGAAAAACTGCTTCTAACCATTATTTGACACTTTGGTTGTTGAGAAACAGCTCCTAAAACATTATTTTACACTTTTGGTTGTTGAGAAACAGCTCCTAAAACATTATTTGACACTTTTGGTTGTTGAAAAACAGCTTCTAACCATTATTTGACACTTTGGTTGTTGAGAAACAGCTCCTAAAACATTATTTTACACTTTTGGTTGTTGAGAAACAGCTCCTAAAACATTATTTGACACTTTTGGTTGTTGAAAAACAGCTTCTAACCATTATTTGACACTTTGGTTGTTGAGAAACAGCTCCTAAAACATTATTTTACACTTTTGGTTGTTGAGAAACAGCTCCTAAAACATTATTTGACACTTTTGGTTTTTGAAAAACAGCTTCTAACCATTATTTGACACTTTGGATGTTGAGAAACAGCTCCTAAAACATTATTTGACACTTTTGGTTGTTGAAATACAGCTTCTAACCATTATTTGACACTTTGGTTGTTGAGAAACGGCTCCTAAAACATTATTTTACACTTTTGGTTATTGAGAAACAGCTCCTAAAACATTATTTGACACTTTTGGTTGTTGAAAAACAGCTTCTAACCATTATTTGACACTTTGGATGTTGAGAAACGGCTCCTAAAACATTATTTTACACTTTTGGTTATTGAGAAACAGCTCCTAAAACATTATTTGACACTTTTGGTTGTTGAAAAACAGCTTCTAACCATTATTTGACACTTTGGCTGTTGAGAAACAGCTCCTAAAACATTATTTGACACTTTTGGTTGTTGAAAAACAGCTTCTAACCATTATTTGACACTTTGGTTGTTGAGAAACAGCTCCTAAAACATTATTTTACACTTTTGGTTGTTGAGAAACAGCTCCTAAAACATTATTTGACACTTTTGGTTGTTGAAAAACAGCTTCTAACCATTATTTGACACTTTGGTTGTTGAGAAACGGCTCCTAAAACATTATTTTACACTTTTGGTTATTGAGAAACAGCTCCTAAAACATTATTTGACACTTTTGGTTGTTGAAAAACAGCTTCTAACCATTATTTGACACTTTGGATGTTGAGAAACGGCTCCTAAAACATTATTTTACACTTTTGGTTATTGAGAAACAGCTCCTAAAACATTATTTGACACTTTTGGTTGTTGAAAAACAGCTTCTAACCATTATTTGACACTTTGGTTGTTGAGAAACAGCTCCTAAAACATTATTTTACACTTTTGGTTGTTGAGAAACAGCTCCTAAAACATTATTTGACACTTTTGGTTGTTGAAAAACAGCTTCTAACCATTATTTGACACTTTGGTTGTTGAGAAACAGCTCCTAAAACATTATTTTACACTTTTGGTTGTTGAGAAACAGCTCCTAAAACATTATTTGACACTTTTGGTTGTTGAAAAACAGCTTCTAACCATTATTTGACACTTTGGTTGTTGAGAAACAGCTCCTAAAACATTATTTTACACTTTTGGTTGTTGAAAAACAGCTTCTAAGCATTATTTGACACTTTGGTTGTTGAGAAACAGCTCCTAAAACATTATTTGACACTTTTGGTTATTATTATTGGTGATTATTATTATTTTGGGAGGCAAATTATTTTGGCAAATAATTTTGGGAGGCAAATAATTTTGGGAGGCAAATAATTTTGGGAGGCAAATTATTTTGGCAAATTATTTTGGGAGGCAAATTATTTTGGCAAATTATTTTGGGAGGCAAATTATTTTGGCAAATTATTTTGGGAGGCAAATTATTTTGGCAAATTATTTTGGGAGGCAAATAATTTAGGCAAATTATTTTGGGAGGCAAATAATTTAGGCAAATTATTTTGGGAGGCAAATAATTTAGGCAAATTATTTTGGGAGGCAAATTATTTTGGCAAATTATTTTGGGAGGCAAATTATTTTGGCAAATTATTTTGGGAGGCAAATTATTTTGGCAAATTATTTTGGGAGGCAAATTATTTTGGCAAATTATTTTGGGAGGCAAATTATTTTGGGAGGCAAATTATTTTGGGAGGCAAATTATTTTGGCAAATTATTTTGGGAGGCAAATTATTTTGGGAGGCAAATTATTTTGGCAAATTATTTTGGGAGGCAAATTATTTTGGCAAATTATTTTGGGAGGCAAATTATTTTGGGAGGCAAATTATTTTGGCAGGCAAATTATTTTGGGAGGCAAATTATTTTGGGAGGCAAATTATTTTGGGAGACAAATTATTTTGGGAGGCAAATTATTTTGGGAGGCAAATTATTTTGGGAGGCAAATTATTTTGGGAGGCAAATTATTTTGGCAAATTATTTTGGGAGGCAAATTATTTTGGCAAATTATTTTGGGAGGCAAATTATTTTGGCAAATTATTTTGGGAGGCAAATTATTTTGGCAAATTATTTTGGGAGGCAAATAATTTAGGCAAATTATTTTGGGAGGCAAATAATTTAGGCAAATTATTTTGGGAGGCAAATTATTTTGGCAAATTATTTTGGGAGGCAAATTATTTTGGCAAATTATTTTGGGAGGCTAATTATTTTGGCAAATTATTTTGGGAGGCAAATTATTTTGGGAGGCAAATTATTTTGGGAGGCAAATTATTTTGGGAGGCAAATTATTTTGGCAAATTATTTTACACTTTTGGTTATTGAGAAACAGCTCCTAAAACATTATTTTACACTTTTGGTTGTTGAGAAACAGCTCCTAAAACATTATTTGACACTTTTGGTTGTTGAAAAACAGCTTCTAACCATTATTTGACACTTTGGTTGTTGAGAAACGGCTCCTAAAACATTATTTTACACTTTTGGTTATTGAGAAACAGCTCCTAAAACATTATTTGACACTTTTGGTTGTTGAAAAACAGCTTCTAACCATTATTTGACACTTTGGATGTTGAGAAACGGCTCCTAAAACATTATTTTACACTTTTGGTTATTGAGAAACAGCTCCTAAAACATTATTTGACACTTTTGGTTGTTGAAAAACAGCTTCTAACCATTATTTGACACTTTGGTTGTTGAGAAACAGCTCCTAAAACATTATTTTACACTTTTGGTTGTTGAGAAACAGCTCCTAAAACATTATTTGACACTTTTGGTTGTTGAAAAACAGCTTCTAACCATTATTTGACACTTTGGTTGTTGAGAAACAGCTCCTAAAACATTATTTTACACTTTTGGTTATTGAGAAACAGCTCCTAAAACATTATTTGACACTTTTGGTTGTTGAAAAACTGCTTCTAACCATTATTTGACACTTTGGTTGTTGAGAAACAGCTCCTAAAACATTATTTTACACTTTTGGTTGTTGAGAAACAGCTCCTAAAACATTATTTGACACTTTTGGTTGTTGAAAAACAGCTTCTAACCATTATTTGACACTTTGGTTGTTGAGAAACAGCTCCTAAAACATTATTTTACACTTTTGGTTGTTGAGAAACAGCTCCTAAAACATTATTTGACACTTTTGGTTGTTGAAAAACAGCTTCTAACCATTATTTGACACTTTGGTTGTTGAGAAACAGCTCCTAAAACATTATTTTACACTTTTGGTTGTTGAGAAACAGCTCCTAAAACATTATTTGACACTTTTGGTTTTTGAAAAACAGCTTCTAACCATTATTTGACACTTTGGTTGTTGAGAAACAGCTCCTAAAACATTATTTTACACTTTTGGTTGTTGAGAAACAGCTCCTAAAACATTATTTGACACTTTTGGTTGTTGAAAAACAGCTTCTAAGCATTATTTGACACTTTGGTTGTTGAGAAACAGCTCCTAAAACATTATTTGACACTTTTGGTTATTATTATTGGTGATTATTATTATTTTGGGAGGCAAATAATTTTGGGAGGCAAATTATTTTGGGAGGCAAATTATTTTGGGAGGCAAATTATTTTGGCAAATTATTTTGGGAGGCAAATTATTTTGGCAAATTATTTTGGGAGGCAAATTATTTTGGCAAATTATTTTACACTTTTGGTTATTGAGAAACAGCTCCTAAAACATTATTTTACACTTTTGGTTGTTGAGAAACAGCTCCTAAAACATTATTTGACACTTTTGGTTGTTGAAAAACAGCTTCTAACCATTATTTGACACTTTGGTTGTTGAGAAACGGCTCCTAAAACATTATTTTACACTTTTGGTTATTGAGAAACAGCTCCTAAAACATTATTTGACACTTTTGGTTGTTGAAAAACAGCTTCTAACCATTATTTGACACTTTGGATGTTGAGAAACGGCTCCTAAAACATTATTTTACACTTTTGGTTATTGAGAAACAGCTCCTAAAACATTATTTGACACTTTTGGTTGTTGAAAAACAGCTTCTAACCATTATTTGACACTTTGGTTGTTGAGAAACAGCTCCTAAAACATTATTTTACACTTTTGGTTGTTGAGAAACAGCTCCTAAAACATTATTTGACACTTTTGGTTGTTGAAAAACAGCTTCTAACCATTATTTGACACTTTGGTTGTTGAGAAACAGCTCCTAAAACATTATTTTACACTTTTGGTTATTGAGAAACAGCTCCTAAAACATTATTTGACACTTTTGGTTGTTGAAAAACAGCTTCTAACCATTATTTGACACTTTGGTTGTTGAGAAACAGCTCCTAAAACATTATTTTACACTTTTGGTTGTTGAGAAACAGCTCCTAAAACATTATTTGACACTTTTGGTTGTTGAAAAACAGCTTCTAACCATTATTTGACACTTTGGTTGTTGAGAAACAGCTCCTAAAACATTATTTTACACTTTTGGTTGTTGAGAAACAGCTCCTAAAACATTATTTGACACTTTTGGTTTTTGAAAAACAGCTTCTAACCATTATTTGACACTTTGGATGTTGAGAAACAGCTCCTAAAACATTATTTGACACTTTTGGTTGTTGAAAAACAGCTTCTAACCATTATTTGACACTTTGGTTGTTGAGAAACGGCTCCTAAAACATTATTTTACACTTTTGGTTATTGAGAAACAGCTCCTAAAACATTATTTGACACTTTTGGTTGTTGAAAAACAGCTTCTAACCATTATTTGACACTTTGGATGTTGAGAAACGGCTCCTAAAACATTATTTTACACTTTTGGTTATTGAGAAACAGCTCCTAAAACATTATTTGACACTTTTGGTTGTTGAAAAACAGCTTCTAACCATTATTTGACACTTTGGCTGTTGAGAAACAGCTCCTAAAACATTATTTGACACTTTTGGTTGTTGAAAAACAGCTTCTAACCATTATTTGACACTTTGGTTGTTGAGAAACGGCTCCTAAAACATTATTTTACACTTTTGGTTGTTGAGAAACAGCTCCTAAAACATTATTTTACACTTTTGGTTGTTGAGAAACAGCTCCTAAAACATTATTTGACACTTTTGGTTGTTGAAAAACAGCTTCTAACCATTATTTGACACTTTGGTTGTTGAGAAACGGCTCCTAAAACATTATTTTACACATTTGGTTATTGAGAAACAGCTCCTAAAACATTATTTGACACTTTTGGTTGTTGAAAAACAGCTTCTAACCATTATTTGACACTTTGGATGTTGAGAAACGGCTCCTAAAACATTATTTTACACTTTTGGTTATTGAGAAACAGCTCCTAAAACATTATTTGACACTTTTGGTTGTTGAAAAACAGCTTCTAACCATTATTTGACACTTTGGTTGTTGAGAAACAGCTCCTAAAACATTATTTTACACTTTTGGTTGTTGAGAAACAGCTCCTAAAACATTATTTGACACTTTTGGTTGTTGAAAAACAGCTTCTAACCATTATTTGACACTTTGGTTGTTGAGAAACAGCTCCTAAAACATTATTTTACACTTTTGGTTGTTGAGAAACAGCTCCTAAAACATTATTTTACACTTTTGGTTGTTGAAAAACAGCTTCTAAGCATTATTTGACACTTTGGTTGTTGAGAAACAGCTCCTAAAACATTATTTGACACTTTTGGTTATTATTATTGGTGATTATTATTATTTTGGGAGGCAAATTATTTTGGCAAATTATTTTGGGAGGCAAATAATTTTGGGAGGCAAATTATTTTGGGAGGCAAATTATTTTGGGAGGCAAATTATTTTGGCAAATTATTTTGGTAAATTATTTTGGGAGGCAAATTATTTTGGCAAATTATTTTGGGAGGCAAATTATTTTGGCAAATTATTTTGGGAGGCAAATTATTTTGGCAAATTATTTTGGGAGGCAAATTATTTTGGCAAATTATTTTGGGAGGCAAATTATTTTGGCAAATTATTTTGGGAGGCAAATAATTTAGGCAAATTATTTTGGGAGGCAAATAATTTAGGCAAATTATTTTGGGAGGCAAATTATTTTGGCAAATTATTTTGGGAGGCAAATTATTTTGGCAAATTATTTTGGGAGGCAAATTATTTTGGGAGGCAAATTATTTTGGCAAATTATTTTGGGAGGCAAATTATTTTGGGAGGCAAATTATTTTGGCAAATTATTTTGGGAGGCAAATTATTTTGGCAAATTATTTTGGGAGGCAAATTATTTTGGGAGGCAAATTATTTTGGCAGGCAAATTATTTTGGGAGGCAAATTATTTTGGCAGGCAAATTATTTTGGGAGGCAAATTATTTTGGGAGGCAAATTATTTTGGGAGACAAATTATTTTGGGAGGCAAATTATTTTGGGAGGCAAATTATTTTGGGAGGCAAATTATTTTGGGAGGCAAATTATTTTGGCAAATTATTTTGGGAGGCAAATTATTTTGGCAAATTATTTTGGGAGGCAAATTATTTTGGCAAATTATTTTGGGAGGCAAATTATTTTGGCAAATTATTTTGGGAGGCAAATAATTTAGGCAAATTATTTTGGGAGGCAAATAATTTAGGCAAATTATTTTGGGAGGCAAATTATTTTGGCAAATTATTTTGGGAGGCAAATTATTTTGGCAAATTATTTTGGGAGGCAAATTATTTTGGCAAATTATTTTGGGAGGCAAATTATTTTGGGAGGCAAATTATTTTGGGAGGCAAATTATTTTGGGAGGCAAATTATTTTGGCAAATTATTTTACACTTTTGGTTATTGAGAAACAGCTCCTAAAACATTATTTTACACTTTTGGTTGTTGAGAAACAGCTCCTAAAACATTATTTGACACTTTTGGTTGTTGAAAAACAGCTTCTAACCATTATTTGACACTTTGGTTGTTGAGAAACGGCTCCTAAAACATTATTTTACACTTTTGGTTATTGAGAAACAGCTCCTAAAACATTATTTGACACTTTTGGTTGTTGAAAAACAGCTTCTAACCATTATTTGACACTTTGGATGTTGAGAAACGGCTCCTAAAACATTATTTTACACTTTTGGTTATTGAGAAACAGCTCCTAAAACATTATTTGACACTTTTGGTTGTTGAAAAACAGCTTCTAACCATTATTTGACACTTTGGATGTTGAGAAACGGCTCCTAAAACATTATTTTACACTTTTGGTTATTGAGAAACAGCTCCTAAAACATTATTTGACACTTTTGGTTGTTGAAAAACAGCTTCTAACCATTATTTGACACTTTGGTTGTTGAGAAACGGCTCCTAAAACATTATTTTACACTTTTGGTTGTTGAGAAACAGCTCCTAAAACATTATTTTACACTTTTGGTTGTTGAGAAACAGCTCCTAAAACATTATTTGACACTTTTGGTTGTTGAAAAACAGCTTCTAACCATTATTTGACACTTTGGTTGTTGAGAAACGGCTCCTAAAACATTATTTTACACATTTGGTTATTGAGAAACAGCTCCTAAAACATTATTTGACACTTTTGGTTGTTGAAAAACAGCTTCTAACCATTATTTGACACTTTGGATGTTGAGAAACGGCTCCTAAAACATTATTTTACACTTTTGGTTATTGAGAAACAGCTCCTAAAACATTATTTGACACTTTTGGTTGTTGAAAAACAGCTTCTAACCATTATTTGACACTTTGGTTGTTGAGAAACAGCTCCTAAAACATTATTTTACACTTTTGGTTGTTGAGAAACAGCTCCTAAAACATTATTTGACACTTTTGGTTGTTGAAAAACAGCTTCTAACCATTATTTGACACTTTGGTTGTTGAGAAACAGCTCCTAAAACATTATTTTACACTTTTGGTTGTTGAGAAACAGCTCCTAAAACATTATTTTACACTTTTGGTTGTTGAAAAACAGCTTCTAAGCATTATTTGACACTTTGGTTGTTGAGAAACAGCTCCTAAAACATTATTTGACACTTTTGGTTATTATTATTGGTGATTATTATTATTTTGGGAGGCAAATTATTTTGGCAAATTATTTTGGGAGGCAAATAATTTTGGGAGGCAAATTATTTTGGGAGGCAAATTATTTTGGGAGGCAAATTATTTTGGCAAATTATTTTGGTAAATTATTTTGGGAGGCAAATTATTTTGGCAAATTATTTTGGGAGGCAAATTATTTTGGCAAATTATTTTGGGAGGCAAATTATTTTGGCAAATTATTTTGGGAGGCAAATTATTTTGGCAAATTATTTTGGGAGGCAAATTATTTTGGCAAATTATTTTGGGAGGCAAATAATTTAGGCAAATTATTTTGGGAGGCAAATAATTTAGGCAAATTATTTTGGGAGGCAAATTATTTTGGCAAATTATTTTGGGAGGCAAATTATTTTGGCAAATTATTTTGGGAGGCAAATTATTTTGGGAGGCAAATTATTTTGGCAAATTATTTTGGGAGGCAAATTATTTTGGGAGGCAAATTATTTTGGCAAATTATTTTGGGAGGCAAATTATTTTGGCAAATTATTTTGGGAGGCAAATTATTTTGGGAGGCAAATTATTTTGGCAGGCAAATTATTTTGGGAGGCAAATTATTTTGGCAGGCAAATTATTTTGGGAGGCAAATTATTTTGGGAGGCAAATTATTTTGGGAGACAAATTATTTTGGGAGGCAAATTATTTTGGGAGGCAAATTATTTTGGGAGGCAAATTATTTTGGGAGGCAAATTATTTTGGCAAATTATTTTGGGAGGCAAATTATTTTGGCAAATTATTTTGGGAGGCAAATTATTTTGGCAAATTATTTTGGGAGGCAAATTATTTTGGCAAATTATTTTGGGAGGCAAATAATTTAGGCAAATTATTTTGGGAGGCAAATAATTTAGGCAAATTATTTTGGGAGGCAAATTATTTTGGCAAATTATTTTGGGAGGCAAATTATTTTGGCAAATTATTTTGGGAGGCAAATTATTTTGGCAAATTATTTTGGGAGGCAAATTATTTTGGGAGGCAAATTATTTTGGGAGGCAAATTATTTTGGGAGGCAAATTATTTTGGCAAATTATTTTACACTTTTGGTTATTGAGAAACAGCTCCTAAAACATTATTTTACACTTTTGGTTGTTGAGAAACAGCTCCTAAAACATTATTTGACACTTTTGGTTGTTGAAAAACAGCTTCTAACCATTATTTGACACTTTGGTTGTTGAGAAACGGCTCCTAAAACATTATTTTACACTTTTGGTTATTGAGAAACAGCTCCTAAAACATTATTTGACACTTTTGGTTGTTGAAAAACAGCTTCTAACCATTATTTGACACTTTGGATGTTGAGAAACGGCTCCTAAAACATTATTTTACACTTTTGGTTATTGAGAAACAGCTCCTAAAACATTATTTGACACTTTTGGTTGTTGAAAAACAGCTTCTAACCATTATTTGACACTTTGGTTGTTGAGAAACAGCTCCTAAAACATTATTTTACACTTTTGGTTGTTGAGAAACAGCTCCTAAAACATTATTTGACACTTTTGGTTGTTGAAAAACAGCTTCTAACCATTATTTGACACTTTGGTTGTTGAGAAACAGCTCCTAAAACATTATTTTACACTTTTGGTTATTGAGAAACAGCTCCTAAAACATTATTTGACACTTTTGGTTGTTGAAAAACTGCTTCTAACCATTATTTGACACTTTGGTTGTTGAGAAACAGCTCCTAAAACATTATTTTACACTTTTGGTTGTTGAGAAACAGCTCCTAAAACATTATTTGACACTTTTGGTTGTTGAAAAACAGCTTCTAACCATTATTTGACACTTTGGTTGTTGAGAAACAGCTCCTAAAACATTATTTTACACTTTTGGTTGTTGAGAAACAGCTCCTAAAACATTATTTGACACTTTTGGTTGTTGAAAAACAGCTTCTAACCATTATTTGACACTTTGGTTGTTGAGAAACAGCTCCTAAAACATTATTTTACACTTTTGGTTGTTGAGAAACAGCTCCTAAAACATTATTTGACACTTTTGGTTTTTGAAAAACAGCTTCTAACCATTATTTGACACTTTGGTTGTTGAGAAACAGCTCCTAAAACATTATTTTACACTTTTGGTTGTTGAGAAACAGCTCCTAAAACATTATTTGACACTTTTGGTTGTTGAAAAACAGCTTCTAAGCATTATTTGACACTTTGGTTGTTGAGAAACAGCTCCTAAAACATTATTTGACACTTTTGATATTATTATTGGTGATTATTATTATTTTGGGAGGCAAATTATTTTGGCAAATTATTTTGGGAGGCAAATAATTTTGGGAGGCAAATTATTTTGGGAGGCAAATTATTTTGGGAGGCAAATTATTTTGGCAAATTATTTTGGGAGGCAAATTATTTTGGCAAATTATTTTGGGAGGCAAATTATTTTGGCAAATTATTTTGGGAGGCAAATTATTTTGGCAAATTATTTTACACTTTTGGTTATTGAGAAACAGCTCCTAAAACATTATTTTACACTTTTGGTTGTTGAGAAACAGCTCCTAAAACATTATTTGACACTTTTGGTTGTTGAAAAACAGCTTCTAACCATTATTTGACACTTTGGTTGTTGAGAAACGGCTCCTAAAACATTATTTTACACTTTTGGTTATTGAGAAACAGCTCCTAAAACATTATTTGACACTTTTGGTTGTTGAAAAACAGCTTCTAACCATTATTTGACACTTTGGATGTTGAGAAACGGCTCCTAAAACATTATTTTACACTTTTGGTTATTGAGAAACAGCTCCTAAAACATTATTTGACACTTTTGGTTGTTGAAAAACAGCTTCTAACCATTATTTGACACTTTGGTTGTTGAGAAACAGCTCCTAAAACATTATTTTACACTTTTGGTTGTTGAGAAACAGCTCCTAAAACATTATTTGACACTTTTGGTTGTTGAAAAACAGCTTCTAACCATTATTTGACACTTTGGTTGTTGAGAAACAGCTCCTAAAACATTATTTTACACTTTTGGTTATTGAGAAACAGCTCCTAAAACATTATTTGACACTTTTGGTTGTTGAAAAACTGCTTCTAACCATTATTTGACACTTTGGTTGTTGAGAAACAGCTCCTAAAACATTATTTTACACTTTTGGTTGTTGAGAAACAGCTCCTAAAACATTATTTGACACTTTTGGTTGTTGAAAAACAGCTTCTAACCATTATTTGACACTTTGGTTGTTGAGAAACAGCTCCTAAAACATTATTTTACACTTTTGGTTGTTGAGAAACAGCTCCTAAAACATTATTTGACACTTTTGGTTGTTGAAAAACAGCTTCTAACCATTATTTGACACTTTGGTTGTTGAGAAACAGCTCCTAAAACATTATTTTACACTTTTGGTTGTTGAGAAACAGCTCCTAAAACATTATTTGACACTTTTGGTTGTTGAAAAACAGCTTCTAACCATTATTTGACACTTTGGTTGTTGAGAAACAGCTCCTAAAACATTATTTTACACTTTTGGTTGTTGAGAAACAGCTCCTAAAACATTATTTGACACTTTTGGTTGTTGAAAAACAGCTTCTAAGCATTATTTGACACTTTGGTTGTTGAGAAACAGCTCCTAAAACATTATTTGACACTTTTGGTTATTATTATTGGTGATTATTATTATTTTGGGAGGCAAATTATTTTGGCAAATTATTTTGGGAGGCAAATAATTTTGGGAGGCAAATTATTTTGGGAGGCAAATTATTTTGGCAAATTATTTTGGGAGGCAAATTATTTTGGCAAATTATTTTGGGAGGCAAATTATTTTGGCAAATTATTTTGGGAGGCAAATTATTTTGGCAAAATATTTTGGGAGGCAAATTATTTTGGGAGGCAAATTATTTTGGCAAATTATTTTGGGAGAAAAATTATTTTGGCAAATTATTTTGGGAGGCAAATTATTTTGGGAGGCAAATTATTTTGGCAAATTATTTTGGGAGGCAAATAATTTAGGCAAATTATTTTGGGAGGCAAATAATTTAGGCAAATTATTTTGGGAGGCAAATTATTTTGGGAGGCAAATTATTTTGGCAAATTATTTTGGGAGGCAAATTATTTTGGCAAATTATTTTGGGAGGCAAATTATTTTGGGAGGCAAATTATTTTGGCAAATTATTTTGGGAGGCAAATTATTTTGGGAGGCAAATTATTTTGGCAAATTATTTTGGGAGGCAAATTATTTTGGGAGGCAAATTATTTTGGCAGGCAAATTATTTTGGGAGGCAAATTATTTTGGGAGGCAAATTATTTTGGGAGACAAATTATTTTGGGAGGCAAATTATTTTGGGAGGCAAATTATTTTGGGAGGCAAATTATTTTGGGAGGCAAATTATTTTGGCAAATTATTTTGTCAAATTATTTTGGGAGGCAAATTATTTTGGCAAATTATTTTGGGAGGCAAATTATTTTGGCAAATTATTTTGGGAGGCAAATAATTTAGGCAAATTATTTTGGGAGGCAAATAATTTAGGCAAATTATTTTGGGAGGCAAATAATTTAGGCAAATAATTTTGGGAGGCAAATTATTTTGGCAAATTATTTTGGGAGGCAAATTATTTTGGCAAATTATTTTGGGAGAAAAATTATTTTGGCAAATTATTTTGGGAGGCAAATTATTTTGGGAGGCAAATTATTTTGGCAAATTATTTTGGGAGGCAAATAATTTAGGCAAATTATTTTGGGAGGCAAATAATTTAGGCAAATTATTTTGGGAGGCAAATTATTTTGGGAGGCAAATTATTTTGGCAAATTATTTTGGGAGGCAAATTATTTTGGCAAATTATTTTGGGAGGCAAATTATTTTGGGAGGCAAATTATTTTGGCAAATTATTTTGGGAGGCAAATTATTTTGGGAGGCAAATTATTTTGGCAAATTATTTTGGGAGGCAAATTATTTTGGGAGGCAAATTATTTTGGCAGGCAAATTATTTTGGGAGGCAAATTATTTTGGGAGGCAAATTATTTTGGGAGACAAATTATTTTGGGAGGCAAATTATTTTGGGAGGCAAATTATTTTGGGAGGCAAATTATTTTGGGAGGCAAATTATTTTGGCAAATTATTTTGTCAAATTATTTTGTCAAATTATTTTGGGAGGCAAATTATTTTGGCAAATTATTTTGGGAGGCAAATTATTTTGGCAAATTATTTTGGGAGGCAAATAATTTAGGCAAATTATTTTGGGAGGCAAATAATTTAGGCAAATTATTTTGGGAGGCAAATAATTTAGGCAAATAATTTTGGGAGGCAAATTATTTTGGCAAATTATTTTGGGAGGCAAATTATTTTGGGAGGCAAATTATTTTGGGAGGCAAATTATTTTGGCAAATTATTTTGGGAGGCAAATTATTTTGGCAAATTATTTTGGGAGGCAAATTATTTTGGCAAATTATTTTGGGAGGCAAATTATTTTGGCAAATTATTTTACACTTTTGGTTATTGAGAAACAGCTCCTAAAACATTATTTTACACTTTTGGTTGTTGAGAAACAGCTCCTAAAACATTATTTGACACTTTTGGTTGTTGAAAAACAGCTTCTAACCATTATTTGACACTTTGGTTGTTGAGAAACGGCTCCTAAAACATTATTTTACACTTTTGGTTATTGAGAAACAGCTCCTAAAACATTATTTGACACTTTTGGTTGTTGAAAAACAGCTTCTAACCATTATTTGACACTTTGGATGTTGAGAAACGGCTCCTAAAACATTATTTTACACTTTTGGTTATTGAGAAACAGCTCCTAAAACATTATTTGACACTTTTGGTTGTTGAAAAACAGCTTCTAACCATTATTTGACACTTTGGATGTTGAGAAACAGCTCCTAAAACATTATTTTACACTTTTGGTTGTTGAGAAACAGCTCCTAAAACATTATTTGACACTTTTGGTTGTTGAAAAACAGCTTCTAACCATTATTTGACACTTTGGTTGTTGAGAAACAGCTCCTAAAACATTATTTTACACTTTTGGTTATTGAGAAACAGCTCCTAAAACATTATTTGACACTTTTGGTTGTTGAAAAACTGCTTCTAACCATTATTTGACACTTTGGTTGTTGAGAAACAGCTCCTAAAACATTATTTTACACTTTTGGTTGTTGAGAAACAGCTCCTAAAACATTATTTGACACTTTTGGTTGTTGAAAAACAGCTTCTAACCATTATTTGACACTTTGGTTGTTGAGAAACAGCTCCTAAAACATTATTTTACACTTTTGGTTGTTGAGAAACAGCTCCTAAAACATTATTTGACACTTTTGGTTGTTGAAAAACAGCTTCTAACCATTATTTGACACTTTGGTTGTTGAGAAACAGCTCCTAAAACATTATTTTACACTTTTGGTTGTTGAGAAACAGCTCCTAAAACATTATTTGACACTTTTGGTTGTTGAAAAACAGCTTCTAACCATTATTTGACACTTTGGTTGTTGAGAAACAGCTCCTAAAACATTATTTTACACTTTTGGTTGTTGAGAAACAGCTCCTAAAACATTATTTGACACTTTTGGTTGTTGAAAAACAGCTTCTAAGCATTATTTGACACTTTGGTTGTTGAGAAACAGCTCCTAAAACATTATTTGACACTTTTGGTTATTATTATTGGTGATTATTATTATTTTGGGAGGCAAATTATTTTGGCAAATTATTTTGGGAGGCAAATAATTTTGGGAGGCAAATTATTTTGGGAGGCAAATTATTTTGGCAAATTATTTTGGGAGGCAAATTATTTTGGCAAATTATTTTGGGAGGCAAATTATTTTGGCAAATTATTTTGGGAGGCAAATTATTTTGGCAAAATATTTTGGGAGGCAAATTATTTTGGGAGGCAAATTATTTTGGCAAATTATTTTGGGAGAAAAATTATTTTGGCAAATTATTTTGGGAGGCAAATTATTTTGGGAGGCAAATTATTTTGGCAAATTATTTTGGGAGGCAAATAATTTAGGCAAATTATTTTGGGAGGCAAATAATTTAGGCAAATTATTTTGGGAGGCAAATTATTTTGGGAGGCAAATTATTTTGGCAAATTATTTTGGGAGGCAAATTATTTTGGCAAATTATTTTGGGAGGCAAATTATTTTGGGAGGCAAATTATTTTGGCAAATTATTTTGGGAGGCAAATTATTTTGGGAGGCAAATTATTTTGGCAAATTATTTTGGGAGGCAAATTATTTTGGGAGGCAAATTATTTTGGCAGGCAAATTATTTTGGGAGGCAAATTATTTTGGGAGGCAAATTATTTTGGGAGACAAATTATTTTGGGAGGCAAATTATTTTGGGAGGCAAATTATTTTGGGAGGCAAATTATTTTGGGAGGCAAATTATTTTGGCAAATTATTTTGTCAAATTATTTTGGGAGGCAAATTATTTTGGCAAATTATTTTGGGAGGCAAATTATTTTGGCAAATTATTTTGGGAGGCAAATAATTTAGGCAAATTATTTTGGGAGGCAAATAATTTAGGCAAATTATTTTGGGAGGCAAATAATTTAGGCAAATAATTTTGGGAGGCAAATTATTTTGGCAAATTATTTTGGGAGGCAAATTATTTTGGCAAATTATTTTGGGAGAAAAATTATTTTGGCAAATTATTTTGGGAGGCAAATTATTTTGGGAGGCAAATTATTTTGGCAAATTATTTTGGGAGGCAAATAATTTAGGCAAATTATTTTGGGAGGCAAATAATTTAGGCAAATTATTTTGGGAGGCAAATTATTTTGGGAGGCAAATTATTTTGGCAAATTATTTTGGGAGGCAAATTATTTTGGCAAATTATTTTGGGAGGCAAATTATTTTGGGAGGCAAATTATTTTGGCAAATTATTTTGGGAGGCAAATTATTTTGGGAGGCAAATTATTTTGGCAAATTATTTTGGGAGGCAAATTATTTTGGGAGGCAAATTATTTTGGCAGGCAAATTATTTTGGGAGGCAAATTATTTTGGGAGGCAAATTATTTTGGGAGACAAATTATTTTGGGAGGCAAATTATTTTGGGAGGCAAATTATTTTGGGAGGCAAATTATTTTGGGAGGCAAATTATTTTGGCAAATTATTTTGTCAAATTATTTTGGGAGGCAAATTATTTTGGCAAATTATTTTGGGAGGCAAATTATTTTGGCAAATTATTTTGGGAGGCAAATAATTTAGGCAAATTATTTTGGGAGGCAAATAATTTAGGCAAATTATTTTGGGAGGCAAATAATTTAGGCAAATTATTTTGGGAGGCAAATAATTTAGGCAAATAATTTTGGGAGGCAAATTATTTTGGCAAATTATTTTGGGAGGCAAATTATTTTGGCAAATTATTTTGGGAGGCAAATTATTTTGGCAAATTATTTTGGGAGGCAAATTATTTTGGGAGGCAAATTATTTTGGCAAATTATTTTGGGAGGCAAATTATTTTGGCAAATTATTTTGGGAGGCAAATTATTTTGGGAGGCAAATTATTTTGGCAGGCAAATTATTTTGGGAGGCAAATTATTTTGGGAGGCAAATTATTTTGGGAGACAAATTATTTTGGGAGGCAAATTATTTTGGGAGGCAAATTATTTTGGGAGGCAAATTATTTTGGCAAATTATTTTGGGAGGCAAATTATTTTGGCAAATTATTTTGGGAGGCAAATTATTTTGGCAAATTATTTTACACTTTTGGTTATTGAGAAACAACTCCTAAAACATTATTTGACAATTTTGGTTGTTGAAAAACAGCTTCTAACCATTATTTGACACTTTGGTTGTTGAGAAACGGCTCCTAAAACATTATTTTACACTTTTGGTTATTGAGAAACAGCTCCTAAAACATTATTTGACACTTTTGGTTGTTGAAAAACAGCTTCTAACCATTATTTGACACTTTGGATGTTGAGAAACAGCTCCTAAAACATTATTTGACACTTTTGGTTGTTGAAAAAAAGCTTCTAACCATTATTTGACACTTTGGTTGTTGAGAAACGGCTCCTAAAACATTATTTTACACTTTTGGTTATTGAGAAACAGCTCCTAAAACATTATTTGACACTTTTGGTTGTTGAAAAACAGCTTCTAACCATTATTTGACACTTTGGATGTTGAGAAACGGCTCCTAAAACATTATTTTACACTTTTGGTTATTGAGAAACAGCTCCTAAAACATTATTTGACACTTTTGGTTGTTGAAAAACAGCTTCTAACCATTATTTGACACTTTGGCTGTTGAGAAACAGCTCCTAAAACATTATTTGACACTTTTGGTTGTTGAAAAACAGCTTCTAACCATTATTTGACACTTTGGTTGTTGAGAAACAGCTCCTAAAACATTATTTGACACTTTTGGTTGTTGAAAAACTGCTTCTAACCATTATTTGACACTTTGGTTGTTGAGAAACAGCTCCTAAAACATTATTTTACACTTTTGGTTGTTGAGAAACAGCTCCTAAAACATTATTTGACACTTTTGGTTGTTGAAAAACAGCTTCTAACCATTATTTGACACTTTGGTTGTTGAGAAACGGCTCCTAAAACATTATTTTACACTTTTGGTTATTGAGAAACAGCTCCTAAAACATTATTTGACACTTTTGGTTGTTGAAAAACAGCTTCTAACCATTATTTGACACTTTGGATGTTGAGAAACGGCTCCTAAAACATTATTTTACACTTTTGGTTATTGAGAAACAGCTCCTAAAACATTATTTGACACTTTTGGTTGTTGAAAAACAGCTTCTAACCATTATTTGACACTTTGGTTGTTGAGAAACAGCTCCTAAAACATTATTTTACACTTTTGGTTGTTGAGAAACAGCTCCTAAAACATTATTTGACACTTTTGGTTGTTGAAAAACAGCTTCTAACCATTATTTGACACTTTGGTTGTTGAGAAACAGCTCCTAAAACATTATTTTACACTTTTGGTTGTTGAGAAACAGCTCCTAAAACATTATTTGACACTTTTGGTTGTTGAAAAACAGCTTCTAACCATTATTTGACACTTTGGCTGTTGAGAAACAGCTCCTAAAACATTATTTGACACTTTTGGTTGTTGAAAAACAGCTTCTAACCATTATTTGACACTTTGGTTGTTGAGAAACAGCTCCTAAAACATTATTTGACACTTTTGGTTGTTGAAAAACTGCTTCTAACCATTATTTGACACTTTGGTTGTTGAGAAACAGCTCCTAAAACATTATTTTACACTTTTGGTTGTTGAGAAACAGCTCCTAAAACATTATTTGACACTTTTGGTTGTTGAAAAACAGCTTCTAACCATTATTTGACACTTTGGTTGTTGAGAAACGGCTCCTAAAACATTATTTTACACTTTTGGTTATTGAGAAACAGCTCCTAAAACATTATTTGACACTTTTGGTTGTTGAAAAACAGCTTCTAACCATTATTTGACACTTTGGATGTTGAGAAACGGCTCCTAAAACATTATTTTACACTTTTGGTTATTGAGAAACAGCTCCTAAAACATTATTTGACACTTTTGGTTGTTGAAAAACAGCTTCTAACCATTATTTGACACTTTGGTTGTTGAGAAACAGCTCCTAAAACATTATTTTACACTTTTGGTTGTTGAGAAACAGCTCCTAAAACATTATTTGACACTTTTGGTTGTTGAAAAACAGCTTCTAACCATTATTTGACACTTTGGTTGTTGAGAAACAGCTCCTAAAACATTATTTTACACTTTTGGTTGTTGAGAAACAGCTCCTAAAACATTATTTGACACTTTTGGTTGTTGAAAAACAGCTTCTAACCATTATTTGACACTTTGGTTGTTGAGAAACAGCTCCTAAAACATTATTTTACACTTTTGGTTGTTGAAAAACAGCTTCTAAGCATTATTTGACACTTTGGTTGTTGAGAAACAGCTCCTAAAACATTATTTGACACTTTTGGTTATTATTATTGGTGATTATTATTATTTTGGGAGGCAAATTATTTTGGCAAATTATTTTGGGAGGCAAATAATTTTGGGAGGCAAATTATTTTGGGAGGCAAATTATTTTGGCAAATTATTTTGGGAGGCAAATTATTTTGGCAAATTATTTTGGCAAATTATTTTGGGAGGCAAATTATTTTGGCAAATTATTTTGGGAGGCAAATTATTTTGGCAAATTATTTTGGGAGGCAAATTATTTTGGCAAATTATTTTGGGAGGCAAATTATTTTGGCAAATTATTTTGGGAGGCAAATTATTTTGGCAAATTATTTTGGGAGGCAAATAATTTAGGCAAATTATTTTGGGAGGCAAATAATTTAGGCAAATTATTTTGGGAGGCAAATTATTTTGGCAAATTATTTTGGGAGGCAAATTATTTTGGCAAATTATTTTGGGAGGCAAATTATTTTGGCAAATTATTTTGGGAGGCAAATTATTTTGGGAGGCAAATTATTTTGGGAGGCAAATTATTTTGGGAGGCAAATTATTTTGGGAGGCAAATTATTTTGGGAGGCAAATTATTTTGGCAAATTATTTTGGGAGGCAAATTATTTTGGCAAATTATTTTACACTTTTGGTTATTGAGAAACAGCTCCTAAAACATTATTTTACACTTTTGGTTGTTGAGAAACAGCTCCTAAAACATTATTTGACACTTTTGGTTGTTGAAAAACAGCTTCTAACCATTATTTGACACTTTGGTTGTTGAGAAACAGCTCCTAAAACATTATTTTACACTTTTGGTTATTGAGAAACAGCTCCTAAAACATTATTTGACACTTTTGGTTGTTGAAAAACAGCTTCTAACCATTATTTGACACTTTGGTTGTTGAGAAACGGCTCCTAAAACATTATTTTACACTTTTGGTTATTGAGAAACAGCTCCTAAAACATTATTTGACACTTTTGGTTGTTGAAAAACAGCTTCTAACCATTATTTGACACTTTGGATGTTGAGAAACAGCTCCTAAAACATTATTTGACACTTTTGGTTGTTGAAAAACAGCTTCTAACCATTATTTGACACTTTGGATGTTGAGAAACGGCTCCTAAAACATTATTTTACACTTTTGGTTATTGAGAAACAGCTCCTAAAACATTATTTGACACTTTTGGTTGTTGAAAAACAGCTTCTAACCATTATTTGACACTTTGGTTGTTGAGAAACAGCTCCTAAAACATTATTTTACACTTTTGGTTGTTGAGAAACAGCTCCTAAAACATTATTTGACACTTTTGGTTGTTGAAAAACTGCTTCTAACCATTATTTGACACTTTGGTTGTTGAGAAACAGCTCCTAAAACATTATTTTACACTTTTGGTTGTTGAGAAACAGCTCCTAAAACATTATTTGACACTTTTGGTTGTTGAAAAACAGCTTCTAACCATTATTTGACACTTTGGTTGTTGAGAAACAGCTCCTAAAACATTATTTTACACTTTTGGTTGTTGAGAAACAGCTCCTAAAACATTATTTGACACTTTTGGTTGTTGAAAAACAGCTTCTAACCATTATTTGACACTTTGGTTGTTGAGAAACAGCTCCTAAAACATTATTTTACACTTTTGGTTGTTGAGAAACAGCTCCTAAAACATTATTTGACACTTTTGGTTGTTGAAAAACAGCTTCTAACCATTATTTGACACTTTGGTTGTTGAGAAACAGCTCCTAAAACATTATTTTACACTTTTGGTTGTTGAGAAACAGCTCCTAAAACATTATTTGACACTTTTGGTTGTTGAAAAACAGCTTCTAAGCATTATTTGACACTTTGGTTGTTGAGAAACAGCTCCTAAAACATTATTTGACACTTTTGGTTATTATTATTGGTGATTATTATTATTTTGGGAGGCAAATTATTTTGGCAAATTATTTTGGGAGGCAAATAATTTTGGGAGGCAAATTATTTTGGGAGGCAAATTATTTTGGGAGGCAAATTATTTTGGCAAATTATTTTGGGAGGCAAATTATTTTGGCAAATTATTTTGGGAGGCAAATTATTTTGGCAAATTATTTTGGGAGGCAAATTATTTTGGCAAATTATTTTGGGAGGCAAATTATTTTGGGAGGCAAATTATTTTGGGAGGCAAATTATTTTGGCAAATTATTTTACACTTTTGGTTATTGAGAAACAGCTCCTAAAACATTATTTGACACTTTTGGTTGTTGAAAAACAGCTTCTAAGCATTATTTGACACTTTGGTTGTTGAGAAACAGCTCCTAAAACATTATTTGACACTTTTGGTTGTTGAGAAACAGCTCCTAAAACATTATTTGACACTTTTGGTTGTTGAAAAACAGCTTCTAACCATTATTTGACACTTTGGTTGTTGAGAAACAGCTCCTAAAACATTATTTTACACTTTTGGTTGTTGAGAAACAGCTCCTAAAACATTATTTGACACTTTTGGTTGTTGAAAAACAGCTTCTAAGCATTATTTGACACTTTGGTTGTTGAGAAACAGCTCCTAAAACATTATTTGACACTTTTGGTTATTATTATTGGTGATTATTATTATTTTGGGAGGCAAATTATTTTGGGAGGCAAATAATTTTGGGAGGCAAATTATTTTGGGAGGCAAATTATTTTGGGAGGCAAATTATTTTGGCAAATTATTTTGGGAGGCAAATTATTTTGGCAAATTATTTTGGGAGGCAAATTATTTTGGCAAATTATTTTGGGAGGCAAATTATTTTGGCAAATTATTTTGGGAGGCAAATTATTTTGGCAAATTATTTTACACTTTTGGTTATTGAGAAACAGCTCCTAAAACATTATTTTACACTTTTGGTTGTTGAGAAACAGCTCCTAAAACATTATTTGACACTTTTGGTTGTTGAAAAACAGCTTCTAACCATTATTTGACACTTTGGTTGTTGAGAAACGGCTCCTAAAACATTATTTTACACTTTTGGTTATTGAGAAACAGCTCCTAAAACATTATTTGACACTTTTGGTTGTTGAAAAACAGCTTCTAACCATTATTTGACACTTTGGATGTTGAGAAACGGCTCCTAAAACATTATTTTACACTTTTGGTTATTGAGAAACAGCTCCTAAAACATTATTTGACACTTTTGGTTGTTGAAAAACAGCTTCTAACCATTATTTGACACTTTGGTTGTTGAGAAACAGCTCCTAAAACATTATTTTACACTTTTGGTTGTTGAGAAACAGCTCCTAAAACATTATTTGACACTTTTGGTTGTTGAAAAACAGCTTCTAACCATTATTTGACACTTTGGTTGTTGAGAAACAGCTCCTAAAACATTATTTTACACTTTTGGTTATTGAGAAACAGCTCCTAAAACATTATTTGACACTTTTGGTTGTTGAAAAACTGCTTCTAACCATTATTTGACACTTTGGTTGTTGAGAAACAGCTCCTAAAACATTATTTTACACTTTTGGTTGTTGAGAAACAGCTCCTAAAACATTATTTGACACTTTTGGTTGTTGAAAAACAGCTTCTAACCATTATTTGACACTTTGGTTGTTGAGAAACAGCTCCTAAAACATTATTTTACACTTTTGGTTGTTGAGAAACAGCTCCTAAAACATTATTTGACACTTTTGGTTGTTGAAAAACAGCTTCTAACCATTATTTGACACTTTGGTTGTTGAGAAACAGCTCCTAAAACATTATTTTACACTTTTGGTTGTTGAGAAACAGCTCCTAAAACATTATTTGACACTTTTGGTTGTTGAAAAACAGCTTCTAACCATTATTTGACACTTTGGTTGTTGAGAAACAGCTCCTAAAACATTATTTTACACTTTTGGTTGTTGAAAAACAGCTTCTAACCATTATTTGACACTTTGGTTGTTGAGAAACAGCTCCTAAAACATTATTTGACACTTTTGGTTATTATTATTGGTGATTATTATTATTTTGGGAGGCAAATTATTTTGGCAAATTATTTTGGGAGGCAAATTATTTTGGCAAATTATTTTGGGAGGCAAATTATTTTGGCAAATTATTTTGGGAGGCAAATTATTTTGGCAAATTATTTTGGGAGGCAAATTATTTTGGCAAATTATTTTGGGAGGCAAATTATTTTGGCAAATTATTTTGGGAGGCAAATTATTTTGGCAAATTATTTTGGGAGAAAAATTATTTTGGCAAATTATTTTGGGAGGCAAATTATTTTGGCAAATTATTTTGGGAGGCAAATTATTTTGGCAAATTATTTTGGGAGGCAAATAATTTAGGCAAATTATTTTGGGAGGCAAATAATTTAGGCAAATTATTTTGGGAGGCAAATTATTTTGGCAAATTATTTTGGGAGGCAAATTATTTTGGCAAATTATTTTGGGAGGCAAATTATTTTGGCAAATTATTTTGGGAGGCAAATTATTTTGGGAGGCAAATTATTTTGGGAGGCAAATTATTTTGGCAAATTATTTTGGGAGGCAAATTATTTTGGGAGGCAAATTATTTTGGCAGGCAAATTATTTTGGGAGGCAAATTATTTTGGGAGGCAAATTATTTTGGGAGACAAATTATTTTGGGAGGCAAATTATTTTGGGAGGCAAATTATTTTGGGAGGCAAATTATTTTGGGAGGCAAATTATTTTGGCAAATTATTTTACACTTTTGGTTATTGAGAAACAGCTCCTAAAACATTATTTTACACTTTTGGTTGTTGAGAAACAGCTCCTAAAACATTATTTGACACTTTTGGTTGTTGAAAAACAGCTTCTAACCATTATTTGACACTTTGGTTGTTGAGAAACGGCTCCTAAAACATTATTTTACACTTTTGGTTATTGAGAAACAGCTCCTAAAACATTATTTGACACTTTTGGTTGTTGAAAAACAGCTTCTAACCATTATTTGACACTTTGGATGTTGAGAAACGGCTCCTAAAACATTATTTTACACTTTTGGTTATTGAGAAACAGCTCCTAAAACATTATTTGACACTTTTGGTTGTTGAAAAACAGCTTCTAACCATTATTTGACACTTTGGATGTTGAGAAACGGCTCCTAAAACATTATTTTACACTTTTGGTTATTGAGAAACAGCTCCTAAAACATTATTTGACACTTTTGGTTGTTGAAAAACAGCTTCTAACCATTATTTGACAATTTGGGTGTTGAGAAACAGCTCCTAAAACATTATTTTACACTTTTGGTTGTTGAGAAACAGCTCCTAAAACATTATTTGACACTTTTGGTTGTTGAAAAACAGCTTCTAACCATTATTTGACACTTTGGTTGTTGAGAAACAGCTCCTAAAACATTATTTTACACTTTTGGTTATTGAGAAACAGCTCCTAAAACATTATTTGACACTTTTGGTTGTTGAAAAACTGCTTCTAACCATTATTTGACACTTTGGTTGTTGAGAAACAGCTCCTAAAACATTATTTTACACTTTTGGTTGTTGAGAAACAGCTCCTAAAACATTATTTGACACTTTTGGTTGTTGAAAAACAGCTTCTAACCATTATTTGACACTTTGGTTGTTGAGAAACAGCTCCTAAAACATTATTTTACACTTTTGGTTGTTGAGAAACAGCTCCTAAAACATTATTTGACACTTTTGGTTGTTGAAAAACAGCTTCTAACCATTATTTGACACTTTGGTTGTTGAGAAACAGCTCCTAAAACATTATTTTACACTTTTGGTTGTTGAGAAACAGCTCCTAAAACATTATTTGACACTTTTGGTTGTTGAAAAACAGCTTCTAACCATTATTTGACACTTTGGTTGTTGAGAAACAGCTCCTAAAACATTATTTTACACTTTTGGTTGTTGAGAAACAGCTCCTAAAACATTATTTGACACTTTTGGTTGTTGAAAAACAGCTTCTAAGCATTATTTGACACTTTGGTTGTTGAGAAACAGCTCCTAAAACATTATTTGACACTTTTGGTTATTATTATTGGTGATTATTATTATTTTGGGAGGCAAATTATTTTGGCAAATAATTTTGGGAGGCAAATAATTTTGGGAGGCAAATAATTTTGGGAGGCAAATAATTTTGGGAGGCAAATTATTTTGGCAAATTATTTTGGGAGGCAAATTATTTTGGCAAATTATTTTGGGAGGCAAATTATTTTGGGAGGCAAATTATTTTGGCAAATTATTTTGGGAGAAAAATTATTTTGGCAAATTATTTTGGGAGGCAAATTATTTTGGCAAATTATTTTGGGAGGCAAATAATTTTGGCAAATTATTTTGGGAGGCAAATAATTTAGGCAAATTATTTTGGGAGGCAAATAATTTAGGCAAATTATTTTGGGAGGCAAATTATTTTGGCAAATTATTTTGGGAGGCAAATTATTTTGGCAAATTATTTTGGGAGGCAAATTATTTTGGCAAATTATTTTGGGAGGCAAATTATTTTGGGAGGCAAATTATTTTGGCAAATTATTTTGGGAGGCAAATTATTTTGGGAGGCAAATTATTTTGGCAAATTATTTTGGGAGGCAAATTATTTTGGGAGGCAAATTATTTTGGCAGGCAAATTATTTTGGGAGGCTAATTATTTTGGGAGACAAATTATTTTGGGAGGCAAATTATTTTGGGAGGCAAATTATTTTGGGAGGCAAATTATTTTGGCAAATTATTTTGTCAAATTATTTTGGGAGGCAAATTATTTTGGCAAATTATTTTCGGAGGCAAATTATTTTGGCAAAATATTTTGGGAGGCAAATTATTTTGGGAGGCAAATAATTTAGGCAAATTATTTTGGGAGGCAAATAATTTAGGCAAATTATTTTGGGAGGCAAATAATTTAGGCAAATTATTTTGGGAGGCAAATAATTTAGGCAAATTATTTTGGGAGGCAAATAATTTAGGCAAATTATTTTGGGAGGCAAATTATTTTGGGAGGCAAATTATTTTGGCAAATTATTTTGGGAGGCAAATTATTTTGGCAAATTATTTTGGGAGGCAAATTATTTTGGGAGGAAAATTATTTTGGGAGGCAAATTATTTTGGCAAATTATTTTGGGAGGCAAATTATTTTGGGAGGCAAATTATTTTGGCAAATTATTTTGGGAGGCAAATTATTTTGGCAAATTATTTTGGGAGGCAAATTATTTTGGGAGGCAAATTATTTTGGCAGGCAAATTATTTTGGGAGGCAAATTATTTTGGCAAATTATTTTGGGAGGTAAAACATTATTTGACACTTTTGGTTGTTGAAAAACTGCTTCTAACCATTATTTGACACTTTGGTTGTTGAGAAACAGCTCCTAAAACATTATTTTACACTTTTGGTTGTTGAGAAACAGCTCCTAAAACATTATTTGACACTTTTGGTTGTTGAAAAACAGCTTCTAACCATTATTTGACACTTTGGTTGTTGAGAAACAGCTCCTAAAACATTATTTTACACTTTTGGTTGTTGAGAAACAGCTCCTAAAACATTATTTGACACTTTTGGTTGTTGAAAAACAGCTTCTAACCATTATTTGACACTTTGGTTGTTGAGAAACAGCTCCTAAAACATTATTTTACACTTTTGGTTGTTGAGAAACAGCTCCTAAAACATTATTTGACACTTTTGGTTGTTGAAAAACAGCTTCTAACCATTATTTGACACTTTGGTTGTTGAGAAACAGCTCCTAAAACATTATTTTACACTTTTGGTTGTTGAGAAACAGCTCCTAAAACATTATTTGACACTTTTGGTTGTTGAAAAACAGCTTCTAAGCATTATTTGACACTTTGGTTGTTGAGAAACAGCTCCTAAAACATTATTTGACACTTTTGGTTATTATTATTGGTGATTATTATTATTTTGGGAGGCAAATTATTTTGGCAAATTATTTTGGGAGGCAAATAATTTTGGGAGGCAAATTATTTTGGGAGGCAAATTATTTTGGCAAATTATTTTGGGAGGCAAATTATTTTGGCAAATTATTTTGGGAGGCAAATTATTTTGGCAAATTATTTTGGGAGGCAAATTATTTTGGCAAATTATTTTGGGAGGCAAATTATTTTGGGAGGCAAATTATTTTGGGAGAAAAATTATTTTGGCAAATTATTTTGGGAGGCAAATTATTTTGGCAAATTATTTTGGGAGGCAAATTATTTTGGCAAATTATTTTGGGAGGCAAATAATTTAGGCAAATTATTTTGGGAGGCAAATAATTTAGGCAAATTATTTTGGGAGGCAAATTATTTTGGCAAATTATTTTGGGAGGCAAATTATTTTGGCAAATTATTTTGGGAGGCAAATTATTTTGGGAGGCAAATTATTTTGGCAGGCAAATTATTTTGGGAGGCAAATTATTTTGGGAGGCAAATTATTTTGGCAAATTATTTTGGCAAATTATTTTGTCAAATTATTTTGGGAGGCAAATTATTTTGGCAAATTATTTTGGGAGGCAAATTATTTTGGCAAATTATTTTGGGAGGCAAATTATTTTGGCAAATTATTTTGGGAGGCAAATAATTTAGGCAAATTATTTTGGGAGGCAAATAATTTAGGCAAATTATTTTGGGAGGCAAATAATTTAGGCAAATTATTTTGGGAGGCAAATAATTTAGGCAAATTATTTTGGGAGGCATTTTGGCAAATTATTTTGGGAGGCAAATTATTTTGGCAAATTATTTTGGGAGGCAAATTATTTTGGGAGGCAAATTATTTTGGGAGGCAAATTATTTTGGGAGGCAAATTATTTTGGCAAATTATTTTGGGAGGCAAATTATTTTGGGAGGCAAATTATTTTGGCAAATTATTTTGGGAGGCAAATTATTTTGGGAGGCAAATTATTTTGGGAGGCAAATTATTTTGGCAGGCAAATTATTTTGGGAGGCAAATTATTTTGGGAGGCAAATTATTTTGGGAGACAAATTATTTTGGGAGGCAAATTATTTTGGGAGGCAAATTATTTTGGGAGGCAAATTATTTTGGCAAATTATTTTGGGAGGCAAATTATTTTGGCAAATTATTTTGGGAGGCAAATTATTTTGGCAAATTATTTTACACTTTTGGTTATTGAGAAACAGCTCCTAAAACATTATTTGACACTTTTGGTTGTTGAAAAACAGCTTCTAACCATTATTTGACACTTTGGTTGTTGAGAAACGGCTCCTAAAACATTATTTTACACTTTTGGTTATTGAGAAACAGCTCCTAAAACATTATTTGACACTTTTGGTTGTTGAAAAACAGCTTCTAACCATTATTTGACACTTTGGATGTTGAGAAACAGCTCCTAAAACATTATTTGACACTTTTGGTTGTTGAAAAACAGCTTCTAACCATTATTTGACACTTTGGTTGTTGAGAAACGGCTCCTAAAACATTATTTTACACTTTTGGTTATTGAGAAACAGCTCCTAAAACATTATTTGACACTTTTGGTTGTTGAGAAACAGCTCCTAAAACATTATTTGACACTTTTGGTTGTTGAAAAACAGCTTCTAACCATTATTTGACACTTTGGTTGTTGAGAAACAGCTCCTAAAACATTATTTTACACTTTTGGTTGTTGAGAAACAGCTCCTAAAACATTATTTGACACTTTTGGTTGTTGAAAAACAGCTTCTAACCATTATTTGACACTTTGGTTGTTGAGAAACAGCTCCTAAAACATTATTTTACACTTTTGGTTGTTGAGAAACAGCTCCTAAAACATTATTTGACACTTTTGGTTGTTGAAAAACAGCTTCTAAGCATTATTTGACACTTTGGTTGTTGAGAAACAGCTCCTAAAACATTATTTGACACTTTTGGTTATTATTATTGGTGATTATTATTATTTTGGGAGGAAAATTATTTTGGCAAATTATTTTGGGAGGCAAATAATTTTGGGAGGCAAATTATTTTGGGAGGCAAATTATTTTGGCAAATTATTTTGGGAGGCAAATTATTTTGGCAAATTATTTTGGGAGGCAAATTATTTTGGCAAATTATTTTGGGAGGCAAATTATTTTGGCAAATTATTTTGGGAGGCAAATTATTTTGGCAAATTATTTTGGCAAATTATTTTGGGAGAAAAATTATTTTGGCAAATTATTTTGGGAGGCAAATTATTTTGGCAAATTATTTTGGGAGGCAAATTATTTTGGCAAATTATTTTGGGAGGCAAATAATTTAGGCAAATTATTTTGGGAGGCAAATAATTTAGGCAAATTATTTTGGGAGGCAAATTATTTTGGCAAATTATTTTGGGAGGCAAATTATTTTGGCAAATTATTTTGGGAGGCAAATTATTTTGGCAAATTATTTTGGGAGGCAAATTATTTTGGCAAATTATTTTGGGAGGCAAATTATTTTGGGAGGCAAATTATTTTGGCAAATTATTTTGGGAGGCAAATTATTTTGGGAGGCAAATTATTTTGGCAGGCAAATTATTTTGGGAGGCAAATTATTTTGGGAGGCAAATTATTTTGGCAAATTATTTTGGCAAATTATTTTGGCAAATTATTTTGTCAAATTATTTTGGGAGGCAAATTATTTTGGCAAATTATTTTGGGAGGCAAATTATTTTGGCAAATTATTTTGGGAGGCAAATAATTTTGGCAAATTATTTTGGGAGGCAAATAATTTAGGCAAATTATTTTGGGAGGCAAATAATTTAGGCAAATTATTTTGGGAGGCAAATAATTTAGGCAAATTATTTTGGGAGGCAAATAATTTAGGCAAATTATTTTGGGAGGCAAATTATTTTGGCAAATTATTTTGGGAGGCAAATTATTTTGGCAAATTATTTTGGGAGGCAAATAATTTAGGCAAATTATTTTGGGAGGCAAATAATTTAGGCAAATTATTTTGGGAGGCAAATTATTTTGGCAAATTATTTTGGGAGGCAAATTATTTTGGCAAATTATTTTGGGAGGCAAATTATTTTGGCAAATTATTTTGGGAGGCAAATTATTTTGGCAAATTATTTTGGGAGGCAAATTATTTTGGCAAATTATTTTGGGAGGCAAATTATTTTGGGAGGCAAATTATTTTGGCAAATTATTTTGGGAGAAAAATTATTTTGGCAAATTATTTTGGGAGGCAAATTATTTTGGCAAATTATTTTGGGAGGCAAATTATTTTGGGAGGCAAATAATTTAGGCAAATTATTTTGGGAGGCAAATAATTTAGGCAAATTATTTTGGGAGGCAAATTATTTTGGCAAATTATTTTGGGAGGCAAATTATTTTGGCAAATTATTTTGGCAAATTATTTTGGGAGGCAAATTATTTTGGCAAATTATTTTGGGAGGCAAATTATTTTGGGAGGCAAATTATTTTGGGAGGCAAATTATTTTGGCAAATTATTTTGGGAGGCAAATTATTTTGGGAGGCAAATTATTTTGGCAGGCAAATTATTTTGGGAGGCAAATTATTTTGGGAGGCAAATTATTTTGGCAAATTATTTTGGCAAATTATTTTGTCAAATTATTTTGGGAGGCAAATTATTTTGGCAAATTATTTTGGGAGGCAAATTATTTTGGCAAATTATTTTGGGAGGCAAATAATTTTGGCAAATTATTTTGGGAGGCAAATAATTTAGGCAAATTATTTTGGGAGGCAAATAATTTAGGCAAATTATTTTGGGAGGCAAATAATTTAGGCAAATTATTTTGGGAGGCAAATAATTTAGGCAAATTATTTTGGGAGGCAAATTATTTTGGCAAATTATTTTGGGAGGCAAATTATTTTGGGAGGCAAATTATTTTGGGAGGCAAATTATTTTGGGAGGCAAATTATTTTGGGAGGCAAATTATTTTGGCAAATTATTTTGGGAGGCAAATTATTTTGGGAGGCAAATTATTTTGGCAAATTATTTTGGCAAATTATTTTGGGAGGCAAATTATTTTGGGAGGCAAATTATTTTGGGAGGCAAATTATTTTGGCAGGCAAATTATTTTGGGAGGCAAATTATTTTGGGAGGCAAATTATTTTGGGAGACAAATTATTTTGGGAGGCAAATTATTTTGGGAGGCAAATTATTTTGGCAAATTATTTTGGGAGGCAAATTATTTTGGCAAATTATTTTGGGAGGCAAATTATTTTGGCAAATTATTTTACACTTTTGGTTATTGAGAAACAGCTCCTAAAACATTATTTGACACTTTTGGTTGTTGAAAAACAGCTTCTAACCATTATTTGACACTTTGGTTGTTGAGAAACGGCTCCTAAAACATTATTTTACACTTTTGGTTATTGAGAAACAGCTCCTAAAACATTATTTGACACTTTTGGTTGTTGAAAAACAGCTTCTAACCATTATTTGACACTTTGGATGTTGAGAAACAGCTCCTAAAACATTATTTGACACTTTTGGTTGTTGAAAAACAGCTTCTAACCATTATTTGACACTTTGGTTGTTGAGAAACGGCTCCTAAAACATTATTTTACACTTTTGGTTATTGAGAAACAGCTCCTAAAACATTATTTGACACTTTTGGTTGTTGAAAAACAGCTTCTAACCATTATTTGACACTTTGGATGTTGAGAAACGGCTCCTAAAACATTATTTTACACTTTTGGTTATTGAGAAACAGCTCCTAAAACATTATTTGACACTTTTGGTTGTTGAAAAACAGCTTCTAACCATTATTTGACACTTTGGTTGTTGAGAAACAGCTCCTAAAACATTATTTTACACTTTTGGTTGTTGAGAAACAGCTCCTAAAACATTATTTGACACTTTTGGTTGTTGAAAAACAGCTTCTAACCATTATTTGACACTTTGGTTGTTGAGAAACGGCTCCTAAAACATTATTTTACACTTTTGGTTATTGAGAAACAGCTCCTAAAACATTATTTGACACTTTTGGTTGTTGAAAAACAGCTTCTAACCATTATTTGACACTTTGGATGTTGAGAAACGGCTCCTAAAACATTATTTTACACTTTTGGTTATTGAGAAACAGCTCCTAAAACATTATTTGACACTTTTGGTTGTTGAAAAACAGCTTCTAACCATTATTTGACACTTTGGTTGTTGAGAAACAGCTCCTAAAACATTATTTTACACTTTTGGTTGTTGAGAAACAGCTCCTAAAACATTATTTGACACTTTTGGTTGTTGAAAAACAGCTTCTAACCATTATTTGACACTTTGGTTGTTGAGAAACAGCTCCTAAAACATTATTTTACACTTTTGGTTATTGAGAAACAGCTCCTAAAACATTATTTGACACTTTTGGTTGTTGAAAAACTGCTTCTAACCATTATTTGACACTTTGGTTGTTGAGAAACAGCTCCTAAAACATTATTTTACACTTTTGGTTGTTGAGAAACAGCTCCTAAAACATTATTTGACACTTTTGGTTGTTGAAAAACAGCTTCTAACCATTATTTGACACTTTGGTTGTTGAGAAACGGCTCCTAAAACATTATTTTACACTTTTGGTTATTGAGAAACAGCTCCTAAAACATTATTTGACACTTTTGGTTGTTGAAAAACAGCTTCTAACCATTATTTGACACTTTGGTTGTTGAGAAACAGCTCCTAAAACATTATTTTACACTTTTGGTTATTGAGAAACAGCTCCTAAAACATTATTTGACACTTTTGGTTGTTGAAAAACAGCTTCTAACCATTATTTGACACTTTGGTTGTTGAGAAACAGCTCCTAAAACATTATTTTACACTTTTGGTTGTTGAGAAACAGCTCCTAAAACATTATTTGACACTTTTGGTTGTTGAAAAACAGCTTCTAACCATTATTTGACACTTTGGTTGTTGAGAAACGGCTCCTAAAACATTATTTTACACTTTTGGTTATTGAGAAACAGCTCCTAAAACATTATTTGACACTTTTGGTTGTTGAAAAACAGCTTCTAACCATTATTTGACACTTTGGATGTTGAGAAACGGCTCCTAAAACATTATTTTACACTTTTGGTTATTGAGAAACAGCTCCTAAAACATTATTTGACACTTTTGGTTGTTGAAAAACAGCTTCTAACCATTATTTGACACTTTGGTTGTTGAGAAACAGCTCCTAAAACATTATTTTACACTTTTGGTTGTTGAGAAACAGCTCCTAAAACATTATTTGACACTTTTGGTTGTTGAAAAACAGCTTCTAACCATTATTTGACACTTTGGTTGTTGAGAAACAGCTCCTAAAACATTATTTTACACTTTTGGTTGTTGAGAAACAGCTCCTAAAACATTATTTGACACTTTTGGTTGTTGAAAAACAGCTTCTAACCATTATTTGACACTTTGGTTGTTGAGAAACAGCTCCTAAAACATTATTTTACACTTTTGGTTGTTGAAAAACAGCTTCTAAGCATTATTTGACACTTTGGTTGTTGAGAAACAGCTCCTAAAACATTATTTGACACTTTTGGTTATTATTATTGGTGATTATTATTATTTTGGGAGGCAAATTATTTTGGCAAATTATTTTGGGAGGCAAATTATTTTGGGAGGCAAATTATTTTGGCAAATTATTTTGGGAGGCAAATTATTTTGGCAAATTATTTTGGGAGGCAAATTATTTTGGCAAATTATTTTGGGAGGCAAATTATTTTGGCAAATTATTTTGGGAGGCAAATTATTTTGGCAAATTATTTTGGGAGGCAAATTATTTTGGCAAATTATTTTGGGAGGCAAATAATTTAGGCAAATTATTTTGGGAGGCAAATAATTTAGGCAAATTATTTTGGGAGGCAAATTATTTTGGCAAATTATTTTGGGAGGCAAATTATTTTGGCAAATTATTTTGGGAGGCAAATTATTTTGGCAAATTATTTTGGGAGGCAAATTATTTTGGGAGGCAAATTATTTTGGCAAATTATTTTGGGAGGCAAATTATTTTGGGAGGCAAATTATTTTGGGAGGCAAATTATTTTGGCAAATTATTTTGGGAGGCAAATTATTTTGGCAAATTATTTTGGGAGGCAAATTATTTTGGGAGGCAAATTATTTTGGCAGGCAAATTATTTTGGGAGGCAAATTATTTTGGGAGGCAAATTATTTTGGGAGACAAATTATTTTGGGAGGCAAATTATTTTGGGAGGCAAATTATTTTGGGAGGCAAATTATTTTGGGAGGCAAATTATTTTGGCAAATTATTTTGGGAGGCAAATTATTTTGGCAAATTATTTTACACTTTTGGTTATTGAGAAACAGCTCCTAAAACATTATTTTACACTTTTGGTTGTTGAGAAACAGCTCCTAAAACATTATTTGACACTTTTGGTTGTTGAAAAACAGCTTCTAACCATTATTTGACACTTTGGTTGTTGAGAAACGGCTCCTAAAACATTATTTTACACTTTTGGTTATTGAGAAACAGCTCCTAAAACATTATTTGACACTTTTGGTTGTTGAAAAACAGCTTCTAACCATTATTTGACACTTTGGATGTTGAGAAACGGCTCCTAAAACATTATTTTACACTTTTGGTTATTGAGAAACAGCTCCTAAAACATTATTTGACACTTTTGGTTGTTGAAAAACAGCTTCTAACCATTATTTGACACTTTGGTTGTTGAGAAACAGCTCCTAAAACATTATTTTACACTTTTGGTTGTTGAGAAACAGCTCCTAAAACATTATTTGACACTTTTGGTTGTTGAGAAACAGCTTCTAAAACATTATTTTACACTTTTGGTTGTTGAGAAACAGCTCCTAAAACATTATTTGACACTTTTGGTTGTTGAAAAACAGCTTCTAAGCATTATTTGACACTTTGGTTGTTGAGAAACAGCTCCTAAAACATTATTTGACACTTTTGGTTATTATTATTGGTGATTATTATTATTTTGGGAGGCAAATTATTTTGGCAAATTATTTTGGGAGGCAAATAATTTTGGGAGGCAAATTATTTTGGGAGGCAAATTATTTTGGGAGGCAAATTATTTTGGCAAATTATTTTGGGAGGCAAATTATTTTGGCAAATTATTTTGGGAGGCAAATTATTTTGGCAAATTATTTTGGCAAATTATTTTGGGAGGCAAATTATTTTGGCAAATTATTTTGGGAGGCAAATTATTTTGGGAGGCAAATTATTTTGGCAAATTATTTTGGGAGAAAAATTATTTTGGCAAATTATTTTGGGAGGCAAATTATTTTGGCAAATTATTTTGGGAGGCAAATTATTTTGGCAAATTATTTTGGGAGGCAAATTATTTTGGCAAATTATTTTGGGAGGCAAATAATTTAGGCAAATTATTTTGGGAGGCAAATTATTTTGGCAAATTATTTTGGGAGGCAAATTATTTTGGCAAATTATTTTGGCAAATTATTTTGGGAGGCAAATTATTTTGGCAAATTATTTTGGGAGGCAAATTATTTTGGGAGGCAAATTATTTTGGCAAATTATTTTGGGAGGCAAATTATTTTGGCAGGCAAATTATTTTGGGAGGCAAATTTTTTTGGGAGGCAAATTATTTTGGGAGACAAATTATTTTGGGAGGCAAATTATTTTGGGAGGCAAATTATTTTGGCAAATTATTTTACACTTTTGGTTATTGAGAAACAGCTCCTAAAACATTATTTTACACTTTTGGTTGTTGAGAAACAGCTCCTAAAACATTATTTGACACTTTTGGTTGTTGAAAAACAGCTTCTAACCATTATTTGACACTTTGGTGGTTGAGAAACGGCTCCTAAAACATTATTTTACACTTTTGGTTATTGAGAAACAGCTCCTAAAACATTATTTGACACTTTTGGTTGTTGAAAAACAGCTTCTAACCATTATTTGACACTTTGGATGTTGAGAAACGGCTCCTAAAACATTATTTTACACTTTTGGTTATTGAGAAACAGCTCCTAAAACATTATTTGACACTTTTGGTTGTTGAAAAACAGCTTCTAACCATTATTTGACACTTTGGTTGTTGAGAAACAGCTCCTAAAACATTATTTTACACTTTTGGTTGTTGAGAAACAGCTCCTAAAACATTATTTGACACTTTTGGTTGTTGAAAAACAGCTTCTAACCATTATTTGACACTTTGGTTGTTGAGAAACAGCTCCTAAAACATTATTTTACACTTTTGGTTATTGAGAAACAGCTCCTAAAACATTATTTGACACTTTTGGTTGTTGAAAAACTGCTTCTAACCATTATTTGACACTTTGGTTGTTGAGAAACAGCTCCTAAAACATTATTTTACACTTTTGGTTGTTGAGAAACAGCTCCTAAAACATTATTTGACACTTTTGGTTGTTGAAAAACAGCTTCTAACCATTATTTGACACTTTGGTTGTTGAGAAACAGCTCCTAAAACATTATTTTACACTTTTGGTTGTTGAGAAACAGCTCCTAAAACATTATTTGACACTTTTGGTTGTTGAAAAACAGCTTCTAACCATTATTTGACACTTTGGTTGTTGAGAAACAGCTCCTAAAACATTATTTTACACTTTTGGTTGTTGAGAAACAGCTCCTAAAACATTATTTGACACTTTTGGTTGTTGAAAAACAGCTTCTAACCATTATTTGACACTTTGGTTGTTGAGAAACAGCTCCTAAAACATTATTTGACACTTTTGGTTATTATTATTGGTGATTATTATTATTTTGGGAGGCAAATTATTTTGGGAGGCAAATAATTTTGGGAGGCAAATTATTTTGGGAGGCAAATTATTTTGGCAAATTATTTTGGGAGGCAAATTATTTTGGCAAATTATTTTGGGAGGCAAATTATTTTGGCAAATTATTTTGGCAAATTATTTTGGGAGGCAAATTATTTTGGCAAATTATTTTGGGAGGCAAATTATTTTGGGAGGCAAATTATTTTGGGAGAAAAATTATTTTGGCAAATTATTTTGGGAGGCAAATTATTTTGGCAAATTATTTTGGGAGGCAAATAATTTTGGCAAATTATTTTGGGAGGCAAATAATTTAGGCAAATTATTTTGGGAGGCAAATAATTTAGGCAAATTATTTTGGGAGGCAAATTATTTTGGCAAATTATTTTGGGAGGCAAATTATTTTGGCAAATTATTTTGGCAAATTATTTTGGGAGGCAAATTATTTTGGCAAATTATTTTGGGAGGCAAATTATTTTGGGAGGCAAATTATTTTGGCAAATTATTTTGGGAGGCAAATTATTTTGGGAGGCAAATTATTTTGGCAAATTATTTTGGGAGGCAAATTATTTTGGGAGGCAAATTATTTTGGCAGGCAAATTATTTTGGGAGGCAAATTATTTTGGGAGGCAAATTATTTTGGGAGACAAATTATTTTGGGAGGCAAATTATTTTGGGAGGCAAATTATTTTGGGAAATTATTTTGGGAGGCAAATTATTTTGGGAGGCAAATTATTTTGGCAAATTATTTTGGGAGGCAAATTATTTTGGCAAATTATTTTGGGAGGCAAATTATTTTGGCAAATTATTTTGGGAGGCAAATTATTTTGGGAGGCAAATTATTTTGACAGGCAAATTATTTTGGGAGGCAAATTATTTTGGGAGGCAAATTATTTTGGGAGACAAATTATTTTGGGAGGCAAATTATTTTGGGAGGCAAATTATTTTGGGAGGCAAATTATTTTGGCAAATTATTTTGGGAGGCAAATTATTTTGGCAAATTATTTTGGGAGGCAAATTATTTTGGCAAATTATTTTACACTTTTGGTTATTGAGAAACAGCTCCTAAAACATTATTTGACAATTTTGGTTGTTGAAAAACAGCTTCTAACCATTATTTGACACTTTGGTTGTTGAGAAACGGCTCCTAAAACATTATTTTACACTTTTGGTTATTGAGAAACAGCTCCTAAAACATTATTTGACACTTTTGGTTGTTGAAAAACAGCTTCTAACCATTATTTGACACTTTGGATGTTGAGAAACGGCTCCTAAAACATTATTTTACACTTTTGGTTATTGAGAAACAGCTCCTAAAACATTATTTGACACTTTTGGTTGTTGAAAAACAGCTTCTAACCATTATTTGACACTTTGGTTGTTGAGAAACAGCTCCTAAAACATTATTTTACACTTTTGGTTGTTGAGAAACAGCTCCTAAAACATTATTTGACACTTTTGGTTGTTGAAAAACAGCTTCTAACCATTATTTGACACTTTGGTTGTTGAGAAACAGCTCCTAAAACATTATTTTACACTTTTGGTTATTGAGAAACAGCTCCTAAAACATTATTTGACACTTTTGGTTGTTGAAAAACTGCTTCTAACCATTATTTGACACTTTGGTTGTTGAGAAACAGCTCCTAAAACATTATTTTACACTTTTGGTTGTTGAGAAACAGCTCCTAAAACATTATTTGACACTTTTGGTTGTTGAAAAACAGCTTCTAACCATTATTTGACACTTTGGTTGTTGAGAAACGGCTCCTAAAACATTATTTTACACTTTTGGTTATTGAGAAACAGCTCCTAAAACATTATTTGACACTTTTGGTTGTTGAAAAACAGCTTCTAACCATTATTTGACACTTTGGATGTTGAGAAACGGCTCCTAAAACATTATTTTACACTTTTGGTTATTGAGAAACAGCTCCTAAAACATTATTTGACACTTTTGGTTGTTGAAAAACAGCTTCTAACCATTATTTGACACTTTGGTTGTTGAGAAACAGCTCCTAAAACATTATTTTACACTTTTGGTTGTTGAGAAACAGCTCCTAAAACATTATTTGACACTTTTGGTTGTTGAAAAACAGCTTCTAACCATTATTTGACACTTTGGTTGTTGAGAAACAGCTCCTAAAACATTATTTTACACTTTTGGTTGTTGAGAAACAGCTCCTAAAACATTATTTGACACTTTTGGTTGTTGAAAAACAGCTTCTAACCATTATTTGACACTTTGGTTGTTGAGAAACAGCTCCTAAAACATTATTTTACACTTTTGGTTGTTGAGAAACAGCTCCTAAAACATTATTTGACACTTTTGGTTGTTGAAAAACAGCTTCTAAGCATTATTTGACACTTTGGTTGTTGAGAAACAGCTCCTAAAACATTATTTTACACTTTCGGTTATTGAGAAACAGCTCCTAAAACATTATTTGACACTTTTGGTTATTATTATTGGTGATTATTATTATTTTGGGAGGCAAATTATTTTGGCAAATTATTTTGGGAGGCAAATAATTTTGGGAGGCAAATTATTTTGGGAGGCAAATTATTTTGGGAGGCAAATTATTTTGGGAGGCAAATTATTTTGGGAGGCAAATTATTTTGGCAAATTATTTTGGGAGGCAAATTATTTTGGCAAATTATTTTGGGAGGCAAATTATTTTGGCAAATTATTTTGGGAGGCAAATTATTTTGGCAAATTATTTTGGCAAATTATTTTGGGAGGCAAATAATTTAGGCAAATAATTTTGGGAGGCAAATAATTTAGGCAAATTATTTTGGGAGGCAAATTATTTTGGCAAATTATTTTGGGAGGCAAATTATTTTGGCAAATTATTTTGGGAGGCAAATTATTTTGGCAAATTATTTTGGGAGGCAAATTATTTTGGGAGGCAAATTATTTTGGGAGGCAAATTATTTTGGCAAATTATTTTGGGAGGCAAATTATTTTGGCAAATTATTTTGGGAGGCAAATTATTTTGGGAGGCAAATTATTTTGGCAGGCAAAATATTTTGGGAGGCAAATTATTTTGGGAGGCAAATTATTTTGGGAGACAAATTATTTTGGGAGGCAAATTATTTTGGGAGGCAAATTATTTTGGGAGGCAAATTATTTTGGGAGGCAAATTATTTTGGGAGGCAAATTATTTTGGGAGGCAAATTATTTTGGGAGGCAAATTATTTTGGCAAATTATTTTACACTTTTGGTTATTGAGAAACAGCTCCTAAAACATTATTTGACAATTTTGGTTATTGAGAAACAGCTCCTAAAACATTATTTGACACTTTTGGTTGTTGAAAAACAGCTTCTAACCATTATTTGACACTTTGGATGTTGAGAAACAGCTCCTAAAACATTATTTTACACTTTTGGTTATTGAGAAACAGCTCCTAAAACATTATTTGACACTTTTGGTTGTTGAAAAACAGCTTCTAACCATTATTTGACACTTTGGTTGTTGAGAAACAGCTCCTAAAACATTATTTTACACTTTTGGTTATTGAGAAACAGCTCCTAAAACATTATTTGACACTTTTGGTTGTTGAAAAACAGCTTCTAACCATTATTTGACACTTTGGTTGTTGAGAAACAGCTCCTAAAACATTATTTTACACTTTTGGTTATTGAGAAACAGCTCCTAAAACATTATTTGACACTTTTGGTTGTTGAAAAACTGCTTCTAACCATTATTTGACACTTTGGTTGTTGAGAAACAGCTCCTAAAACATTATTTTACACTTTTGGTTGTTGAGAAACAGCTCCTAAAACATTATTTGACACTTTTGGTTGTTGAAAAACAGCTTCTAACCATTATTTGACACTTTGGTTGTTGAGAAACGGCTCCTAAAACATTATTTTACACTTTTGGTTATTGAGAAACAGCTCCTAAAACATTATTTGACACTTTTGGTTGTTGAAAAACAGCTTCTAACCATTATTTGACAATTTTGGTTATTGAGAAACAGCTCCTAAAACATTATTTGACACTTTTGGTTGTTGAAAAACAGCTTCTAACCATTATTTGACACTTTTGATGTTGAGAAACAGCTCCTAAAACATTATTTTACACTTTTGGTTATTGAGAAACAGCTCCTAAAACATTATTTGACACTTTTGGTTGTTGAAAAACAGCTTCTAACCATTATTTGACACTTTGGATGTTGAGAAACAGCTCCTAAAACATTATTTTACACTTTTGGTTATTGAGAAACAGCTCCTAAAACATTATTTGACACTTTTGGTTGTTGAAAAACAGCTTCTAACCATTATTTGACACTTTGGTTGTTGAGAAACAGCTCCTAAAACATTATTTTACACTTTTGGTTATTGAGAAACAGCTCCTAAAACATTATTTGACACTTTTGGTTGTTGAAAAACAGCTTCTAACCATTATTTGACACTTTGGTTGTTGAGAAACAGCTCCTAAAACATTATTTTACACTTTTGGTTATTGAGAAACAGCTCCTAAAACATTATTTGACACTTTTGGTTGTTGAAAAACTGCTTCTAACCATTATTTGACACTTTGGTTGTTGAGAAACAGCTCCTAAAACATTATTTTACACTTTTGCTTGTTGAGAAACAGCTCCTAAAACATTATTTGACACTTTTGGTTGTTGAAAAACAGCTTCTAACCATTATTTGACACTTTGGTTGTTGAGAAACGGCTCCTAAAACATTATTTTACACTTTTGGTTATTGAGAAACGGCTCCTAAAACATTATTTGACACTTTTGGTTGTTGAAAAACAGCTTCTAACCATTATTTGACACTTTGGATGTTGAGAAACGGCTCCTAAAACATTATTTTACACTTTTGGTTATTGAGAAACAGCTCCTAAAACATTATTTGACACTTTTGGTTGTTGAAAAACAGCTTCTAACCATTATTTGACACTTTGGTTGTTGAGAAACAGCTCCTAAAACATTATTTTACACTTTTGGTTGTTGAGAAACAGCTCCTAAAACATTATTTGACACTTTTGGTTGTTGAAAAACAGCTTCTAACCATTATTTGACACTTTGGTTGTTGAGAAACAGCTCCTAAAACATTATTTTACACTTTTGGTTGTTGAGAAACAGCTCCTAAAACATTATTTGACACTTTTGGTTGTTGAAAAACAGCTTCTAACCATTATTTGACACTTTGGTTGTTGAGAAACAGCTCCTAAAACATTATTTTACACTTTTGGTTGTTGAGAAACAGCTCCTAAAACATTATTTGACACTTTTGGTTGTTGAAAAACAGCTTCTAACCATTATTTGACACTTTGGTTGTTGAGAAACGGCTCCTAAAACATTATTTTACACTTTTGGTTGTTGAGAAACAGCTCCTAAAACATTATTTGACACTTTTGGTTGTTGAAAAACAGCTTCTAAGCATTATTTGACACTTTGGTTAGTGAGAAACAGCTCCTAAAACATTATTTTACACTTTCGGTTATTGAGAAACAGCTCCTAAAACATTATTTGACACTTTTGGTTATTATTATTGGTGATTATTATTATTTTGGGAGGCAAATTATTTTGGCAAATTATTTTGGGAGGCAAATAATTTTGGGAGGCAAATTATTTTGGGAGGCAAATTATTTTGGCAAATTATTTTGGGAGGCAAATTATTTTGGCAAATTATTTTGGCAAATTATTTTGGGAGGCAAATTATTTTGGCAAATTATTTTGGGAGGCAAATTATTTTGGCAAATTATTTTGGGAGGCAAATTATTTTGGCAAATTATTTTGGGAGGCAAATTATTTTGGCAAATTATTTTGGGAGGCAAATAATTTAGGCAAATTATTTTGGGAGGCAAATAATTTAGGCAAATTATTTTGGGAGGCAAATTATTTTGGCAAATTATTTTGGGAGGCAAATTATTTTGGCAAATTATTTTGGGAGGCAAATTATTTTGGCAAATTATTTTGGGAGGCAAATTATTTTGGGAGGCAAATTATTTTGGGAGGCAAATTATTTTGGGAGGCAAATTATTTTGGGAGGCAAATTATTTTGGGAGGCAAATTATTTTGGCAGGCAAATTATTTTGGGAGGCAAATTATTTTGGGAGGCAAATTATTTTGGGAGACAAATTATTTTGGGAGGCAAATTATTTTGGGAGGCAAATTATTTTGGGAGGCAAATTATTTTGGGAGGCAAATTATTTTGGGAGGCAAATTATTTTGGCAAATTATTTTACACTTTTGGTTATTGAGAAACAGCTCCTAAAACATTATTTTACACTTTTGGTTGTTGAGAAACAGCTCCTAAAACATTATTTGACACTTTTGGTTGTTGAAAAACAGCTTCTAACCATTATTTGACACTTTGGTTGTTGAGAAACGGCTCCTAAAACATTATTTTACACTTTTGGTTATTGAGAAACAGCTCCTAAAACATTATTTGACACTTTTGGTTGTTGAAAAACAGCTTCTAACCATTATTTGACACTTTGGATGTTGAGAAACGGCTCCTAAAACATTATTTTACACTTTTGGTTATTGAGAAACAGCTCCTAAAACATTATTTGACACTTTTGGTTGTTGAAAAACAGCTTCTAACCATTATTTGACACTTTGGTTGTTGAGAAACAGCTCCTAAAACATTATTTTACACTTTTGGTTGTTGAGAAACAGCTCCTAAAACATTATTTGACACTTTTGGTTGTTGAAAAACAGCTTCTAACCATTATTTGACACTTTGGTTGTTGAGAAACAGCTCCTAAAACATTATTTTACACTTTTGGTTATTGAGAAACAGCTCCTAAAACATTATTTGACACTTTTGGTTGTTGAAAAACTGCTTCTAACCATTATTTGACACTTTGGTTGTTGAGAAACAGCTCCTAAAACATTATTTTACACTTTTGGTTGTTGAGAAACAGCTCCTAAAACATTATTTGACACTTTTGGTTGTTGAAAAACAGCTTCTAACCATTATTTGACACTTTGGTTGTTGAGAAACGGCTCCTAAAACATTATTTTACACTTTTGGTTATTGAGAAACAGCTCCTAAAACATTATTTGACACTTTTGGTTGTTGAAAAACAGCTTCTAACCATTATTTGACACTTTGGATGTTGAGAAACGGCTCCTAAAACATTATTTTACACTTTTGGTTATTGAGAAACAGCTCCTAAAACATTATTTGACACTTTTGGTTGTTGAAAAACAGCTTCTAACCATTATTTGACACTTTGGTTGTTGAGAAACAGCTCCTAAAACATTATTTTACACTTTTGGTTGTTGAGAAACAGCTCCTAAAACATTATTTGACACTTTTGGTTGTTGAAAAACAGCTTCTAACCATTATTTGACACTTTGGTTGTTGAGAAACAGCTCCTAAAACATTATTTGACACTTTTGGTTATTGAGAAACAGCTCCTAAAACATTATTTGACACTTTTGGTTGTTGAAAAACTGCTTCTAACCATTATTTGACACTTTGGTTGTTGAGAAACAGCTCCTAAAACATTATTTTACACTTTTGGTTGTTGAGAAACAGCTCCTAAAACATTATTTGACACTTTTGGTTGTTGAAAAACAGCTTCTAACCATTATTTGACACTTTGGTTGTTGAGAAACGGCTCCTAAAACATTATTTTACACTTTTGGTTATTGAGAAACAGCTCCTAAAACATTATTTGACACTTTTGGTTGTTGAAAAACAGCTTCTAACCATTATTTGACACTTTGGATGTTGAGAAACGGCTCCTAAAACATTATTTTACACTTTTGGTTATTGAGAAACAGCTCCTAAAACATTATTTGACACTTTTGGTTGTTGAAAAACAGCTTCTAACCATTATTTGACACTTTGGTTGTTGAGAAACAGCTCCTAAAACATTATTTTACACTTTTGGTTGTTGAGAAACAGCTTCTAACCATTATTTGACACTTTGGTTGTTGAGAAACAGCTCCTAAAACATTATTTTACACTTTTGGTTGTTGAGAAACAGCTCCTAAAACATTATTTGACACTTTTGGTTGTTGAAAAACAGCTTCTAACCATTATTTGACACTTTGGTTGTTGAGAAACAGCTCCTAAAACATTATTTTACACTTTTGGTTGTTGAGAAACAGCTCCTAAAACATTATTTGACACTTTTGGTTGTTGAAAAACAGCTTCTAAGCATTATTTGACACTTTGGTTGTTGAGAAACAGCTCCTAAAACATTATTTTACACTTTCGGTTATTGAGAAACAGCTCCTAAAACATTATTTGACACTTTTGGTTATTATTATTGGTGATTATTATTATTTTGGGAGGCAAATTATTTTGGCAAATTATTTTGGGAGGCAAATAATTTTGGGAGGCAAATTATTTTGGGAGGCAAATTATTTTGGCAAATTATTTTGGCAAATTATTTTGGGAGGCAAATTATTTTGGCAAATTATTTTGGGAGGCAAATTATTTTGGCAAATTATTTTGGGAGGCAAATTATTTTGGCAAATTATTTTGGCAAATTATTTTGGGAGGCAAATTATTTTGGCAAATTATTTTGGGAGGCAAATTATTTTGGCAAATTATTTTGGGAGGCAAATTATTTTTATTTTGGCAAATTATTTTGGGAGGCAAATAATTTAGGCAAATTATTTTGGGAGGCAAATAATTTAGGCAAATTATTTTGGGAGGCAAATTATTTTGGCAAATTATTTTGGGAGGCAAATTATTTTGGGAGGCAAATTATTTTGGCAAATTATTTTGGGAGGCAAATTATTTTGGGAGGCAAATTATTTTGGGAGGCAAATTATTTTGGCAAATTATTTTGGGAGGCAAATTATTTTGGCAAATTATTTTGGGAGGCAAATTATTTTGGGAGGCAAATTATTTTGGCAGGCAAATTATTTTGGGAGGCAAATTATTTTGGGAGGCAAATTATTTTGGGAGACAAATTATTTTGGGAGGCAAATTATTTTGGGAGGCAAATTATTTTGGGAGGCAAATTATTTTGGGAGGCAAATTATTTTGGCAAATTATTTTGGGAGGCAAATTATTTTGGCAAATTATTTTGGGAGGCAAATTATTTTGGCAAATTATTTTACACTTTTGGTTATTGAGAAACAGCTCCTAAAACATTATTTGACAATTTTGGTTATTGAGAAACAGCTCCTAAAACATTATTTGACACTTTTGGTTGTTGAAAAACAGCTTCTAACCATTATTTGACACTTTGGATGTTGAGAAACAGCTCCTAAAACATTATTTTACACTTTTGGTTATTGAGAAACAGCTCCTAAAACATTATTTGACACTTTTGGTTGTTGAAAAACAGCTTCTAACCATTATTTGACACTTTGGTTGTTGAGAAACAGCTCCTAAAACATTATTTTACACTTTTGGTTATTGAGAAACAGCTCCTAAAACATTATTTGACACTTTTGGTTGTTGAAAAACAGCTTCTAACCATTATTTGACACTTTGGTTGTTGAGAAACAGCTCCTAAAACATTATTTTACACTTTTGGTTATTGAGAAACAGCTCCTAAAACATTATTTGACACTTTTGGTTGTTGAAAAACTGCTTCTAACCATTATTTGACACTTTGGTTGTTGAGAAACAGCTCCTAAAACATTATTTTACACTTTTGGTTGTTGAGAAACAGCTCCTAAAACATTATTTGACACTTTTGGTTGTTGAAAAACAGCTTCTAACCATTATTTGACACTTTGGTTGTTGAGAAACGGCTCCTAAAACATTATTTTACACTTTTGGTTATTGAGAAACAGCTCCTAAAACATTATTTGACACTTTTGGTTGTTGAAAAACAGCTTCTAACCATTATTTGACAATTTTGGTTATTGAGAAACAGCTCCTAAAACATTATTTGACACTTTTGGTTGTTGAAAAACAGCTTCTAACCATTATTTGACACTTTTGATGTTGAGAAACAGCTCCTAAAACATTATTTTACACTTTTGGTTATTGAGAAACAGCTCCTAAAACATTATTTGACACTTTTGGTTGTTGAAAAACAGCTTCTAACCATTATTTGACACTTTGGATGTTGAGAAACAGCTCCTAAAACATTATTTTACACTTTTGGTTATTGAGAAACAGCTCCTAAAACATTATTTGACACTTTTGGTTGTTGAAAAACAGCTTCTAACCATTATTTGACACTTTGGTTGTTGAGAAACAGCTCCTAAAACATTATTTTACACTTTTGGTTATTGAGAAACAGCTCCTAAAACATTATTTGACACTTTTGGTTGTTGAAAAACAGCTTCTAACCATTATTTGACACTTTGGTTGTTGAGAAACAGCTCCTAAAACATTATTTTACACTTTTGGTTATTGAGAAACAGCTCCTAAAACATTATTTGACACTTTTGGTTGTTGAAAAACTGCTTCTAACCATTATTTGACACTTTGGTTGTTGAGAAACAGCTCCTAAAACATTATTTTACACTTTTGGTTGTTGAGAAACAGCTCCTAAAACATTATTTGACACTTTTGGTTGTTGAAAAACAGCTTCTAACCATTATTTGACACTTTGGTTGTTGAGAAACGGCTCCTAAAACATTATTTTACACTTTTGGTTATTGAGAAACGGCTCCTAAAACATTATTTGACACTTTTGGTTGTTGAAAAACAGCTTCTAACCATTATTTGACACTTTGGATGTTGAGAAACGGCTCCTAAAACATTATTTTACACTTTTGGTTATTGAGAAACAGCTCCTAAAACATTATTTGACACTTTTGGTTGTTGAAAAACAGCTTCTAACCATTATTTGACACTTTGGTTGTTGAGAAACAGCTCCTAAAACATTATTTTACACTTTTGGTTGTTGAGAAACAGCTCCTAAAACATTATTTGACACTTTTGGTTGTTGAAAAACAGCTTCTAACCATTATTTGACACTTTGGTTGTTGAGAAACAGCTCCTAAAACATTATTTTACACTTTTGGTTGTTGAGAAACAGCTCCTAAAACATTATTTGACACTTTTGGTTGTTGAAAAACAGCTTCTAACCATTATTTGACACTTTGGTTGTTGAGAAACAGCTCCTAAAACATTATTTTACACTTTTGGTTGTTGAGAAACAGCTCCTAAAACATTATTTGACACTTTTGGTTGTTGAAAAACAGCTTCTAACCATTATTTGACACTTTGGTTGTTGAGAAACGGCTCCTAAAACATTATTTTACACTTTTGGTTGTTGAGAAACAGCTCCTAAAACATTATTTGACACTTTTGGTTGTTGAAAAACAGCTTCTAAGCATTATTTGACACTTTGGTTAGTGAGAAACAGCTCCTAAAACATTATTTTACACTTTCGGTTATTGAGAAACAGCTCCTAAAACATTATTTGACACTTTTGGTTATTATTATTGGTGATTATTATTATTTTGGGAGGCAAATTATTTTGGGAGGCAAATAATTTTGGGAGGCAAATTATTTTGGGAGGCAAATTATTTTGGCAAATTATTTTGGGAGGCAAATTATTTTGGCAAATTATTTTGGCAAATTATTTTGGGAGGCAAATTATTTTGGCAAATTATTTTGGGAGGCAAATTATTTTGGCAAATTATTTTGGGAGGCAAATTATTTTGGCAAATTATTTTGGGAGGCAAATTATTTTGGGAGGCAAATTATTTTGGGAGGCAAATTATTTTGGGAGGCAAATTATTTTGGCAAATTATTTTGGGAGGCAAATTATTTTGGCAAATTATTTTGGGAGGCAAATTATTTTGGGAGGCAAATTATTTTGGCAGGCAAAATATTTTGGGAGGCAAATTATTTTGGGAGACAAATTATTTTGGGAGGCAAATTATTTTGGGAGGCAAATTATTTTGGGAGGCAAATTATTTTGGGAGGCAAATTATTTTGGGAGGCAAATTATTTTGGCAAATTATTTTGGGAGGCAAATTATTTTGGCAAATTATTTTGGGAGGCAAATTATTTTGGCAAATTATTTTACACTTTTGGTTATTGAGAAACAGCTCCTAAAACATTATTTGACAATTTTGGTTATTGAGAAACAGCTCCTAAAACATTATTTGACACTTTTGGTTGTTGAAAAACAGCTTCTAACCATTATTTGACACTTTGGATGTTGAGAAACAGCTCCTAAAACATTATTTTACACTTTTGGTTATTGAGAAACAGCTCCTAAAACATTATTTGACACTTTTGGTTGTTGAAAAACAGCTTCTAACCATTATTTGACACTTTGGTTGTTGAGAAACAGCTCCTAAAACATTATTTTACACTTTTGGTTATTGAGAAACAGCTCCTAAAACATTATTTGACACTTTTGGTTGTTGAAAAACAGCTTCTAACCATTATTTGACACTTTGGTTGTTGAGAAACAGCTCCTAAAACATTATTTTACACTTTTGGTTATTGAGAAACAGCTCCTAAAACATTATTTGACACTTTTGGTTGTTGAAAAACTGCTTCTAACCATTATTTGACACTTTGGTTGTTGAGAAACAGCTCCTAAAACATTATTTTACACTTTTGGTTGTTGAGAAACAGCTCCTAAAACATTATTTTACACTTTTGGTTATTGAGAAACAGCTCCTAAAACATTATTTGACACTTTTGGTTGTTGAAAAACAGCTTCTAACCATTATTTGACACTTTGGTTGTTGAGAAACAGCTCCTAAAACATTATTTTACACTTTTGGTTATTGAGAAACAGCTCCTAAAACATTATTTGACACTTTTGGTTGTTGAAAAACAGCTTCTAACCATTATTTGACACTTTGGTTGTTGAGAAACAGCTCCTAAAACATTATTTTACACTTTTGGTTATTGAGAAACAGCTCCTAAAACATTATTTGACACTTTTGGTTGTTGAAAAACTGCTTCTAACCATTATTTGACACTTTGGTTGTTGAGAAACAGCTCCTAAAACATTATTTTACACTTTTGGTTGTTGAGAAACAGCTCCTAAAACATTATTTGACACTTTTGGTTGTTGAAAAACAGCTTCTAACCATTATTTGACACTTTGGTTGTTGAGAAACGGCTCCTAAAACATTATTTTACACTTTTGGTTATTGAGAAACGGCTCCTAAAACATTATTTGACACTTTTGGTTGTTGAAAAACAGCTTCTAACCATTATTTGACACTTTGGATGTTGAGAAACGGCTCCTAAAACATTATTTTACACTTTTGGTTATTGAGAAACAGCTCCTAAAACATTATTTGACACTTTTGGTTGTTGAAAAACAGCTTCTAACCATTATTTGACACTTTGGTTGTTGAGAAACAGCTCCTAAAACATTATTTTACACTTTTGGTTGTTGAGAAACAGCTCCTAAAACATTATTTGACACTTTTGGTTGTTGAAAAACAGCTTCTAACCATTATTTGACACTTTGGTTGTTGAGAAACAGCTCCTAAAACATTATTTTACACTTTTGGTTGTTGAGAAACAGCTCCTAAAACATTATTTGACACTTTTGGTTGTTGAAAAACAGCTTCTAACCATTATTTGACACTTTGGTTGTTGAGAAACAGCTCCTAAAACATTATTTTACACTTTTGGTTGTTGAGAAACAGCTCCTAAAACATTATTTGACACTTTTGGTTGTTGAAAAACAGCTTCTAACCATTATTTGACACTTTGGTTGTTGAGAAACGGCTCCTAAAACATTATTTTACACTTTTGGTTGTTGAGAAACAGCTCCTAAAACATTATTTGACACTTTTGGTTGTTGAAAAACAGCTTCTAAGCATTATTTGACACTTTGGTTAGTGAGAAACAGCTCCTAAAACATTATTTTACACTTTCGGTTATTGAGAAACAGCTCCTAAAACATTATTTGACACTTTTGGTTATTATTATTGGTGATTATTATTATTTTGGGAGGCAAATTATTTTGGGAGGCAAATAATTTTGGGAGGCAAATTATTTTGGGAGGCAAATTATTTTGGCAAATTATTTTGGGAGGCAAATTATTTTGGCAAATTATTTTGGGAGGCAAATTATTTTGGCAAATTATTTTGGGAGGCAAATTATTTTGGCAAATTATTTTGGGAGGCAAATTATTTTGGCAAATTATTTTGGGAGGCAAATTATTTTGGCAAATTATTTTGGGAGGCAAATTATTTTGGGAGGCAAATTATTTTGGGAGGCAAATTATTTTGGCAAATTATTTTGGGAGGCAAATTATTTTGGCAAATTATTTTGGGAGGCAAATTATTTTGGGAGGCAAATTATTTTGGCAGGCAAAATATTTTGGGAGGCAAATTATTTTGGGAGGCAAATTATTTTGGGAGACAAATTATTTTGGGAGGCAAATTATTTTGGGAGGCAAATTATTTTGGGAGGCAAATTATTTTGGGAGGCAAATTATTTTGGGAGGCAAATTATTTTGGCAAATTATTTTGGGAGGCAAATTATTTTGGCAAATTATTTTGGGAGGCAAATTATTTTGGCAAATTATTTTACACTTTTGGTTATTGAGAAACAGCTCCTAAAACATTATTTGACAATTTTGGTTATTGAGAAACAGCTCCTAAAACATTATTTGACACTTTTGGTTGTTGAAAAACAGCTTCTAACCATTATTTGACACTTTGGATGTTGAGAAACAGCTCCTAAAACATTATTTTACACTTTTGGTTATTGAGAAACAGCTCCTAAAACATTATTTGACACTTTTGGTTGTTGAAAAACAGCTTCTAACCATTATTTGACACTTTGGTTGTTGAGAAACAGCTCCTAAAACATTATTTTACACTTTTGGTTATTGAGAAACAGCTCCTAAAACATTATTTGACACTTTTGGTTGTTGAAAAACAGCTTCTAACCATTATTTGACACTTTGGTTGTTGAGAAACAGCTCCTAAAACATTATTTTACACTTTTGGTTATTGAGAAACAGCTCCTAAAACATTATTTGACACTTTTGGTTGTTGAAAAACTGCTTCTAACCATTATTTGACACTTTGGTTGTTGAGAAACAGCTCCTAAAACATTATTTTACACTTTTGGTTGTTGAGAAACAGCTCCTAAAACATTATTTGACACTTTTGGTTGTTGAAAAACAGCTTCTAACCATTATTTGACACTTTGGTTGTTGAGAAACGGCTCCTAAAACATTATTTTACACTTTTGGTTATTGAGAAACAGCTCCTAAAACATTATTTGACACTTTTGGTTGTTGAAAAACAGCTTCTAACCATTATTTGACAATTTTGGTTATTGAGAAACAGCTCCTAAAACATTATTTGACACTTTTGGTTGTTGAAAAACAGCTTCTAACCATTATTTGACACTTTTGATGTTGAGAAACAGCTCCTAAAACATTATTTTACACTTTTGGTTATTGAGAAACAGCTCCTAAAACATTATTTGACACTTTTGGTTGTTGAAAAACAGCTTCTAACCATTATTTGACACTTTGGATGTTGAGAAACAGCTCCTAAAACATTATTTTACACTTTTGGTTATTGAGAAACAGCTCCTAAAACATTATTTGACACTTTTGGTTGTTGAAAAACAGCTTCTAACCATTATTTGACACTTTGGTTGTTGAGAAACAGCTCCTAAAACATTATTTTACACTTTTGGTTATTGAGAAACAGCTCCTAAAACATTATTTGACACTTTTGGTTGTTGAAAAACAGCTTCTAACCATTATTTGACACTTTGGTTGTTGAGAAACAGCTCCTAAAACATTATTTTACACTTTTGGTTATTGAGAAACAGCTCCTAAAACATTATTTGACACTTTTGGTTGTTGAAAAACTGCTTCTAACCATTATTTGACACTTTGGTTGTTGAGAAACAGCTCCTAAAACATTATTTACACTTTTGCTTGTTGAGAAACAGCTCCTAAAACATTATTTGACACTTTTGGTTGTTGAAAAACAGCTTCTAACCATTATTTGACACTTTGGTTGTTGAGAAACGGCTCCTAAAACATTATTTTACACTTTTGGTTATTGAGAAACGGCTCCTAAAACATTATTTGACACTTTTGGTTGTTGAAAAACAGCTTCTAACCATTATTTGACACTTTGGATGTTGAGAAACGGCTCCTAAAACATTATTTTACACTTTTGGTTATTGAGAAACAGCTCCTAAAACATTATTTGACACTTTTGGTTGTTGAAAAACAGCTTCTAACCATTATTTGACACTTTGGTTGTTGAGAAACAGCTCCTAAAACATTATTTTACACTTTTGGTTGTTGAGAAACAGCTCCTAAAACATTATTTGACACTTTTGGTTGTTGAAAAACAGCTTCTAACCATTATTTGACACTTTGGTTGTTGAGAAACAGCTCCTAAAACATTATTTTACACTTTTGGTTGTTGAGAAACAGCTCCTAAAACATTATTTGACACTTTTGGTTGTTGAAAAACAGCTTCTAACCATTATTTGACACTTTGGTTGTTGAGAAACAGCTCCTAAAACATTATTTTACACTTTTGGTTGTTGAGAAACAGCTCCTAAAACATTATTTGACACTTTTGGTTGTTGAAAAACAGCTTCTAACCATTATTTGACACTTTGGTTGTTGAGAAACGGCTCCTAAAACATTATTTTACACTTTTGGTTGTTGAGAAACAGCTCCTAAAACATTATTTGACACTTTTGGTTGTTGAAAAACAGCTTCTAAGCATTATTTGACACTTTGGTTAGTGAGAAACAGCTCCTAAAACATTATTTTACACTTTCGGTTATTGAGAAACAGCTCCTAAAACATTATTTGACACTTTTGGTTATTATTATTGGTGATTATTATTATTTTGGGAGGCAAATTATTTTGGCAAATTATTTTGGGAGGCAAATAATTTTGGGAGGCAAATTATTTTGGGAGGCAAATTATTTTGGCAAATTATTTTGGGAGGCAAATTATTTTGGCAAATTATTTTGGCAAATTATTTTGGGAGGCAAATTATTTTGGCAAATTATTTTGGGAGGCAAATTATTTTGGCAAATTATTTTGGGAGGCAAATTATTTTGGCAAATTATTTTGGGAGGCAAATAATTTAGGCAAATTATTTTGGGAGGCAAATAATTTAGGCAAATTATTTTGGGAGGCAAATAATTTAGGCAAATTATTTTGGGAGGCAAATTATTTTGGCAAATTATTTTGGGAGGCAAATTATTTTGGCAAATTATTTTGGGAGGCAAATTATTTTGGCAAATTATTTTGGGAGGCAAATTATTTTGGCAAATTATTTTGGGAGGCAAATTATTTTGGGAGGCAAATTATTTTGGGAGGCAAATTATTTTGGGAGGCAAATTATTTTGGGAGGCAAATTATTTTGGCAGGCAAATTATTTTGGGAGGCAAATTATTTTGGGAGGCAAATTATTTTGGGAGGCAAATTATTTTGGGAGGCAAATTATTTTGGGAGGCAAATTATTTTGGGAGGCAAATTATTTTGGGAGGCAAATTATTTTGGCAAATTATTTTACACTTTTGGTTATTGAGAAACAGCTCCTAAAACATTATTTTACACTTTTGGTTGTTGAGAAACAGCTCCTAAAACATTATTTGACACTTTTGGTTGTTGAAAAACAGCTTCTAACCATTATTTGACACTTTGGTTGTTGAAAAACGGCTCCTAAAACATTATTTTACACTTTTGGTTATTGAGAAACAGCTCCTAAAACATTATTTGACACTTTTGGTTGTTGAAAAACAGCTTCTAACCATTATTTGACACTTTGGATGTTGAGAAACGGCTCCTAAAACATTATTTTACACTTTTGGTTATTGAGAAACAGCTCCTAAAACATTATTTGACACTTTTGGTTGTTGAAAAACAGCTTCTAACCATTATTTGACACTTTGGTTGTTGAGAAACAGCTCCTAAAACATTATTTTACACTTTTGGTTGTTGAGAAACAGCTCCTAAAACATTATTTGACACTTTTGGTTGTTGAAAAACAGCTTCTAACCATTATTTGACACTTTGGTTGTTGAGAAACAGCTCCTAAAACATTATTTTACACTTTTGGTTATTGAGAAACAGCTCCTAAAACATTATTTGACACTTTTGGTTGTTGAAAAACTGCTTCTAACCATTATTTGACACTTTGGTTGTTGAGAAACAGCTCCTAAAACATTATTTTACACTTTTGGTTGTTGGGAAACAGCTCCTAAAACATTATTTGACACTTTTGGTTGTTGAAAAACAGCTTCTAACCATTATTTGACACTTTGGTTGTTGAGAAACGGCTCCTAAAACATTATTTTACACTTTTGGTTATTGAGAAACAGCTCCTAAAACATTATTTGACACTTTTGGTTGTTGAAAAACAGCTTCTAACCATTATTTGACACTTTGGATGTTGAGAAACGGCTCCTAAAACATTATTTTACACTTTTGGTTATTGAGAAACAGCTCCTAAAACATTATTTGACACTTTTGGTTGTTGAAAAACAGCTTCTAACCATTATTTGACACTTTGGTTGTTGAGAAACAGCTCCTAAAACATTATTTTACACTTTTGGTTGTTGAGAAACAGCTCCTAAAACATTATTTGACACTTTTGGTTGTTGAAAAACAGCTTCTAACCATTATTTGACACTTTGGTTGTTGAGAAACAGCTCCTAAAACATTATTTTACACTTTTGGTTATTGAGAAACAGCTCCTAAAACATTATTTGACACTTTTGGTTGTTGAAAAACTGCTTCTAACCATTATTTGACACTTTGGTTGTTGAGAAACAGCTCCTAAAACATTATTTTACACTTTTGGTTGTTGAGAAACAGCTCCTAAAACATTATTTGACACTTTTGGTTGTTGAAAAACAGCTTCTAACCATTATTTGACACTTTGGTTGTTGAGAAACGGCTCCTAAAACATTATTTTACACTTTTGGTTATTGAGAAACAGCTCCTAAAACATTATTTGACACTTTTGGTTGTTGAAAAACAGCTTCTAACCATTATTTGACACTTTGGATGTTGAGAAACGGCTCCTAAAACATTATTTTACACTTTTGGTTATTGAGAAACAGCTCCTAAAACATTATTTGACACTTTTGGTTGTTGAAAAACAGCTTCTAACCATTATTTGACACTTTGGTTGTTGAGAAACAGCTCCTAAAACATTATTTTACACTTTTGGTTGTTGAGAAACAGCTCCTAAAACATTATTTGACACTTTTGGTTGTTGAAAAACAGCTTCTAACCATTATTTGACACTTTGGTTGTTGAGAAACAGCTCCTAAAACATTATTTTACACTTTTGGTTGTTGAGAAACAGCTCCTAAAACATTATTTGACACTTTTGGTTGTTGAAAAACAGCTTCTAACCATTATTTGACACTTTGGTTGTTGAGAAACAGCTCCTAAAACATTATTTTACACTTTTGGTTGTTGAGAAACAGCTCCTAAAACATTATTTGACACTTTTGGTTGTTGAAAAACAGCTTCTAACCATTATTTGACACTTTGGTTGTTGAGAAACAGCTCCTAAAACATTATTTTACACTTTTGGTTGTTGAGAAACAGCTCCTAAAACATTATTTGACACTTTTGGTTGTTGAAAAACAGCTTCTAAGCATTATTTGACACTTTGGTTGTTGAGAAACAGCTCCTAAAACATTATTTTACACTTTCGGTTATTGAGAAACAGCTCCTAAAACATTATTTGACACTTTTGGTTATTATTATTGGTGATTATTATTATTTTGGGAGGCAAATTATTTTGGCAAATTATTTTGGGAGGCAAATAATTTTGGGAGGCAAATTATTTTGGGAGGCAAATTATTTTGGCAAATTATTTTGGGAGGCAAATTATTTTGGCAAATTATTTTGGCAAATTATTTTGGGAGGCAAATTATTTTGGCAAATTATTTTGGGAGGCAAATTATTTTGGCAAATTATTTTGGCAAATTATTTTGGCAAATTATTTTGGCAAATTATTTTGGGAGGCAAATAATTTAGGCAAATTATTTTGGGAGGCAAATAATTTAGGCAAATTATTTTGGGAGGCAAATTATTTTGGCAAATTATTTTGGGAGGCAAATTATTTTGGCAAATTATTTTGGGAGGCAAATTATTTTGGCAAATTATTTTGGGAGGCAAATTATTTTGGGAGGCAAATTATTTTGGCAAATTATTTTGGGAGGCAAATTATTTTGGCAAATTATTTTGGGAGGCAAATTATTTTGGGAGGCAAATTATTTTGGCAGGCAAATTATTTTGGGAGGCAAATTATTTTGGGAGGCAAATTATTTTGGGAGACAAATTATTTTGGGAGGCAAATTATTTTGGGAGGCAAATTATTTTGGGAGGCAAATTATTTTGGGAGGCAAATTATTTTGGCAAATTATTTTGGGAGGCAAATTATTTTGGCAAATTATTTTGGGAGGCAAATTATTTTGGCAAATTATTTTACACTTTTGGTTATTGAGAAACAGCTCCTAAAACATTATTTGACAATTTTGGTTATTGAGAAACAGCTCCTAAAACATTATTTGACACTTTTGGTTGTTGAAAAACAGCTTCTAACCATTATTTGACACTTTGGATGTTGAGAAACAGCTCCTAAAACATTATTTTACACTTTTGGTTATTGAGAAACAGCTCCTAAAACATTATTTGACACTTTTGGTTGTTGAAAAACAGCTTCTAACCATTATTTGACACTTTGGTTGTTGAGAAACAGCTCCTAAAACATTATTTTACACTTTTGGTTATTGAGAAACAGCTCCTAAAACATTATTTGACACTTTTGGTTGTTGAAAAACAGCTTCTAACCATTATTTGACACTTTGGTTGTTGAGAAACAGCTCCTAAAACATTATTTTACACTTTTGGTTATTGAGAAACAGCTCCTAAAACATTATTTGACACTTTTGGTTGTTGAAAAACTGCTTCTAACCATTATTTGACACTTTGGTTGTTGAGAAACAGCTCCTAAAACATTATTTTACACTTTTGGTTGTTGAGAAACAGCTCCTAAAACATTATTTGACACTTTTGGTTGTTGAAAAACAGCTTCTAACCATTATTTGACACTTTGGTTGTTGAGAAACGGCTCCTAAAACATTATTTTACACTTTTGGTTATTGAGAAACAGCTCCTAAAACATTATTTGACACTTTTGGTTGTTGAAAAACAGCTTCTAACCATTATTTGACAATTTTGGTTATTGAGAAACAGCTCCTAAAACATTATTTGACACTTTTGGTTGTTGAAAAACAGCTTCTAACCATTATTTGACACTTTTGATGTTGAGAAACAGCTCCTAAAACATTATTTTACACTTTTGGTTGTTGAGAAACAGCTCCTAAAACATTATTTGACACTTTTGGTTGTTGAAAAACAGCTTCTAACCATTATTTGACACTTTGGATGTTGAGAAACAGCTCCTAAAACATTATTTTACACTTTTGGTTATTGAGAAACAGCTCCTAAAACATTATTTGACACTTTTGGTTGTTGAAAAACAGCTTCTAACCATTATTTGACACTTTGGTTGTTGAGAAACAGCTCCTAAAACATTATTTTACACTTTTGGTTATTGAGAAACAGCTCCTAAAACATTATTTGACACTTTTGGTTGTTGAAAAACAGCTTCTAACCATTATTTGACACTTTGGTTGTTGAGAAACAGCTCCTAAAACATTATTTTACACTTTTGGTTATTGAGAAACAGCTCCTAAAACATTATTTGACACTTTTGGTTGTTGAAAAACTGCTTCTAACCATTATTTGACACTTTGGTTGTTGAGAAACAGCTCCTAAAACATTATTTTACACTTTTGGTTGTTGAGAAACAGCTCCTAAAACATTATTTGACACTTTTGGTTGTTGAAAAACAGCTTCTAACCATTATTTGACACTTTGGTTGTTGAGAAACGGCTCCTAAAACATTATTTTACACTTTTGGTTATTGAGAAACGGCTCCTAAAACATTATTTGACACTTTTGGTTGTTGAAAAACAGCTTCTAACCATTATTTGACACTTTGGATGTTGAGAAACGGCTCCTAAAACATTATTTTACACTTTTGGTTATTGAGAAACAGCTCCTAAAACATTATTTGACACTTTTGGTTGTTGAAAAACAGCTTCTAACCATTATTTGACACTTTGGTTGTTGAGAAACAGCTCCTAAAACATTATTTTACACTTTTGGTTGTTGAGAAACAGCTCCTAAAACATTATTTGACACTTTTGGTTGTTGAAAAACAGCTTCTAACCATTATTTGACACTTTGGTTGTTGAGAAACAGCTCCTAAAACATTATTTTACACTTTTGGTTGTTGAGAAACAGCTCCTAAAACATTATTTGACACTTTTGGTTGTTGAAAAACAGCTTCTAACCATTATTTGACACTTTGGTTGTTGAGAAACAGCTCCTAAAACATTATTTTACACTTTTGGTTGTTGAGAAACAGCTCCTAAAACATTATTTGACACTTTTGGTTGTTGAAAAACAGCTTCTAACCATTATTTGACACTTTGGTTGTTGAGAAACGGCTCCTAAAACATTATTTTACACTTTTGGTTGTTGAGAAACAGCTCCTAAAACATTATTTGACACTTTTGGTTGTTGAAAAACAGCTTCTAAGCATTATTTGACACTTTGGTTAGTGAGAAACAGCTCCTAAAACATTATTTTACACTTTCGGTTATTGAGAAACAGCTCCTAAAACATTATTTGACACTTTTGGTTATTATTATTGGTGATTATTATTATTTTGGGAGGCAAATTATTTTGGGAGGCAAATAATTTTGGGAGGCAAATTATTTTGGGAGGCAAATTATTTTGGGAGGCAAATTATTTTGGGAGGCAAATTATTTTGGCAAATTATTTTGGGAGGCAAATTATTTTGGCAAATTATTTTGGGAGGCAAATTATTTTGGCAAATTATTTTGGGAGGCAAATTATTTTGGCAAATTATTTTGGGAGGCAAATTATTTTGGCAAATTATTTTGGGAGGCAAATAATTTAGGCAAATTATTTTGGGAGGCAAATTATTTTGGCAAATTATTTTGGGAGGCAAATTATTTTGGCAAATTATTTTGGGAGGCAAATTATTTTGGCAAATTATTTTGGGAGGCAAATTATTTTGGCAAATTATTTTGGGAGGCAAATTATTTTGGCAAATTATTTTGGGAGGCAAATTATTTTGGGAGGCAAATTATTTTGGCAAATTATTTTGGGAGGCAAATTATTTTGGGAGGCAAATTATTTTGGGAGGCAAATTATTTTGGCAAATTATTTTGGGAGGCAAATTATTTTGGGAGGCAAATTATTTTGGGAGGCAAATTATTTTGGCAGGCAAATTATTTTGGGAGGCAAATTATTTTGGGAGGCAAATTATTTTGGGAGACAAATTATTTTGGGAGGCAAATTATTTTGGGAGGCAAATTATTTTGGGAGGCAAATTATTTTGGGAGGCAAATTATTTTGGCAAATTATTTTACACTTTTGGTTATTGAGAAACAGCTCCTAAAACATTATTTTACACTTTTGGTTGTTGAGAAACAGCTCCTAAAACATTATTTTACACTTTTGGTTATTGAGAAACAGCTCCTAAAACATTATTTGACACTTTTGGTTGTTGAAAAACAGCTTCTAACCATTATTTGACACTTTGGATGTTGAGAAACGGCTCCTAAAACATTATTTTACACTTTTGGTTACTGAGAAACAGCTCCTAAAACATTATTTTACACTTTTGGTTGTTGAAAAACAGCTTCTAACCATTATTTGACACTTTGGTTGTTGAGAAACAGCTCCTAAAACATTATTTTACACTTTTGGTTGTTGAGAAACAGCTCCTAAAACATTATTTGACACTTTTGGTTGTTGAAAAACAGCTTCTAACCATTATTTGACACTTTGGTTGTTGAGAAACAGCTCCTAAAACATTATTTTACACTTTTGGTTATTGAGAAACAGCTCCTAAAACATTATTTGACACTTTTGGTTGTTGAAAAACTGCTTCTAACCATTATTTGACACTTTGGTTGTTGAGAAACAGCTCCTAAAACATTATTTTACACTTTTGGTTGTTGAGAAACAGCTCCTAAAACATTATTTGACACTTTTGGTTGTTGAAAAACAGCTTCTAACCATTATTTGACACTTTGGTTGTTGAGAAACAGCTCCTAAAACATTATTTTACACTTTTGGTTGTTGAGAAACAGCTCCTAAAACATTATTTGACACTTTTGGTTGTTGAAAAACAGCTTCTAACCATTATTTGACACTTTGGTTGTTGAGAAACAGCTCCTAAAACATTATTTTACACTTTTGGTTGTTGAGAAACAGCTCCTAAAACATTATTTGACACTTTTGGTTGTTGAAAAACAGCTTCTAACCATTATTTGACACTTTGGTTGTTGAGAAACAGCTCCTAAAACATTATTTTACACTTTTGGTTGTTGAGAAACAGCTCCTAAAACATTATTTTACACTTTTGGTTGTTGAGAAACAGCTCCTAAAACATTATTTGACACTTTTGGTTGTTGAAAAACAGCTTCTAAGCATTATTTGACACTTTGGTTGTTGAGAAACAGCTCCTAAAACATTATTTGACACTTTTGGTTATTATTATTGGTGATTATTATTATTTTGGGAGGCAAATTATTTTGGCAAATTATTTTGGGAGGCAAATAATTTTGGGAGGCAAATTATTTTGGGAGGCAAATTATTTTGGCAAATTATTTTGGGAGGCAAATTATTTTGGCAAATTATTTTGGGAGGCAAATTATTTTGGCAAATTATTTTGGGAGGCAAATTATTTTGGCAAATTATTTTGGGAGGCAAATTATTTTGGCAAATTATTTTGGGAGGCAAATTATTTTGGCAAATTATTTTGGGAGGCAAATTATTTTGGCAAATTATTTTGGCAAATTATTTTGGGAGGCAAATAATTTAGGCAAATTATTTTGGGAGGCAAATAATTTAGGCAAATTATTTTGGGAGGCAAATAATTTAGGCAAATTATTTTGGGAGGCAAATTATTTTGGCAAATTATTTTGGCAAATTATTTTGGGAGGCAAATTATTTTGGCAAATTATTTTGGGAGGCAAATTATTTTGGGAGGCAAATTATTTTGGGAGGCAAATTATTTTGGCAAATTATTTTGGGAGGCAAATTATTTTGGGAGGCAAATTATTTTGGCAAATTATTTTGGGAGGCAAATTATTTTGGGAGGCAAATTATTTTGGCAGGCAAATTATTTTGGGAGGCAAATTATTTTGGGAGGCAAATTATTTTGGGAGGCAAATTATTTTGGGAGACAAATTATTTTGGGAGGCAAATTATTTTGGGAGGCAAATTATTTTGGGAGGCAAATTATTTTGGGAGGCAAATTATTTTGGCAAATTATTTTGTCAAATTATTTTGGGAGGCAAATTATTTTGGGAGGCAAATTATTTTGGCAAATTATTTTGGGAGGCAAATTATTTTGGCAAATTATTTTGGGAGGCAAATAATTTAGGCAAATTATTTTGGGAGGCAAATAATTTAGGCAAATTATTTTGGGAGGCAAATAATTTAGGCAAATTATTTTGGGAGGCAAATAATTTAGGCAAATTATTTTGGGAGGCAAATAATTTAGGCAAATTATTTTGGGAGGCAAATTATTTTGGCAAATTATTTTGGGAGGCAAATTATTTTGGCAAATTATTTTGGGAGGCAAATTATTTTGGCAAATTATTTTGGGAGGCAAATTATTTTGGGAGGCAAATTATTTTGGCAAATTATTTTGGGAGGCAAATTATTTTGGGAGGCAAATTATTTTGGGAGGCAAATTATTTTGGCAAATTATTTTGGGAGGCAAATTATTTTGGGAGGCAAATTATTTTGGGAGGCAAATTATTTTGGCAGGCAAATTATTTTGGGAGGCAAATTATTTTGGGAGGCAAATTATTTTGGGAGGCAAATTATTTTGGGAGACAAATTATTTTGGGAGGCAAATTATTTTGGGAGGCAAATTATTTTGGGAGGCAAATTATTTTGGGAGGCAAATTATTTTGGCAAATTATTTTGGGAGGCAAATTATTTTGGCAAATTATTTTGGCAAATTATTTTGGGAGGCAAATTATTTTGGCAAATTATTTTGGGAGGCAAATTATTTTGGCAAATTATTTTGGGAGGCAAATTATTTTGGCAAATTATTTTGGGAGGCAAATAATTTAGGCAAATTATTTTGGGAGGCAAATAATTTAGGCAAATTATTTTGGGAGGCAAATAATTTAGGCAAATTATTTTGGGAGGCAAATTATTTAGGCAAATTATTTTGGGAGGCAAATAATTTAGGCAAATTATTTTGGGAGGCAAATTATTTTGGCAAATTATTTTGGGAGGCAAATTATTTTGGCAAATTATTTTGGGAGGCAAATTATTTTGGCAAATTATTTTGGGAGGCAAATTATTTTGGGAGGCAAATTATTTTGGCAAATTATTTTGGGAGGCAAATTATTTTGGGAGGCAAATTATTTTGGGAGGCAAATTATTTTGGCAAATTATTTTGGCAAATTATTTTGGCAAATTATTTTGGCAAATTATTTTGGCAAATTATTTTGGCAAATTATTTTGGGAGGCAAATTATTTTGGCAAATTATTTTGGGAGGCAAATTATTTTGGGAGGCAAATTATTTTGGCAGGCAAATTATTTTGGGAGGCAAATTATTTTGGGAGGCAAATTATTTTGGGAGGCAAATTATTTTGGGAGACAAATTATTTTGGGAGGCAAATTATTTTGGGAGGCAAATTATTTTGGGAGGCAAATTATTTTGGCAAATTATTTTGGGAGGCAAATTATTTTGGCAAATTATTTTGGGAGGCAAATTATTTTGGCAAATTATTTTACACTTTTGGTTATTGAGAAACAGCTCCTAAAACATTATTTGACAATTTTGGTTGTTGAAAAACAGCTTCTAACCATTATTTGACACTTTGGTTGTTGAGAAACGGCTCCTAAAACATTATTTTACACTTTTGGTTATTGAGAAACAGCTCCTAAAACATTATTTGACACTTTTGGTTGTTGAAAAACAGCTTCTAACCATTATTTGACACTTTGGATGTTGAGAAACAGCTCCTAAAACATTATTTGACACTTTTGGTTGTTGAAAGACAGCTTCTAACCATTATTTGACACTTTGGTTGTTGAGAAACGGCTCCTAAAACATTATTTTACACTTTTGGTTATTGAGAAACAGCTCCTAAAACATTATTTGACACTTTTGGTTGTTGAAAAACAGCTTCTAACCATTATTTGACACTTTGGATGTTGAGAAACGGCTCCTAAAACATTATTTTACACTTTTGGTTATTGAGAAACAGCTCCTAAAACATTATTTGACACTTTTGGTTGTTGAAAAACAGCTTCTAACCATTATTTGACAATTTGGGTGTTGAGAAACAGCTCCTAAAACATTATTTTACACTTTTGGTTGTTGAGAAACAGCTCCTAAAACATTATTTGACACTTTTGGTTGTTGAAAAACAGCTTCTAACCATTATTTGACACTTTGGTTGTTGAGAAACAGCTCCTAAAACATTATTTTACACTTTTGGTTATTGAGAAACAGCTCCTAAAACATTATTTGACACTTTTGGTTGTTGAAAAACTGCTTCTAACCATTATTTGACACTTTGGTTGTTGAGAAACAGCTCCTAAAACATTATTTTACACTTTTGGTTGTTGAGAAACAGCTCCTAAAACATTATTTGACACTTTTGGTTGTTGAAAAACAGCTTCTAACCATTATTTGACACTTTGGTTGTTGAGAAACAGCTCCTAAAACATTATTTTACACTTTTGGTTGTTGAGAAACAGCTCCTAAAACATTATTTGACACTTTTGGTTGTTGAAAAACAGCTTCTAAGCATTATTTGACACTTTGGTTGTTGAGAAACAGCTCCTAAAACATTATTTTACACTTTCGGTTATTGAGAAACAGCTCCTAAAACATTATTTGACACTTTTGGTTATTATTATTGGTGATTATTATTATTTTGGGAGGCAAATTATTTTGGCAAATTATTTTGGGAGGCAAATAATTTTGGGAGGCAAATTATTTTGGGAGGCAAATAATTTTGGGAGGCAAATTATTTTGGCAAATTATTTTGGGAGGCAAATTATTTTGGCAAATTATTTTGGGAGGCAAATTATTTTGGCAAATTATTTTGGGAGGCAAATTATTTTGGCAAATTATTTTGGGAGGCAAATTATTTTGGCAAATTATTTTGGGAGGCAAATTATTTTGGCAAATTATTTTGGGAGGCAAATTATTTTGGGAGGCAAATTATTTTGGCAAATTATTTTGGGAGGCAAATAATTTAGGCAAATTATTTTGGGAGGCAAATAATTTAGGCAAATTATTTTGGGAGGCAAATTATTTTGGCAAATAATTTAGGCAAATTATTTTGGGAGGCAAATTATTTTGGCAAATTATTTTGGGAGGCAAATTATTTTGGCAAATTATTTTGGGAGGCAAATTATTTTGGGAGGCAAATTATTTTGGGAGGCAAATTATTTTGGCAAATTATTTTGGCAAATTATTTTGGCAAATTATTTTGGGAGGCAAATTATTTTGGCAAATTATTTTGGGAGGCAAATTATTTTGGCAAATTATTTTGGGAGGCAAATTATTTTGGGAGGCAAATTATTTTGGCAAATTATTTTGGGAGGCAAATTATTTTGGGAGGCAAATTATTTTGGGAGGCAAATTATTTTGGCAAATTATTTTGGCAAATTATTTTGGGAGGCAAATTATTTTGGGAGGCAAATTATTTTGGGAGGCAAATTATTTTGGCAGGCAAATTATTTTGGGAGGCAAATTATTTTGGGAGGCAAATTATTTTGGGAGGCAAATTATTTTGGGAGACAAATTATTTTGGGAGGCAAATTATTTTGGGAGGCAAATTATTTTGGGAGGCAAATTATTTTGGGAGGCAAATTATTTTGGCAAATTATTTTGGGAGGCAAATTATTTTGGCAAATTATTTTGGCAAATTATTTTGGGAGGCAAATTATTTTGGCAAATTATTTTGGGAGGCAAATTATTTTGGCAAATTATTTTGGGAGGCAAATTATTTTGGCAAATTATTTTGGGAGGCAAATAATTTAGGCAAATTATTTTGGGAGGCAAATAATTTAGGCAAATTATTTTGGGAGGCAAATAATTTAGGCAAATTATTTTGGGAGGCAAATAATTTAGGCAAATTATTTTGGGAGGCAAATAATTTAGGCAAATTATTTTGGCAAATTATTTGACACTTTGGATGTTGAGAAACGGCTCCTAAAACATTATTTTACACTTTTGGTTATTGAGAAACAGCTCCTAAAACATTATTTGACACTTTTGGTTGTTGAAAAACAGCTTCTAACCATTATTTGACAATTTGGGTGTTGAGAAACAGCTCCTAAAACATTATTTTACACTTTTGGTTGTTGAGAAACAGCTCCTAAAACATTATTTGACACTTTTGGTTGTTGAAAAACAGCTTCTAACCATTATTTGACACTTTGGTTGTTGAGAAACAGCTCCTAAAACATTATTTTACACTTTTGGTTATTGAGAAACAGCTCCTAAAACATTATTTGACACTTTTGGTTGTTGAAAAACTGCTTCTAACCATTATTTGACACTTTGGTTGTTGAGAAACAGCTCCTAAAACATTATTTTACACTTTTGGTTGTTGAGAAACAGCTCCTAAAACATTATTTGACACTTTTGGTTGTTGAAAAACAGCTTCTAACCATTATTTGACACTTTGGTTGTTGAGAAACAGCTCCTAAAACATTATTTTACACTTTTGGTTGTTGAGAAACAGCTCCTAAAACATTATTTGACACTTTTGGTTGTTGAAAAACAGCTTCTAAGCATTATTTGACACTTTGGTTGTTGAGAAACAGCTCCTAAAACATTATTTTACACTTTCGGTTATTGAGAAACAGCTCCTAAAACATTATTTGACACTTTTGGTTATTATTATTGGTGATTATTATTATTTTGGGAGGCAAATTATTTTGGCAAATTATTTTGGGAGGCAAATAATTTTGGGAGGCAAATTATTTTGGGAGGCAAATAATTTTGGGAGGCAAATTATTTTGGCAAATTATTTTGGGAGGCAAATTATTTTGGCAAATTATTTTGGGAGGCAAATTATTTTGGCAAATTATTTTGGGAGGCAAATTATTTTGGCAAATTATTTTGGGAGGCAAATTATTTTGGCAAATTATTTTGGGAGGCAAATTATTTTGGGAGGCAAATTATTTTGGCAAATTATTTTGGGAGGCAAATAATTTAGGCAAATTATTTTGGGAGGCAAATAATTTAGGCAAATTATTTTGGGAGGCAAATTATTTTGGCAAATAATTTAGGCAAATTATTTTGGGAGGCAAATTATTTTGGCAAATTATTTTGGGAGGCAAATTATTTTGGCAAATTATTTTGGGAGGCAAATTATTTTGGGAGGCAAATTATTTTGGGAGGCAAATTATTTTGGCAAATTATTTTGGCAAATTATTTTGGGAGGCAAATTATTTTGGGAGGCAAATTATTTTGGCAGGCAAATTATTTTGGGAGGCAAATTATTTTGGGAGGCAAATTATTTTGGGAGACAAATTATTTTGGGAGGCAAATTATTTTGGGAGGCAATTTATTTTGGGAGGCAAATTATTTTGGGAGGCAAATTATTTTGGCAAATTATTTTGGGAGGCAAATTATTTTGGGAGGCAAATTATTTTGGCAAATTATTTTACACTTTTGGTTATTGAGAAACAGCTCCTAAAACATTATTTGACAATTTTGGTTGTTGAAAAACAGCTTCTAACCATTATTTGACACTTTGGTTGTTGAGAAACGGCTCCTAAAACATTATTTTACACTTTAGGTTATTGAGAAACAGCTCCTAAAACATTATTTGACACTTTTGGTTGTTGAAAAACAGCTTCTAACCATTATTTGACACTTTGGATGTTGAGAAACAGCTCCTAAAACATTATTTTACACTTTTGGTTATTGAGAAACAGCTCCTAAAACAATATTTGACACTTTTGGTTGTTGAAAAACTGCTTCTAACCATTATTTGACACTTTGGTTGTTGAGAAACAGCTCCTAAAACATTATTTTACACTTTTGGTTGTTGAGAAACAGCTCCTAAAACATTATTTGACACTTTTGGTTGTTGAAAAACAGCTTCTAACCATTATTTGACACTTTGGTTGTTGAGAAACGGCTCCTAAAACATTATTTTACACTTTTGGTTATTGAGAAACGGCTCCTAAAACATTATTTGACACTTTTGGTTGTTGAAAAACAGCTTCTAACCATTATTTGACACTTTGGATGTTGAGAAACGGCTCCTAAAACATTATTTTACACTTTTGGTTATTGAGAAACAGCTCCTAAAACATTATTTGACACTTTGGTTGTTGAGAAACAGCTCCTAAAACATTATTTGACACTTTTGGTTGTTGAAAAACAGCTTCTAACCATTATTTGACACTTTGGTTGTTGAGAAACAGCTCCTAAAACATTATTTTACACTTTTGGTTGTTGAGAAACAGCTCCTAAAACATTATTTGACACTTTTGGTTGTTGAAAAACAGCTTCTAACCATTATTTGACACTTTGGTTGTTGAGAAACAGCTCCTAAAACATTATTTTACACTTTTGGTTGTTGAGAAACAGCTCCTAAAACATTATTTGACACTTTTGGTTGTTGAAAAACAGCTTCTAACCATTATTTGACACTTTGGTTGTTGAGAAACAGCTCCTAAAACATTATTTTACACTTTTGGTTGTTGAGAAACAGCTCCTAAAACATTATTTGACACTTTTGGTTGTTGAAAAACAGCTTCTAACCATTATTTGACACTTTGGTTGTTGAGAAACAGCTCCTAAAACATTATTTTACACTTTTGGTTGTTGAGAAACAGCTCCTAAAACATTATTTGACACTTTTGGTTGTTGAAAAACAGCTTCTAAGCATTATTTGACACTTTGGTTGTTGAGAAACAGCTCCTAAAACATTATTTTACACTTTCGGTTATTGAGAAACAGCTCCTAAAACATTATTTGACACTTTTGGTTATTATTATTGGTGATTATTATTATTTTGGGAGGCAAATTATTTTGGCAAATTATTTTGGGAGGCAAATAATTTTGGGAGGCAAATAATTTTGGGAGGCAAATTATTTTGGGAGGCAAATTATTTTGGCAAATTATTTTGGGAGGCAAATTATTTTGGCAAATTATTTTGGGAGGCAAATTATTTTGGCAAATTATTTTGGGAGGCAAATTATTTTGGCAAATTATTTTGGGAGGCAAATTATTTTGGCAAATTATTTTGGCAAATTATTTTGGGAGGCAAATAATTTAGGCAAATTATTTTGGGAGGCAAATAATTTAGGCAAATTATTTTGGGAGGCAAATTATTTTGGCAAATTATTTTGGGAGGCAAATTATTTTGGCAAATTATTTTGGGAGGCAAATTATTTTGGCAAATTATTTTGGGAGGCAAATTATTTTGGGAGGCAAATTATTTTGGGAGGCAAATTATTTTGGCAAATTATTTTGGGAGGCAAATTATTTTGGCAAATTATTTTGGGAGGCAAATTATTTTGGGAGGCAAATTATTTTGGCAGGCAAATTATTTTGGGAGGCAAATTATTTTGGGAGGCAAATTATTTTGGGAGACAAATTATTTTGGGAGGCAAATTATTTTGGGAGGCAAATTATTTTGGGAGGCAAATTATTTTGGGAGGCAAATTATTTTGGCAAATTATTTTGGGAGGCAAATTATTTTGGCAAATTATTTTGGGAGGCAAATTATTTTGGCAAATTATTTTACACTTTTGGTTATTGAGAAACAGCTCCTAAAACATTATTTGATAATTTTGGTTATTGAGAAACAGCTCCTAAAACATTATTTGACACTTTTGGTTGTTGAAAAACAGCTTCTAACCATTATTTGACACTTTGGATGTTGAGAAACAGCTCCTAAAACATTATTTTACACTTTTGGTTATTGAGAAACAGCTCCTAAAACATTATTTGACACTTTTGGTTGTTGAAAAACAGCTTCTAACCATTATTTGACACTTTGGTTGTTGAGAAACAGCTCCTAAAACATTATTTTACACTTTTGGTTATTGAGAAACAGCTCCTAAAACATTATTTGACACTTTTGGTTGTTGAAAAACAGCTTCTAACCATTATTTGACACTTTGGTTGTTGAGAAACAGCTCCTAAAACATTATTTTACACTTTTGGTTATTGAGAAACAGCTCCTAAAACATTATTTGACACTTTTGGTTGTTGAAAAACTGCTTCTAACCATTATTTGACACTTTGGTTGTTGAGAAACAGCTCCTAAAACATTATTTTACACTTTTGGTTGTTGAGAAACAGCTCCTAAAACATTATTTGACACTTTTGGTTGTTGAAAAACAGCTTCTAACCATTATTTGACACTTTGGTTGTTGAGAAACGGCTCCTAAAACATTATTTTACACTTTTGGTTATTGAGAAACAGCTCCTAAAACATTATTTGACACTTTTGGTTGTTGAAAAACAGCTTCTAACCATTATTTGACAATTTTGGTTATTGAGAAACAGCTCCTAAAACATTATTTGACACTTTTGGTTGTTGAAAAACAGCTTCTAACCATTATTTGACACTTTTGATGTTGAGAAACAGCTCCTAAAACATTATTTTACACTTTTGGTTATTGAGAAACAGCTCCTAAAACATTATTTGACACTTTTGGTTGTTGAAAAACAGCTTCTAACCATTATTTGACACTTTGGATGTTGAGAAACAGCTCCTAAAACATTATTTTACACTTTTGGTTATTGAGAAACAGCTCCTAAAACATTATTTGACACTTTTGGTTGTTGAAAAACAGCTTCTAACCATTATTTGACACTTTGGTTGTTGAGAAACAGCTCCTAAAACATTATTTTACACTTTTGGTTATTGAGAAACAGCTCCTAAAACATTATTTGACACTTTTGGTTGTTGAAAAACAGCTTCTAACCATTATTTGACACTTTGGTTGTTGAGAAACAGCTCCTAAAACATTATTTTACACTTTTGGTTATTGAGAAACAGCTCCTAAAACATTATTTGACACTTTTGGTTGTTGAAAAACTGCTTCTAACCATTATTTGACACTTTGGTTGTTGAGAAACAGCTCCTAAAACATTATTTTACACTTTTGGTTGTTGAGAAACAGCTCCTAAAACATTATTTGACACTTTTGGTTGTTGAAAAACAGCTTCTAACCATTATTTGACACTTTGGTTGTTGAGAAACGGCTCCTAAAACATTATTTTACACTTTTGGTTATTGAGAAACGGCTCCTAAAACATTATTTGACACTTTTGGTTGTTGAAAAACAGCTTCTAACCATTATTTGACACTTTGGATGTTGAGAAACGGCTCCTAAAACATTATTTTACACTTTTGGTTATTGAGAAACAGCTCCTAAAACATTATTTGACACTTTTGGTTGTTGAAAAACAGCTTCTAACCATTATTTGACACTTTGGTTGTTGAGAAACAGCTCCTAAAACATTATTTTACACTTTTGGTTGTTGAGAAACAGCTCCTAAAACATTATTTGACACTTTTGGTTGTTGAAAAACAGCTTCTAACCATTATTTGACACTTTGGTTGTTGAGAAACAGCTCCTAAAACATTATTTTACACTTTTGGTTGTTGAGAAACAGCTCCTAAAACATTATTTGACACTTTTGGTTGTTGAAAAACAGCTTCTAACCATTATTTGACACTTTGGTTGTTGAGAAACAGCTCCTAAAACATTATTTTACACTTTTGGTTGTTGAGAAACAGCTCCTAAAACATTATTTGACACTTTTGGTTGTTGAAAAACAGCTTCTAACCATTATTTGACACTTTGGTTGTTGAGAAACGGCTCCTAAAACATTATTTTACACTTTTGGTTGTTGAGAAACAGCTCCTAAAACATTATTTGACACTTTTGGTTGTTGAAAAACAGCTTCTAAGCATTATTTGACACTTTGGTTAGTGAGAAACAGCTCCTAAAACATTATTTTACACTTTCGGTTATTGAGAAACAGCTCCTAAAACATTATTTGACACTTTTGGTTATTATTATTGGTGATTATTATTATTTTGGGAGGCAAATTATTTTGGGAGGCAAATAATTTTGGGAGGCAAATTATTTTGGGAGGCAAATTATTTTGGCAAATTATTTTGGGAGGCAAATTATTTTGGCAAATTATTTTGGCAAATTATTTTGGGAGGCAAATTATTTTGGCAAATTATTTTGGGAGGCAAATTATTTTGGCAAATTATTTTGGGAGGCAAATTATTTTGGCAAATTATTTTGGGAGGCAAATTATTTTGGCAAATTATTTTGGGAGGCAAATAATTTAGGCAAATTATTTTGGGAGGCAAATTATTTTGGCAAATTATTTTGGGAGGCAAATTATTTTGGCAAATTATTTTGGGAGGCAAATTATTTTGGCAAATTATTTTGGGAGGCAAATTATTTTGGGAGGCAAATTATTTTGGGAGGCAAATTATTTTGGCAAATTATTTTGGGAGGCAAATTATTTTGGGAGGCAAATTATTTTGGGAGGCAAATTATTTTGGGAGGCAAATTATTTTGGGAGGCAAATTATTTTGGCAAATTATTTTGGGAGGCAAATTATTTTGGGAGGCAAATTATTTTGGGAGGCAAATTATTTTGGCAGGCAAATTATTTTGGGAGGCAAATTATTTTGGGAGGCAAATTATTTTGGGAGACAAATTATTTTGGGAGGCAAATTATTTTGGGAGGCAAATTATTTTGGGAGGCAAATTATTTTGGGAGGCAAATTATTTTGGCAAATTATTTTACACTTTTGGTTATTGAGAAACAGCTCCTAAAACATTATTTTACACTTTTGGTTGTTGAGAAACAGCTCCTAAAACATTATTTTACACTTTTGGTTATTGAGAAACAGCTCCTAAAACATTATTTGACACTTTTGGTTGTTGAAAAACAGCTTCTAACCATTATTTGACACTTTGGATGTTGAGAAACGGCTCCTAAAACATTATTTTACACTTTTGGTTACTGAGAAACAGCTCCTAAAACATTATTTGACACTTTTGGTTGTTGAAAAACAGCTTCTAACCATTATTTGACACTTTGGTTGTTGAGAAACAGCTCCTAAAACATTATTTTACACTTTTGGTTGTTGAGAAACAGCTCCTAAAACATTATTTGACACTTTTGGTTGTTGAAAAACAGCTTCTAACCATTATTTGACACTTTGGTTGTTGAGAAACAGCTCCTAAAACATTATTTTACACTTTTGGTTATTGAGAAACAGCTCCTAAAACATTATTTGACACTTTTGGTTGTTGAAAAACTGCTTCTAACCATTATTTGACACTTTGGTTGTTGAGAAACAGCTCCTAAAACATTATTTTACACTTTTGGTTGTTGAGAAACAGCTCCTAAAACATTATTTGACACTTTTGGTTGTTGAAAAACAGCTTCTAACCATTATTTGACACTTTGGTTGTTGAGAAACAGCTCCTAAAACATTATTTTACACTTTTGGTTATTGAGAAACAGCTCCTAAAACATTATTTGACACTTTTGGTTGTTGAAAAACAGCTTCTAACCATTATTTGACACTTTGGTTGTTGAGAAACAGCTCCTAAAACATTATTTTACACTTTTGGTTATTGAGAAACAGCTCCTAAAACATTATTTGACACTTTTGGTTGTTGAAAAACTGCTTCTAACCATTATTTGACACTTTGGTTGTTGAGAAACAGCTCCTAAAACATTATTTTACACTTTTGGTTGTTGAGAAACAGCTCCTAAAACATTATTTGACACTTTTGGTTGTTGAAAAACAGCTTCTAACCATTATTTGACACTTTGGTTGTTGAGAAACGGCTCCTAAAACATTATTTTACACTTTTGGTTATTGAGAAACGGCTCCTAAAACATTATTTGACACTTTTGGTTGTTGAAAAACAGCTTCTAACCATTATTTGACACTTTGGATGTTGAGAAACGGCTCCTAAAACATTATTTTACACTTTTGGTTATTGAGAAACAGCTCCTAAAACATTATTTGACACTTTTGGTTGTTGAAAAACAGCTTCTAACCATTATTTGACACTTTGGTTGTTGAGAAACAGCTCCTAAAACATTATTTTACACTTTTGGTTGTTGAGAAACAGCTCCTAAAACATTATTTGACACTTTTGGTTGTTGAAAAACAGCTTCTAACCATTATTTGACACTTTGGTTGTTGAGAAACAGCTCCTAAAACATTATTTTACACTTTTGGTTGTTGAGAAACAGCTCCTAAAACATTATTTGACACTTTTGGTTGTTGAAAAACAGCTTCTAACCATTATTTGACACTTTGGTTGTTGAGAAACAGCTCCTAAAACATTATTTTACACTTTTGGTTGTTGAGAAACAGCTCCTAAAACATTATTTGACACTTTTGGTTGTTGAAAAACAGCTTCTAACCATTATTTGACACTTTGGTTGTTGAGAAACGGCTCCTAAAACATTATTTTACACTTTTGGTTGTTGAGAAACAGCTCCTAAAACATTATTTGACACTTTTGGTTGTTGAAAAACAGCTTCTAAGCATTATTTGACACTTTGGTTAGTGAGAAACAGCTCCTAAAACATTATTTTACACTTTCGGTTATTGAGAAACAGCTCCTAAAACATTATTTGACACTTTTGGTTATTATTATTGGTGATTATTATTATTTTGGGAGGCAAATTATTTTGGGAGGCAAATAATTTTGGGAGGCAAATTATTTTGGGAGGCAAATTATTTTGGCAAATTATTTTGGGAGGCAAATTATTTTGGGAGGCAAATTATTTTGGCAAATTATTTTGGGAGGCAAATTATTTTGGCAAATTATTTTGGGAGGCAAATTATTTTGGCAAATTATTTTGGGAGGCAAATTATTTTGGCAAATTATTTTGGGAGGCAAATAATTTAGGCAAATTATTTTGGGAGGCAAATTATTTTGGCAAATTATTTTGGGAGGCAAATTATTTTGGCAAATTATTTTGGGAGGCAAATTATTTTGGCAAATTATTTTGGGAGGCAAATTATTTTGGGAGGCAAATTATTTTGGGAGGCAAATTATTTTGGGAGGCAAATTATTTTGGGAGGCAAATTATTTTGGGAGGCAAATTATTTTGGGAGGCAAATTATTTTGGCAAATTATTTTGGGAGGCAAATTATTTTGGGAAGCAAATTATTTTGGGAGGCAAATTATTTTGGCAGGCAAATTATTTTGGGAGGCAAATTATTTTGGGAGGCAAATTATTTTGGGAGACAAATTATTTTGGGAGGCAAATTATTTTGGGAGGCAAATTATTTTGGGAGGCAAATTATTTTGGGAGGCAAATTATTTTGGCAAATTATTTTACACTTTTGGTTATTGAGAAACAGCTCCTAAAACATTATTTTACACTTTTGGTTGTTGAGAAACAGCTCCTAAAACATTATTTTACACTTTTGGTTATTGAGAAACAGCTCCTAAAACATTATTTGACACTTTTGGTTGTTGAAAAACAGCTTCTAACCATTATTTGACACTTTGGATGTTGAGAAACGGCTCCTAAAACATTATTTTACACTTTTGGTTACTGAGAAACAGCTCCTAAAACATTATTTGACACTTTTGGTTGTTGAAAAACAGCTTCTAACCATTATTTGACACTTTGGTTGTTGAGAAACAGCTCCTAAAACATTATTTTACACTTTTGGTTGTTGAGAAACAGCTCCTAAAACATTATTTGACACTTTTGGTTGTTGAAAAACAGCTTCTAACCATTATTTGACACTTTGGTTGTTGAGAAACAGCTCCTAAAACATTATTTTACACTTTTGGTTATTGAGAAACAGCTCCTAAAACATTATTTGACACTTTTGGTTGTTGAAAAACTGCTTCTAACCATTATTTGACACTTTGGTTGTTGAGAAACAGCTCCTAAAACATTATTTTACACTTTTGGTTGTTGAGAAACAGCTCCTAAAACATTATTTGACACTTTTGGTTGTTGAAAAACAGCTTCTAACCATTATTTGACACTTTGGTTGTTGAGAAACAGCTCCTAAAACATTATTTTACACTTTTGGTTGTTGAGAAACAGCTCCTAAAACATTATTTGACACTTTTGGTTGTTGAAAAACAGCTTCTAACCATTATTTGACACTTTGGTTGTTGAGAAACAGCTCCTAAAACATTATTTTACACTTTTGGTTGTTGAGAAACAGCTCCTAAAACATTATTTGACACTTTTGGTTGTTGAAAAACAGCTTCTAACCATTATTTGACACTTTGGTTGTTGAGAAACAGCTCCTAAAACATTATTTTACACTTTTGGTTGTTGAGAAACAGCTCCTAAAACATTATTTTACACTTTTGGTTGTTGAGAAACAGCTCCTAAAACATTATTTGACACTTTTGGTTGTTGAAAAACAGCTTCTAAGCATTATTTGACACTTTGGTTGTTGAGAAACAGCTCCTAAAACATTATTTGACACTTTTGGTTATTATTATTGGTGATTATTATTATTTTGGGAGGCAAATTATTTTGGCAAATTATTTTGGGAGGCAAATAATTTTGGGAGGCAAATTATTTTGGGAGGCAAATTATTTTGGCAAATTATTTTGGGAGGCAAATTATTTTGGCAAATTATTTTGGGAGGCAAATTATTTTGGCAAATTATTTTGGCAAATTATTTTGGGAGGCAAATTATTTTGGCAAATTATTTTGGCAAATTATTTTGGGAGGCAAATTATTTTGGCAAATTATTTTGGGAGGCAAATTATTTTGGCAAATTATTTTGGGAGGCAAATAATTTAGGCAAATTATTTTGGGAGGCAAATAATTTAGGCAAATTATTTTGGGAGGCAAATAATTTAGGCAAATTATTTTGGGAGGCAAATTATTTTGGCAAATTATTTTGGGAGGCAAATTATTTTGGCAAATTATTTTGGGAGGCAAATTATTTTGGCAAATTATTTTGGGAGGCAAATTATTTTGGCAAATTATTTTGGGAGGCAAATTATTTTGGGAGGCAAATTATTTTGGCAAATTATTTTGGGAGGCAAATTATTTTGGGAGGCAAATTATTTTGGCAAATTATTTTGGGAGGCAAATTATTTTGGGAGGCAAATTATTTTGGCAGGCAAATTATTTTGGGAGGCAAATTATTTTGGGAGGCAAATTATTTTGGGAGGCAAATTATTTTGGGAGACAAATTATTTTGGGAGGCAAATTATTTTGGGAGGCAAATTATTTTGGGAGGCAAATTATTTTGGGAGGCAAATTATTTTGGCAAATTATTTTGTCAAATTATTTTGGGAGGCAAATTATTTTGGGAGGCAAATTATTTTGGCAAATTATTTTGGGAGGCAAATTATTTTGGCAAATTATTTTGGGAGGCAAATAATTTAGGCAAATTATTTTGGGAGGCAAATAATTTAGGCAAATTATTTTGGGAGGCAAATAATTTAGGCAAATTATTTTGGGAGGCAAATAATTTAGGCAAATTATTTTGGGAGGCAAATAATTTAGGCAAATTATTTTGGGAGGCAAATTATTTTGGCAAATTATTTTGGGAGGCAAATTATTTTGGCAAATTATTTTGGGAGGCAAATTATTTTGGCAAATTATTTTGGGAGGCAAATTATTTTGGGAGGCAAATTATTTTGGGAGGCAAATTATTTTGGCAAATTATTTTGGGAGGCAAATTATTTTGGGAGGCAAATTATTTTGGGAGGCAAATTATTTTGGGAGGCAAATTATTTTGGCAGGCAAATTATTTTGGGAGGCAAATTATTTTGGGAGGCAAATTATTTTGGGAGACAAATTATTTTGGGAGGCAAATTATTTTGGGAGGCAAATTATTTTGGGAGGCAAATTATTTTGGGAGGCAAATTATTTTGGCAAATTATTTTGGGAGGCAAATTATTTTGGCAAATTATTTTGGCAAATTATTTTGGGAGGCAAATAATTTTGGCAAATTATTTTGGGAGGCAAATTATTTTGGCAAATTATTTTGGGAGGCAAATAATTTTGGCAAATTATTTTGGGAGGCAAATAATTTAGGCAAATTATTTTGGGAGGCAAATAATTTAGGCAAATTATTTTGGGAGGCAAATAATTTAGGCAAATTATTTTGGGAGGCAAATAATTTAGGCAAATTATTTTGGGAGGCAAATTATTTTGGCAAATTATTTTGGGAGGCAAATTATTTTGGCAAATTATTTTGGGAGGCAAATTATTTTGGCAAATTATTTTGGGAGGCAAATTATTTTGGGAGGCAAATTATTTTGGGAGGCAAATTATTTTGGGAGGCAAATTATTTTGGGAGGCAAATTATTTTGGCAAATTATTTTGGCAAATTATTTTGGGAGGCAAATTATTTTGGCAAATTATTTTGGGAGGCAAATTATTTTGGGAGGCAAATTATTTTGGCAGGCAAATTATTTTGGGAGGCAAATTATTTTGGGAGGCAAATTATTTTGGGAGGCAAATTATTTTGGGAGACAAATTATTTTGGGAGGCAAATTATTTTGGGAGGCAAATTATTTTGGGAGGCAAATTATTTTGGCAAATTATTTTGGGAGGCAAATTATTTTGGCAAATTATTTTGGGAGGCAAATTATTTTGGCAAATTATTTTACACTTTTGGTTATTGAGAAACAGCTCCTAAAACATTATTTGACAATTTTGGTTGTTGAAAAACAGCTTCTAACCATTATTTGACACTTTGGTTGTTGAGAAACGGCTCCTAAAACATTATTTTACACTTTTGGTTATTGAGAAACAGCTCCTAAAACATTATTTGACACTTTTGGTTGTTGAAAAACAGCTTCTAACCATTATTTGACACTTTGGATGTTGAGAAACAGCTCCTAAAACATTATTTGACACTTTTGGTTGTTGAAAGACAGCTTCTAACCATTATTTGACACTTTGGTTGTTGAGAAACGGCTCCTAAAACATTATTTTACACTTTTGGTTATTGAGAAACAGCTCCTAAAACATTATTTGACACTTTTGGTTGTTGAAAAACAGCTTCTAACCATTATTTGACACTTTGGATGTTGAGAAACGGCTCCTAAAACATTATTTTACACTTTTGGTTATTGAGAAACAGCTCCTAAAACATTATTTGACACTTTTGGTTGTTGAAAAACAGCTTCTAACCATTATTTGACAATTTGGGTGTTGAGAAACAGCTCCTAAAACATTATTTTACACTTTTGGTTGTTGAGAAACAGCTCCTAAAACATTATTTGACACTTTTGGTTGTTGAAAAACAGCTTCTAACCATTATTTGACACTTTGGTTGTTGAGAAACAGCTCCTAAAACATTATTTTACACTTTTGGTTATTGAGAAACAGCTCCTAAAACATTATTTGACACTTTTGGTTGTTGAAAAACTGCTTCTAACCATTATTTGACACTTTGGTTGTTGAGAAACAGCTCCTAAAACATTATTTTACACTTTTGGTTGTTGAGAAACAGCTCCTAAAACATTATTTGACACTTTTGGTTGTTGAAAAACAGCTTCTAACCATTATTTGACACTTTGGTTGTTGAGAAACAGCTCCTAAAACATTATTTTACACTTTTGGTTGTTGAGAAACAGCTCCTAAAACATTATTTGACACTTTTGGTTGTTGAAAAACAGCTTCTAAGCATTATTTGACACTTTGGTTGTTGAGAAACAGCTCCTAAAACATTATTTTACACTTTCGGTTATTGAGAAACAGCTCCTAAAACATTATTTGACACTTTTGGTTATTATTATTGGTGATTATTATTATTTTGGGAGGCAAATTATTTTGGCAAATTATTTTGGGAGGCAAATAATTTTGGGAGGCAAATAATTTTGGGAGGCAAATTATTTTGGGAGGCAAATTATTTTGGCAAATTATTTTGGGAGGCAAATTATTTTGGCAAATTATTTTGGGAGGCAAATTATTTTGGCAAATTATTTTGGGAGGCAAATTATTTTGGCAAATTATTTTGGGAGGCAAATTATTTTGGCAAATTATTTTGGGAGGCAAATTATTTTGGGAGGCAAATTATTTTGGCAAATTATTTTGGGAGGCAAATAATTTAGGCAAATTATTTTGGGAGGCAAATAATTTAGGCAAATTATTTTGGGAGGCAAATTATTTTGGCAAATAATTTAGGCAAATTATTTTGGGAGGCAAATTATTTTGGCAAATTATTTTGGGAGGCAAATTATTTTGGCAAATTATTTTGGGAGGCAAATTATTTTGGGAGGCAAATTATTTTGGCAAATTATTTTGGGAGGCAAATTATTTTGGGAGGCAAATTATTTTGGCAGGCAAATTATTTTGGGAGGCAAATTATTTTGGGAGGCAAATTATTTTGGGAGACAAATTATTTTGGGAGGCAAATTATTTTGGGAGGCAAATTATTTTGGGAGGCAATTTATTTTGGGAGGCAAATTATTTTGGGAGGCAAATTATTTTGGCAAATTATTTTGGGAGGCAAATTATTTTGGCAAATTATTTTGGGAGGCAAATTATTTTGGCAAATTATTTTGGGAGGCAAATTATTTTGGGAGGCAAATTATTTTGGCAAATTATTTTGGGAGGCAAATAATTTAGGCAAATTATTTTGGGAGGCAAATAATTTAGGCAAATTATTTTGGGAGGCAAATTATTTTGGCAAATAATTTAGGCAAATTATTTTGGGAGGCAAATTATTTTGGCAAATTATTTTGGGAGGCAAATTATTTTGGCAAATTATTTTGGGAGGCAAATTATTTTGGGAGGCAAATTATTTTGGCAAATTATTTTGGGAGGCAAATTATTTTGGCAAATTATTTTGGGAGGCAAATTATTTTGGGAGGCAAATTATTTTGGGAGGCAAATTATTTTGGGAGACAAATTATTTTGGGAGGCAAATTATTTTGGGAGGCAAATTATTTTGGGAGGCAAATTATTTTGGGAGGCAAATTATTTTGGGAGGCAAATTATTTTGGGAGGCAAATTATTTTGGGAGGCAAATTATTTTGGCAAATTATTTTACACTTTCGGTTATTGAGAAACAGCTCCTAAAACATTATTTGACAATTTTGGTTGTTGAAAAACAGCTTCTAACCATTATTTGACACTTTGGTTGTTGAGAAACGGCTCCTAAAACATTATTTTACACTTTAGGTTATTGAGAAACAGCTCCTAAAACATTATTTGACACTTTTGGTTGTTGAAAAACAGCTTCTAACCATTATTTGACACTTTGGATGTTGAGAAACAGCCCCTAAAACATTATTTTACACTTTTGGTTATTGAGAAACAGCTCCTAAAACATTATTTGACACTTTTGGTTGTTGAAAAACTGCTTCTAACCATTATTTGACACTTTGGTTGTTGAGAAACAGCTCCTAAAACATTATTTTACACTTTTGGTTGTTGAGAAACAGCTCCTAAAACATTATTTGACACTTTTGGTTGTTGAAAAACAGCTTCTAACCATTATTTGACACTTTGGTTGTTGAGAAACGGCTCCTAAAACATTATTTTACACTTTTGGTTATTGAGAAACGGCTCCTAAAACATTATTTGACACTTTTGGTTGTTGAAAAACAGCTTCTAACCATTATTTGACACTTTGGATGTTGAGAAACGGCTCCTAAAACATTATTTTACACTTTTGGTTATTGAGAAACAGCTCCTAAAACATTATTTGACACTTTTGGTTGTTGAAAAACAGCTTCTAACCATTATTTGACACTTTGGTTGTTGAGAAACAGCTCCTAAAACATTATTTTACACTTTTGGTTGTTGAGAAACAGCTCCTAAAACATTATTTGACACTTTTGGTTGTTGAAAAACAGCTTCTAACCATTATTTGACACTTTGGTTGTTGAGAAACAGCTCCTAAAACATTATTTTACACTTTTGGTTGTTGAGAAACAGCTCCTAAAACATTATTTGACACTTTTGGTTGTTGAAAAACAGCTTCTAACCATTATTTGACACTTTGGTTGTTGAGAAACAGCTCCTAAAACATTATTTTACACTTTTGGTTGTTGAGAAACAGCTCCTAAAACATTATTTGACACTTTTGGTTGTTGAAAAACAGCTTCTAACCATTATTTGACACTTTGGTTGTTGAGAAACAGCTCCTAAAACATTATTTTACACTTTTGGTTGTTGAGAAACAGCTCCTAAAACATTATTTGACACTTTTGGTTGTTGAAAAACAGCTTCTAAGCATTATTTGACACTTTGGTTGTTGAGAAACAGCTCCTAAAACATTATTTTACACTTTCGGTTATTGAGAAACAGCTCCTAAAACATTATTTGACACTTTTGGTTATTATTATTGGTGATTATTATTATTTTGGGAGGCAAATTATTTTGGCAAATTATTTTGGGAGGCAAATTATTTTGGGAGGCAAATTATTTTGGCAAATTATTTTGGCAAATTATTTTGGGAGGCAAATTATTTTGGCAAATTATTTTGGGAGGCAAATTATTTTGGCAAATTATTTTGGGAGGCAAATTATTTTGGGAGGCAAATTATTTTGGCAAATTATTTTGGGAGGCAAATTATTTTGGCAAATTATTTTGGGAGGCAAATAATTTAGGCAAATTATTTTGGGAGGCAAATAATTTAGGCAAATTATTTTGGGAGGCAAATTATTTTGGGAGGCAAATTATTTTGGCAAATTATTTTGGGAGGCAAATTATTTTGGCAAATTATTTTGGGAGGCAAATTATTTTGGCAAATTATTTTGGGAGGCAAATTATTTTGGGAGGCAAATTATTTTGGGAGGCAAATTATTTTGGCAAATTATTTTGGGAGGCAAATTATTTTGGGAGGCAAATTATTTTGGCAAATTATTTTGGGAGGCAAATTATTTTGGCAAATTATTTTGGGAGGCAAATTATTTTGGGAGGCAAATTATTTTGGCAGGCAAATTATTTTGGGAGGCAAATTATTTTGGGAGGCAAATTATTTTGGGAGACAAATTATTTTGGGAGGCAAATTATTTTGGGAGGCAAATTATTTTGGGAGGCAAATTATTTTGGGAGGCAAATTATTTTGGCAAATTATTTTGGGAGGCAAATTATTTTGGCAAATTATTTTACACTTTTGGTTATTGAGAAACAGCTCCTAAAACATTATTTGACAATTTTGGTTGTTGAAAAACAGCTTCTAACCATTATTTGACACTTTGGTTGTTGAGAAACGGCTCCTAAAACATTATTTTACACTTTTGGTTATTGAGAAACAGCTCCTAAAACATTATTTGACAATTTTGGTTGTTGAAAAACAGCTTCTAACCATTATTTGACACTTTGGTTGTTGAGAAACGGCTCCTAAAACATTATTTTACACTTTTGGTTATTGAGAAACAGCTCCTAAAACATTATTTGACACTTTTGGTTGTTGAAAAACAGCTTCTAACCATTATTTGACACTTTGGATGTTGAGAAACAGCTCCTAAAACATTATTTTACACTTTTGGTTATTGAGAAACAGCTCCTAAAACATTATTTGACACTTTTGGTTGTTGAAAAACAGCTTCTAACCATTATTTGACACTTTGGTTGTTGAGAAACAGCTCCTAAAACATTATTTTACACTTTTGGTTATTGAGAAACAGCTCCTAAAACATTATTTGACACTTTTGGTTGTTGAAAAACAGCTTCTAACCATTATTTGACACTTTGGTTGTTGAGAAACAGCTCCTAAAACATTATTTTACACTTTTGGTTATTGAGAAACAGCTCCTAAAACATTATTTGACACTTTTGGTTGTTGGAAAACAGCTTCTAACCATTATTTGACACTTTGGTTGTTGAGAAACAGCTCCTAAAACATTATTTTACACTTTTGGTTGTTGAGAAACAGCTCCTAAAACATTATTTGACACTTTTGGTTGTTGAAAAACAGCTTCTAACCATTATTTGACACTTTGGATGTTGAGAAACAGCTCCTAAAACATTATTTTACACTTTTGGTTATTGAGAAACAGCTCCTAAAACATTATTTGACACTTTTGGTTGTTGAAAAACAGCTTCTAACCATTATTTGACACTTTGGTTGTTGAGAAACAGCTCCTAAAACATTATTTTACACTTTTGGTTATTGAGAAACAGCTCCTAAAACATTATTTGACACTTTTGGTTGTTGAAAAACAGCTTCTAACCATTATTTGACACTTTGGTTGTTGAGAAACAGCTCCTAAAACATTATTTTACACTTTTGGTTATTGAGAAACAGCTCCTAAAACATTATTTGACACTTTTGGTTGTTGAAAAACAGCTTCTAACCATTATTTGACACTTTGGTTGTTGAGAAACAGCTCCTAAAACATTATTTGACACTTTTGGTTGTTGAGCAACAGCTCCTAAAACATTATTTGACACTTTTGGTTGTTGAAAAACAGCTTCTAACCATTATTTGACACTTTGGTTGTTGAGAAACAGCTCCTAAAACATTATTTTACACTTTTGGTTATTGAGAAACAGCTCCTAAAACATTATTTGACACTTTTGGTTGTTGAAAAACTGCTTCTAACCATTATTTGACACTTTGGTTGTTGAGAAACAGCTCCTAAAACATTATTTTACACTTTTGGTTGTTGAGAAACAGCTCCTAAAACATTATTTGACACTTTTGGTTGTTGAAAAACAGCTTCTAACCATTATTTGACACTTTGGTTGTTGAGAAACAGCTCCTAAAAAAATATTTTACACTTTTGGTTATTGAGAAACAGCTCCTAAAACATTATTTGACACTTTTGGTTGTTGAAAAACAGCTTCTAACCATTATTTGACACTTTGGTTGTTGAGAAACAGCTCCTAAAACATTATTTTACACTTTTGGTTGTTGAGAAAGAGCTCCTAAAACATTATTTGACACTTTTGGTTGTTGAAAAACAGCTTCTAACCATTATTTGACACTTTGGTTGTTGAGAAACAGCTCCTAAAACATTATTTTACACTTTTGGTTGTTGAGAAACAGCTCCTAAAACATTATTTGACACTTTTGGTTGTTGAAAAACAGCTTCTAACCATTATTTGACACTTTGGTTGTTGAGAAACAGCTCCTAAAGCATTATTTTACACTTTTGGTTGTTGAAAAACAGCTTCTAACCATTATTTGACACTTTGGTTGTTGAGAAACAGCTCCTAAAGCATTATTTTACACTTTTGGTTATTGAGAAACCGCTCCTAAAACATTATTTGACACTTTTGGTTGTTGAAAAACAGCTTCTAACCATTATTTGACACTTTGGTTGTTGAGAAACAGCTCCTAAAACATTATTTTACACTTTTGGTTGTTGAGAAACAGCTCCTAAAACATTATTTGACACTTTTGGTTGTTGAAAAACAGCTTCTAACCATTATTTGACACTTTGGTTGTTGAGAAACAGCTCCTAAAACATTATTTTACACTTTCGGTTATTGAGAAACAGCTTCTAACCATTATTTGACACTTTGGTTGTTGAGAAACAGCTCCTAAAGCATTATTTTACACTTTTGGTTATTGAGAAACCGCTCCTAAAACATTATTTGACACTTTTGGTTGTTGAAAAACAGCTTCTAACCATTATTTGACACTTTGGTTGTTGAGAAACAGCTCCTAAAACATTATTTTACACTTTTGGTTGTTGAGAAACAGCTCCTAAAACATTATTTGACACTTTTGGTTGTTGAAAAACAGCTTCTAACCATTATTTGACACTTTGGTTGTTGAGAAACAGCTCCTAAAACATTATTTTACACTTTCGGTTATTGAGAAACAGCTCCTAAAACATTATTTGACACTTTTGGTTATTATTATTGGTGATTATTATTATTTTGGGAGGCAAATTATTTTGGCAAATTATTTTGGCAAATTATTTTGGGAGGCAAATTATTTTGGCAAATTATTTTGGGAGGCAAATTATTTTGGGAGGCAAATTATTTTGGGAAATTATTTTGGGAGGCAAATTATTTTGGGAGGCAAATTTGGCAAATTTGGCAAATTATTTTGGGAGGCAAATTATTTTGGGAGGCAAATTATTTTGGGAGGCAAATTATTTTGGGAGGCAAATTATTTTGGGAGGCAAATTATTTTGGCAAATTATTTTGGGAGGCAAATAATTTAGGCAAATTATTTTGGGAGGCAAATTATTTTGGGAGGCAAATTATTTTGGGAGGCAAATTATTTTGGCAGGCAAATTATTTTGGGAGGCAAATTATTTTGGCAAATTATTTTGGGAGGCAAATTATTTTGGCAAATTATTTTGGGAGGCAAATTATTTTGGGAGGCAAATTATTTTGGCAAATTATTTTGGGAGGCAAATTATTTTGGCAAATTATTTTGGGAGGCAAATTATTTTGGGAGGCAAATTATTTTGGCAAATTATTTTGGGAGGCAAATTATTTTGGGAGGCAAATTATTTTGGCAAATTATTTTGGGAGGCAAATTATTTTGGGAGGCAAATTATTTTAAAACAACTAAAACATTATTTTACACTTTTGGTTGTTGAGAAACAGCTCCTAAAACATTATTTGACACTTTTGGTTGTTGAAAAACAGCTTCTAACCATTATTTGACACTTTGGTTGTTGAGAAACAGCTCCTAAAACATTATTTTACACTTTTGGTTGTTGAGAAACAGCTCCTAAAACATTATTTGACAATTTTGGTTGTTGAAAAACAGCTTCTAACAATTATTTGACACTTTGGTTGTTGAGAAACAGCTCCTAAAACATTATTTTACACTTTTGGTTGTTGAGAAACAGCTCCTAAAACATTATTTGACACTTTTGGTTGTTGAAAAACAGCTTCTAACCATTATTTGACACTTTGGTTGTTGAGAAACAGCTCCTAAAACATTATTTTACACTTTTGGTTGTTGAGAAACAGCTCCTAAAACATTATTTGACACTTTTGGTTGTTGAAAAACAGCTTCTAACCATTATTTGACACTTTGGTTGTTGAGAAACAGCTCCTAAAACATTATTTTACACTTTTGGTTGTTGAGAAACAGCTCCTAAAACATTATTTGACACTTTTGGTTGTTGAAAAACAGCTTCTAAGCATTATTTGACACTTTGGTTGTTGAGAAACAGCTCCTAAAACATTATTTTACACTTTTGGTTGTTGAGAAACAGCTCCTAAAACATTATTTGACACTTTTGGTTGTTGAAAAACAGCTTCTAACCATTATTTGAAACTTTGGTTGTTGAGACACAGCTCCTAAAACATTATTTTACACTTTTGGTTATTGAGAAACAGCTCCTAAAACATTATTTGACACTTTTGGTTGTTGAAAAACAGCTTCTAACCATTATTTGACACTTTGGTTGTTGAGAAACAGCTCATAAAACATTATTTTACACTTTTGGTTGTTGAGAAACAGCTCCTAAAACATTATTTGACACTTTTGGTTGTTGAAAAACAGCTTCTAACCATTATTTGACACTTTGGTTGTTGAGAAACAGCTCCTAAAACATTATTTTACACTTTTGGTTGTTGAGAAACAGCTCCTAAAACATTATTTGACACTTTTGGTTGTTGAAAAACAGCTTCTAACCATTATTTGACACTTTGGTTGTTGAGAAACAGCTCCTAAAACATTATTTTACACTTTTGGTTGTTGAGAAACAGCTCCTAAAACATTATTTGACACTTTTGGTTGTTGAAAAACAGCTTCTAACCATTATTTGACACTTTGGTTGTTGAGAAACAGCTCCTAAAGCATTATTTTACACTTTTGGTTATTGAGAAACCGCTCCTAAAACATTATTTGACACTTTTGGTTGTTGAAAAACAGCTTCTAACCATTATTTGACACTTTGGTTGTTGAGAAACAGCTCCTAAAACATTATTTTACACTTTTGGTTGTTGAGAAACAGCTCCTAAAACATTATTTGACACTTTTGGTTGTTGAAAAACAGCTTCTAACCATTATTTGACACTTTGGTTGTTGAGAAACAGCTCCTAAAACATTATTTTACACTTTCGGTTATTGAGAAACAGCTCCTAAAACATTATTTGACACTTTTGGTTATTATTATTGGTGATTATTATTATTTTGGGAGGCAAATTATTTTGGCAAATTATTTTGGGAGGCAAATTATTTTGGCAAATTATTTTGGGAGGCAAATTATTTTGGGAGGCAAATTATTTTGGCAAATTATTTTGGGAGGCAAATTATTTTGGGAGGCAAATTATTTTGGGAGGCAAATTATTTTGGGAGGCAAATTTGGCAAATTATTTTGGGAGGCAAATTATTTTGGGAGGCAAATTATTTTGGCAGGCAAATTATTTTGGGAGGCAAATTATTTAGGCAAATTATTTTGGGAGGCAAATTATTTTGGGAGGCAAATTATTTTGGCAAATTATTTTGGGAGGCAAATTATTTTGGCAAATTATTTTGGGAGGCAAATTATTTTGGCAAATTATTTTGGGAGGCAAATTATTTTGGGAGGCAAATTATTTTGGGAGGCAAATTATTTTGGCAAATTATTTTGGGAGGCAAATTATTTTGGCAAATTATTTTGGGAGGCAAATTATTTTGGCAAATTATTTTGGGAGGCAAATTATTTTGGGAGGCAAATTATTTTGGCAAATTATTTTGGCAAATTATTTTTGGAGGCAAATTATTTTGGGAGGCAAATTATTTTGGCAAATTATTTTGGGAGGCAAATTATTTTGGCAAATTATTTTGGGAGGCAAATTATTTTGGGAGGCAAATTATTTTGGGAGGCAAATTATTTTGGCAGGCAAATTATTTTGGGAGGCAAATTATTTTGGGAGGCAAATTATTTAGGCAAATTATTTTGGGAGGCAAATTATTTTGGGAGGCAAATTATTTTGGCAAATTATTTTGGGAGGCAAATTATTTTGGCAAATTATTTTGGGAGGCAAATTATTTTGGCAAATTATTTTGGGAGGCAAATTATTTTGGGAGGCAAATTATTTTGGGAGGCAAATTATTTTGGCAAATTATTTTGGGAGGCAAATTATTTTGGCAAATTATTTTGGGAGGCAAATTATTTTGGCAAATTATTTTGGGAGGCAAATTATTTTGGGAGGCAAATTATTTTGGCAAATTATTTTGGCAAATTATTTTTGGAGGCAAATTATTTTGGGAGGCAAATTATTTTGGCAAATTATTTTGGGAGGCAAATTATTTTGGCAAATTATTTTGGGAGGCAAATTATTTTGGGAGGCAAATTATTTTGGGAGGCAAATTATTTTGGCAAATTATTTTGGGAGGCAAATTATTTTGGCAAATTATTTTGGGAGGCAAATTATTTTGGCAAATTATTTTGGGAGGCAAATTATTTTGGGAGGCAAATTATTTTGGCAAATTATTTTGGGAGGCAAATTATTTTGGCAAATTATTTTGGGAGGCAAATTATTTTGGGAGGCAAATTATTTTGGGAGGCAAATTATTTTGGGAGGCAAATTATTTTGGCAAATTATTTTGGGAGGCAAATTATTTTGGCAAATTATTTTGGGAGGCAAATTATTTTGGCAAATTATTTTGGGTGGCAAATTATTTTAAAACAACTAAAACATTATTTTACACTTTTGGTTGTTGAGAAACAGCTCCTAAAACATTATTTGACACTTTTGGTTGTTGAAAAACAGCTTCTAACCATTATTTGACACTTTGGTTGTTGAGAAACAGCTCCTAAAACATTATTTTACACTTTTGGTTGTTGAGAAACAGCTCCTAAAACATTATTTGACACTTTTGGTTGTTGAAAAACAGCTTCTAACCATTATTTGACACTTTGGTTGTTGAGAAACAGCTCCTAAAACATTATTTTACACTTTTGGTTGTTGAGAAACAGCTCCTAAAACATTATTTGACACTTTTGGTTGTTGAAAAACAGCTTCTAACCATTATTTGACACTTTGGTTGTTGAGAAACAGCTCCTAAAACATTATTTGACACTTTTGGTTGTTGAAAAACAGCTTCTAACCATTATTTGAAACTTTGGTTGTTGAGACACAGCTCCTAAAACATTATTTTACACTTTTGGTTATTGAGAAACAGCTCCTAAAACATTATTTGACACTTTTGGTTGTTGAAAAACAGCTTCTAACCATTATTTGACACTTTGGTTGTTGAGAAACAGCTCATAAAACATTATTTTACACTTTTGGTTGTTGAGAAACAGCTCCTAAAACATTATTTGACACTTTTGGTTGTTGAAAAACAGCTTCTAACCATTATTTGACACTTTGGTTGTTGAGAAACAGCTCCTAAAACATTATTTTACACTTTTGGTTGTTGAGAAACAGCTCCTAAAACATTATTTGACACTTTTGGTTGTTGAAAAACAGCTTCTAACCATTATTTGACACTTTGGTTGTTGAGAAACAGCTCCTAAAACATTATTTTACACTTTTGGTTATTGAGAAACAGCTCCTAAAACATTATTTGACACTTTTGGTTGTTGAAAAACAGCTTCTAACCATTATTTGACACTTTGGTTGTTGAGAAACAGCTCATAAAACATTATTTTACACTTTTGGTTGTTGAGAAACAGCTCCTAAAACATTATTTGACACTTTTGGTTGTTGAAAAACAGCTTCTAACCCTTATTTGACACTTTGGTTGTTGAGAAACAGCTCCTAAAACATTATTTTACACTTTTGGTTGTTGAGAAACAGCTCCTAAAACATTATTTGACACTTTTGGTTGTTGAAAAACAGCTTCTAACCATTATTTGACACTTTGGTTGTTGAGAAACAGCTCCTAAAACATTATTTGACACTTTTGGTTATTGAGAAACAGCTCCTAAAACATTATTTGACACTTTTGGTTGTTGAGAAACAGCTCATAAAACATTATTTTACACTTTTGGTTGTTGAGAAACAGCTCCTAAAACATTATTTGACACTTTTGGTTGTTGAAAAACAGCTTCTAACCATTATTTGACACTTTGGTTGTTGAGAAACAGCTCCTAAAACATTATTTTACACTTTTGGTTGTTGAGAAACAGCTCCTAAAACATTATTTGACACTTTTGGTTGTTGAAAAACAGCTTCTAACCATTATTTGACACTTTGGTTGTTGAGAAACAGCTCCTAAAACATTATTTGACACTTTTGGTTGTTGAGAAACAGCTCCTAAAACATTATTTGACACTTTTGGTTGTTGAAAAACAGCTTCTAACCATTATAGAGTACCTGTCACCTTAAGTTGAGTGATGTCATGTCATTTCGTTTGTTCTGTTTTCTCATGCCAATAAAGCCCTTTGAATTGAATTGAAATTGATAGGCTTACATTTAGGCCAGACAGCCTACAAAAAGGATGCTTTCTCATTTGTGTTCATAAAGATAGCCTGATGAAGGCCGCATAGGCCGAAACGTTGCTATTTCCCTGTAAATAAATGGTGGTCACTGCATTTGAAGACAGTGTGCGGTTGTTTTCCTTGTTCAATAGCTAAAGCATAACATAATGCTAACACCAAAAGGGGTTCCCGCCCCAAAATGGGTTAATAGGAACAGCAGGCTGAACGAGAACCTTGGAAATGGGGTTAAATTTCAGCGAACAGAGTTTACCCCCTGGTGGTAAAGCTGTGTGTGTGTGTGTGTGTGTGTGTGTGTGTGTGTGCGTGTGTGCGTGCGTGCGTGCTTACCGTCAGGAAACAGCAGCGTACAGAGGGCTGAACACAAACGGAAATGTTCGCTGGTCCCAGACACAGCCTGCCACAGCGATGTCACTTCCTCTATGCAGTCACACAGCAATAAGCTGACCACAGCCTGAGACACACACAAGGACACACACCACACCACCTGAGAGAGAGAGAAAGAAAGAGAGAGAATAAAATAATAATGTACCGTTTTTTATATATATATTCACATCGTTATTATAATTATGTTGCGTTTAGTAATGTCGTAAAAAGGCAATTTGTTTGTCCGTTGGAGGCAGTAGTTCTGAAGGCAGTGTCTTGCCCCGAAATGCCCCACATTGACATGTATATGAAAGGATCTTGTGGCAGAGATCCACCATAAGAGATGTACTGTATCAGTAATGGATTACAAAAACAAAATCCCCTTTAAGCATTTTAAACTGGATCTCAAATGAACCTCCCCACTTCGAGAGGCACTGCTCTGGCAGATGTCCTACCTGTTTGAGAGGGAGGTTGGGGCTGGGCTGTGGGTTCTCCACAGCCTTCAGCTCCTGCATGAGTCTCCTGAGCGTCTCCTTGTCCGTCAGCTCCTCCGAGACGCTGAACTCCTTGGCCCACACCTCCCTGATCCTGTGCCGCAGGCCGCGCGCGGCGCCGGGCGGCTCGCAGCTCTGAGACCAGGGGTGCGCCGAGGTGCAGGACCACGGCAACACTCTGCAGTCGGACAGCGTCAGGGTCAGAAGCTCCGCGACACTGAAATACAACCTGTGGACCTGGAAGACAGCAGAGAGGAGAGGTTCCTGTTTAAAACATTCTGACCTGAGATCAGATTCTAAAAATGTCTGTTTGAAAATGACAGTTTTCTGAAAAAGCTATGTTTCTATGTCAGTCATTCTTCGATTTTTCAAAAATAGCAGACCTACAAGCTCGTAGCATGTAGCGCGCTATGAGCTTGTAGATCTGCTATTTAAGAAAAGCTAAAGCATAACGTAATGCTAACACCAAAAGGGGTTCCCGCCTAAAATGGGTTAAAACATTGTTTTTTTTTTGTGTTCTCATGAAGGCTATTCGTTTGTCCAGCTTAAGAACAGCCAAACTAATACACACGCAGGCACGTGAGGCGGCTGTATGCCTCACAGTTCTACTGCTCAGCCAAATCACATTCGGACGCAATAGGTATCGGCCAGGCCAGGAGGTCTGTGTCCAGCAAATCTCAGACTGCGGGACCGGTCAACGTTTGTCATAACTGCATACTGATTTTCTATAGTTCATTCCAATTGGCTATGATTTAATTCATTTGCGAAAAGAAATGATGCGAATCATGAATGATGAAGCCCACATTTGAATCACACATTGATGGGCAATCGGGCATTTGAACAACAAATACTACACCGTTTGTTGCAGAAACATGTTTTACGCCCTGTGGGTGCAAATGATCTCTAGACAATGCCCGTCAAAAGGTGTCATGTGTCATCTCAAAACACGTCACATCACAATGCGTTGCAAGCTTGCAGATCTGCCACTCTCGAAAATCAATCATTTAGTTTGTTGCGACCCTAATCACACTGATCACATGTCAAAGGCATGATGAACATAATTGTGAACGTAATCGTTGGTTCCAGCACTAGCACCGTTGTACTGACCAGGAGGGCGTCCTGTGTGTTCAGAGCTCGTTGAGCGGCCAGCCAATCGTCATCCGCCGCCAGGTCTTTGGCCAATCGGAGGCAGAGGGAGGCGGCCAGCCCCGCCTCCCCGCTGAGCCTGGCCACGCCCGCCGCCGTCTCCAGGGACAGAGCGTCGCTCTTCCTGGACAGAACTTTGGCCGCGTCGAAACCAGCGCCAGCAGCCAGGTAACTGAGGAATATGTATCATATATAAACAGTATATAGATATATGTATCATATATATATTATATATATATAGTGGTTCCCAAACTTTTCAGGTTGAGGCCCAAAAGAGAGATTAGACGTTTGCGCCGGGACCCAGACTGCTGGAAATACCAGATCTACAAGCGCACAACGAGCACGCTTGTAGGTCGTCTATTTCCACTACTTCTTAATTATTTTTATTTATCTCATTATTATTTTTTTGATAGAATTTCTTAGATTTGTTTGTCAGTTTTAAAATGTATGAAGATATTTAAAATGTCTTTATTTAATTAAAACAGAAAATGTCTAACATCTCTCAGATATTTCTTTCCCATGTTTTCTCCTTGGTCAAAAAAACACACACACTTCTTTACACCGGTAAACCTGTGCTGTGACAAATCTATCCATCTGCTATAATTCGAAGTGGTTAGAATGTGTCCGCACTGAGATTGGTGTAGTCAATATATGTGTATAATCTACTAAAATGATACTCAACAGGTGTGTAGCTAAAAGCATGGAAACCAAGTGTATATAACTAGAATTTCTACGCGGGCACTCAATCCCAGAGTTACTTCGCCACGCACTCCGCGGCAGAAGTGCCGTGTTTGCATGAATGAAACTGTATGTAAGTGTGTGTGTGTGTGTGTGTGTGGGACACTGAGCTAGTTTGCATGGAAACTCACACTTAACCAACGTCCACCAGAGGGCGCAAAATTACAGAAAATAAAAGCACAGTTCTGAACGGAACATGACAGTGAGAACATGACAGTGAGCACAGGCTAGTGGCCACATGCCACATGTTTTCATAGGCTGGGGCGCACATCCACGTGACCAACGCACATGTTTTCATAGGCTGGGCCGCACGTCTTTTGGCCACGTGACCAACTTTACAAATACCGGTATGTATATAATAAAAGATTAATCAGATGAATGAACCATCGTTGTTTACCACTTGGCAGCAGAGGACAGATGTCCGTCCTTCTCCAGGACAGCGGCCCAGGACAAGAAGAGCTCCTTCAAAACAGGATCGTCTGGCTGCAACCGGGCCTTGGCCAGTGCTATGGCCTCCCTGATGCGCACACACACACACACACACACACACACACACACACACACACACACACACACACACACACACACACACACACACACACACACACACACACACACACACACACACACACACACACACACACACACACACACACACACACGTCAATGGCATTTAATGTTTGTGTTAGGACAACAATAGACACTATAGCTGAATACAGGAGCCCTCAAAAAACAACTTGTGTGACTGTGAAGTGAGGGGCGCTCTTATCATCACATTCCGTGCTCAGCAAATCAAATCATCACATTCCGTGGTACAAGCACACAAGCACAAAGCTGTGCAAAAAAAAAGTATATAGAACATGATTGAAATACTTTTATCTATGACATGATTATAGAAAATGGATTGGCATTGGCAATTAAAAAAAAATGTAATAATATATATTCAAAGATTTGAAGCACATTTTCACGATTTTTCTAAAATAGCAGACCTACAAGTTCATAGTGTGGCACTCGGTGCCGCGCTATGAGCTTGTAGATCTGCTATTTTTCAATAGCTAAAGTATAGAGCGTCGCAGTTCCTCCCCCTTTCAGAACAACGAGTGGCCCAGGAAATTAATCTCAATGCATTTTCCTCATAGACATTTCAGAAAGTATTTATTTAAAGACCTTTTACGCCGCGGACAAAGCCAACTATTGTCGTGACAAATCATGACAACAAACACACATTTTCAGGCCAAACAAAGAATTAGAAAGTAGAAAAAAACTGCCTTTTTTGTTGTTTCTTCTTTGTAATTATTTGTTTGGTCCAAAATATTGTGTGTGTTGTCATGATTTGTCACGACAAGAGTTTGCTTCGTACAACGCTTAAAAGGTCTTTAAATAAATACATTCTGAAATGTCTATGAGGAAAATGCATTGAGATTCATTTCCTGGGCCACTCGTTGTTCTGAAAGGGGGAGGGACTGCGACGCTCCATAACATAATGCTTTAAAACACCAAAAGGGGTTCCCGCCCAAAATGGGCGGGAAAAGAGAAGAAAGTTCTTGACCAGTAGAGTATTTTGTAAATTAAAATGCACATTTGATCAAGAGTTGATCTGTAAGACGGTAGGTAGGTAGGTCAACCTGTACAGCTTGTTGCATTGCAGCAGATCTATGGCCGGGTACACTCTGTTGATGGACAGCAGGTGCGAGGCTGCCTTCAGGTGCTGCTCCTGCAGACACAGCTGTTTGACGTAGGCCTCCACCGTCCTGGACCACACCTGGTAACCCGCTGCAATCACATCACATGATATACTGTACACCTGGTAACCTGCTGCAACACATCACATGATATACTGTACACCTGGTAGCTGAGAGAGATATACGGTATAAAATTGTGTTTTTCATAGATAGCTTCATAGACTTGTTTGACAGCACTACTCAATACTTTGTAAACTTGACTTAATTTGGCTCTGTACTTGGTCTGCCCCTTTGGTCTGGCGAGGGGCAGCAGGTGCAGTGTAACTCACCCATGGGGGCGAGGGACAGCAGGTGGTCACTGAGCTCTCCCCGCTCGGTGGCAAGCTGCAGCGCCCCCTGGAGGTCTCCGCTCCACAGTCGCAGGTAGGGGATGGAGTCGTAGTGAGCTGCCTCCGCGTGGCCCTCCTCTGTCACAGCAAGGTTACAGAGGTTTACTCTTCATTTATTTTATAAATATAAGTCAGGTGCAGGATTGCAGGACTCTTTTGGGTCTCGAGTCGTGAAAACCATCCGTTTGTGGGTTTTGCAACGATTCTTTATGGCTTGGTAGGGAGGTTAAAGGTAGGGCAAGTGATTTTCTTTGGTTAAAATAAGTGTTAAATAGCTCAATATTATAATAGTCCTAATCATCGCTAGAATGTTTGTTCAGTAACAGGAGTCGAGTCTCCATGTCTCTCCTGCCTTTTAGTAAACGGAAAATACATTTACAGGTTGGGATACCAATTATATCCAATCAGGAGAGATTTTTTTCCACCCATGTGAAAATGTATGTTCTGTTTATTAAGGAGCTGGAGAGATGGGGAGACTCCTGTTACTGATCAAACACAAGAAAATAAAATTCACTTACCCTGCCTTTTCCTAAAATGTGTTTAATTATTAATGCATTGCAAAAGATTAACAAACAAAGATTTCTAGTTGTGAGTGATAGCAGTAGTTGTGTACTGTATGTGAGTAAAGTACCTTCCTCCTGCAGCATGCGGTACAGGGCCTGTCTGTCACTGAACAGGCCCAGGTGGATGTACTCTCCCTGGCCAGGAACACAGCCACCAGGGGGCGCTGGAGACACACACAAAAACACAACATTATTATGATGTGTGTGTGTGCGTGTGTGTGTGCGCGTGCATGTGTGTGTGTGTGTGTGTGTGACTCACGGTGCGTGTGTGTGAGAGCGGCCAGTGTCAGACAGTCTTGTAGCTGCAGGTCTCGGGGTCGGTGGTCCATGGACGTACTGAGAGGAAGCATAGAGCGAAGCCTCCGTTTCTTCAGTGACGTCACCACGTCTGGATGGAGACACAGGGACAAACATCAACCCACGTACACACGCTACAAAATGGCAAAAATGGTGCATTTATATAACGCTTTCATCCAAATCGCTTCACATAGATTGTGCATTACATTCACAAATTCTTCATTCACACGCGGAATGGCGGAGGAAACCATGCAAGGCAACGACCTGCACATCGTGAGCAATTTGGGGTTCAGCGTCTTGCTCAAGGACACTTTGACACCAACTCTGCTAAATATATGCTAAACAAATTCAAGAGCAGCTAAAAGTCCTGCAGCCTGAGAGCCTTGGTCATTCCAAAATGTCACATGGAAACTAATCTCTCAAGACAGATTGATACATCAGCATTACTGCCTTAAACATGTAAATGTTGTTGTTAGTAGGAATGGACAGAGAAGCACCCGGGAGGAAGTGCACTAAGAAACGGGAGGAGCCAAACCGAGTTCCTGTTTTACACAAAAGGGAGGTTGTGGAGGGAGGTGGAGGGAGGTGGTGGGAGGTGGTTGGAGGTGGTGGAGGGAGGTGGTGGAGGGAGGTGGCACGCCGTCTGAAGGTGACTGGAGCCACGAGAGGCACCGCCGAGCAAGCGGAGGTGAGCGAGTCGCCGTGGAGATAGTGGTGCAAACATCGATATGGCAATATCGATCGAAAATAGGTGAATCGATCGAGAGGCTGCTGTATCGATACGGCAATAAACGGCATGAATTATCTTGGTGACGCAGTGTTGACAAACGTATCTCAGTTTAACGTTATAATAAAAGCTCCCTTTGCAAGTTGCAATGCACTCCCTTCCCTGACCTCTTGTTGGGATGTTTATACATTTCATTTTAATTTAAAGATCTCTGTGGGCCTGAAAGTGTTTTATTATTTGTCCAACATGGTCATTATTTTGAATAAACGTATAATCGATATATCGTATATATCTATCGTGAGATTGCAAAACTACGTGGCGAGCGTTGCGAAGTCACCTTCAGCCGGCTCAGCACTGTCCGAGTTATAGAATCATAAATCACCACATACAGTACCTGGTCTTTCTTTGGTCTTTGAAGTTGTAGAGGACTTTCTGACTGTATCAGCACTTGCTGGAAGCGCACGCACGCGGACAGACACAGACAGACACACACACACACACACACACACACACACACAATGCCAGTTAATTCCACCACACCTACACCTGTCTGTGTTGCCACTGCTGTTGTACTGCAATGGTTGACCTGCCAGTGAGGAGTGTATATTCATATGGTCATATTTTTGATGCACGGCCAAGGCAGCGTCGCTGCCACTCAAGTGACTACTAGGCAATCACAACGCTTCTTTTCCGGGACTCATCAATTCAACCCATGGAGCTTTATTGACATGAGAAACACGTTCTGTGACTCAGACGGAAGATTGGCAATCTTCCACATGCGTCACAGAAGCTTGCCTTTCCTTGAGATACAGACACCCCAGAGCCGAAGAAGGTTGTCTACCTTTCTATGTCTATGTCCAAACAGTTACTTTTCAGGAAATGGAACGGAAACGCCCAGAAACAGTGCCAATATCAGATCTACAAGTCCACGTTGTGAGCTTGTAGATAGGATAACTTTGTTGAATCTCAGCCCAGACCACTCCGTATTACAATAACAAACTAAATCGAAAACAACACTGTAAGAGCCTTGGTGCAGTTACCTGGTAGAGAGACAGGAAGAGGAAGGCTGCTTCTCTTCTCCTCTTCATCATCTTCAGAGGGCTCCTGTCTTGCCGGTAGCGAGCTCTCTGCTCCTCTTCCTCCCTTACCTAAAAGAACACATCTTTTTGCTAAATTTGCTTAATTAAAAAAATAATGTGGATGCTTTTTACCGCTTTTTCCTCCCCGATTCAGTTGTTATGCCAATTGATTCCTCCCCATCCCTCCAGAACACATCCTGCTGACAGGTGCATGATTATGAATCCTACCACAGCTCTAGGATAGACCTGTCTGATTGGCTCCCGGGCAGGCAGTTTTACTGAGGTTATAGTTTAGGTATAATTTTACTGAGGTTAGGTTTAGGCATAGTTTTACTGAGGTTAGGTTTAGACCCCTTTTACACGAGAACGGTGTTCATAGAAAACGGCAAAATAAAGTATCGTTTGCGGGTGTCTTTTTAGACGAGAACAGCGTTTTCGGGGGGTGAAAACGTAACAAATTGGAAACACTCTCCAAAGTGGAAATCTTATTAAGATTTCCTTTAATGTTACTCGAGCCGTGACCCATAGAAATTGGTCCGTGACCGACAAATGGGTCCCAATGGAAAGTGCAGTCAAGGAACGTTTATGCATGTACTATGCAAACTCTTAATTTCCATTCATGTCAAGGACCCCCAAATTGACACTCATTAGCCCGTGGACCCCCATTTGAAAAGACCCCCAATTTGTATTGTAAAATCTATGTTAATTTAACTCTGAGAGTGTACAATGGAGCCAAATGGACCCTAACGGCTCACACTCTCAGAGTTACAAACCCATGAGGGCACGCCTCAAGGACCCTTGGGGGTCCGCAGAACCCACTTTGAGAACCAGTGGGCTAGTGAATGAAGTGGTTCTTACCCGTGCTGTCTCCGTTGACAGAGGGACATGGGCTCGGCACGGAGCCACCCCCTCCCGTCGCAGACGCTCCCGATTTCTTCTTCTTCGCTTTGCTTTTGGGTTTCTGTTTGTCCCTCAGGTTTGCAATCTTATTCCCTGAGAGCAGTGTTGGAAGAAGAACAAAGATGTTTCAGTTAGGCCGCTTGCTCCCCGACGTTCCTTTTTCTGTACGACATTCGCCAGAAATAGTCGATCTACAACTATGAGTAGATGTATACAGTACGCCGGAAGCCCCCCCCCCCCCCCCCCCACCACCTCTCAACGACCCCTGTGTGTCCCCAGACCCTACTTTGGGAACCACCGACTGCCCCAAGGCGCTGTATTGGAGAAATCATGGTGAAAGAGGTGACAGTTGTTTACCAGTAGATGGCACTGTCATACTCCCATTGCTATTCCTCTCTGCTCGCCTCATAATTGCGTGTGTGCGCGTGTGTATTACAGTATATGTGGTTGTGAAGGCCAAATGTAGCAACAAGTATATAGTATAAAAGTATAATAAAAAAATAAAATAAAAACTTTCAGAATAAAACGTTCCCAGTCCTCACAAGAAAATGTTTTATGTTTAAACCATTTTCTAAAAATGTCTTCTACATCCTGACAGACAAAAGGGGTTCCCGCCCAAAATGGGTTAAATACACAATTTAGCACGAAAAAAGTACAAAGACATGCACATCCAACCCAAACTTGTGCAGGTGCCGAGCGGTGAACAGTATAAAGCACAATGCTGTCTGAGGAAGAGCATTGTGCTCAAAACGTCACAGTCATCTTATTGCGCAAATAAAGGCACTTTTCACAGCATCGGAGCCCACAGTGTGCAAGCGTCTTCATTTTTTTAAATCCAAATACACAATTAGGTCACACCCTCAGCTAAAATGACCGGTCGGTCATCACCTTTAGGTGGCGCTGTGAACTCCTGCTGCGACACCCTCCACTCCTGCACGGTGAAGTCGTCTGCTCCGGTCCAGACCACGTCGGGGTCCACGGGAGACCAGTCCACACACAGCAGACGACCCCGGTGGTCCCGATAGTTACACACACCTGTCTCCTGCTGCACGTCCCACACCTGGCACGGGAGAACACACACACACGCACGCAGACACACACACATGCACGCAGACACACTGTTTTCCATTGTGGTCCCAGACGATGCTTTCAAGACATCGACAACATTACACATCATCAACATTTGTGGCCAAATTTGACTGAGGGACCATTTCCATGTCATATGAAAGCAGGGCTTCAAATTGACCTATTGGTTGTTAAGTTTGACCCACCAGTTTTGGAGATATCTCTGGCTTATAGAGTAATGTCTTGCAGAAAACGGGCTTGAAAGGTTCTCTAACATTACACCTACAGTAGCTACATGTTTAAGCATTTATTTCATATTTGTTGATTTCAGCTCTGATGCTTGTTTCAGACATGCTCTAGTATGTTTAAAAAACGTTTTTCTCCTCTGGTGAAAAGCTGGAAGTTGTGCGATGGCAGGCTCTCAGTCAAATCTGGTCACATTTATTCCCATATATTATTTCCAGGAACTTCATGACCGTGTCGGGAACTCTCGACACTGACCCGAGCGGTACCGTCGTAGCAGCCAGTGACCAGGCGTGCTTCGTGGTGGGTTAGGGTTAGGCTTACACTGACCTGAGCGGTACCGTCGTAGCAGACAGTGACCAGGCGTGCTTCGTGGTGGGTTAGGGTTAGGCTTACACTGACCTGAGCGGTACCGTCGTAGCAGACAGTGACCAGGCGTGCTTCGTGGTGGGTTAGGGTTAGGCTTACACTGACCTGAGCGGTACCGTCGTAGCAGACAGTGACCAGGCGTGCTTCGTGGTGGGGGCTCCACGCCAGCCCAGTGACCTTGGCTGTGTGACCCGCCAGGCTCCTGTAGGCCTCCGTGATGACCACAGGACTGGCTGGAGGCTTCTCTGTGGGACACACAAAAAAAATGTAAAAGGTGTCTGCGCATTTCTAAATGACCTATTACATAAGAAAGAGGTAAACATTGTGAAAATAGACCATCTACAAGCTTGCAACGCCTCAGGTGTTGAGAGTTTGAAGTTTGTGCTTGCCAGTGTGGGAGATCCCTAGCTCAAATATGGATATTGGATATATGTTTTTGGGGGGTCTGAAAGGTTTGGGAACCCTTGCTGTAAGCAATACCAGTGAAAGTGACTCTGTGGTTGAATTTGATACACCTTAATGTCTGTATGTATACCAGCTGTTATGCTCATGCACTTTATGTCTAAACCTCTTTTCCCTTGATGCACAAACCCTGTTAACCGTGCTCACCTTTTATTCCAATAATAGCAACACTACGAATGAAAATACAAATATTACAAATAAACAATCATGTAATTGCTACATCATGTTTCTCCCCAAACAAGCGAGACCAATGAGGGATGACACAAAATAATTAGCTTCAAAATTTTAGCCAGGTGGACAACATTTTGTACACCTGTGCACAGGGGAAATAATGTGTGCATCACAGGGGAAATAATATTATGTTCTTCTAAAGAACACACATAAATAATTTGTAAAGAGCAACCTCAGAGAACTATTACTTTGAAATGCTGTCAAACATCTACTTTTAACAGCACTTTTTAATTCTTATTTGGATGGATACATTAAGCGAGAATAATGTCGGTACTGTCAGGCAGAAACCTTGTATCTTTCAACTTTCGACAAATGCTTCTTGGTAAAACAATGTCCTACTTTGTCATCCACAAGCATCGCGACAAAGAAGAGAAAATATAGCAGTTTTTGCAATATCACAACGCATGTTGTGAACTTATAGATCTGCAATTGTTGCCATCTTTTAACCATTTTGAAAATGAAAGGCTAAAATAATGACTACAATGCATTAATTGGAGCACAGCCAACCCCCCCCCCCCCTCCCCCCTTGCCTTAAAATTATCCGTTTTGGACATAGTCCTACAAGGTTTCATGGATGAAATATGATATGATCCTCCGTGTGAGTCATAGTCATAAGCCTTTGCAGTTTCAGCGGAAAACGGACAAAGTGTAAAGCCAGCTAACGATCCTAGAGAGTAAGTAGTATGCACTAATCAGGAGATGACGTCACAACAAGGTCCTGTGGACCCCCCCCCTACAGTGATTGACAATAACGGAGTACATCTACTTGAGTGTCCCGCACGTAACAATTATTTTTGGAGTGTATGTACCGTATGGATACTTTTTTAACCTACATTTCTCGGAAGGGAGAAAAGTACATACGCATATGCTGTTGATCACGCCTGTAGAGGGTATGCGTGGGACATCATCATCATCATACCCGGAAGTTATGTGGGAACGCCTACCGAGTGGCAAAAACTAGTTTCTGTCCTCGACAGCCCACACATTCAAACAGAAAAGTCCTATCTGATTGAAAATAAACACCGTTAAACTCACTTTGACACTCGATTTGCCACTCACTTTATGCGTACACATAACCTCTATTGTGAGATTGTAGATCCACCATTCTCACAATTGTTTACATTATTTTTGGGGAATTTTCAATACAGCAATGCATTGAGATTAAAACATTTTTAAAAGCAAAGACCTTTCGACACTTAAAGTGATTGCTCCGCCGGTCATCAAAATATGTGGCTTAGAATTAGAAATGTGACAAAAACTACAAAATCTCCATGAATTCAAGGCTCCAGGACATGTGAGTAATCGTCTCGATAGGGGGGGGGGGGGGGGGAATCAGTGAGTAGACCTTGACCAAAGTACTGAAGTCGTGTGCGGTGTCCACCACTGCTTCACTATGGTACTGATGGGGTTTCCATAATAAACAATAAAGGCTGGCTGAGCCAGCTGCTAGCCTCCCGTGTGGCCAATTTATGAAAAAGCCTTCCAGTATTATTATGCACCACTTAAAACACTCCTGTCCAAAGTCCAGCCGAGGGGCCAGTCGTGGCACGATGGCAGATTGTATATGGCCCTCGGCTAAAATATAATATTCATGACCCGCGAATATAGTAAAGTTCCTGAGCGTTTTGAAAAAAATAAAAAAAGGTTGGATTTTTTGGTTAAAAATGTAATGCGACAAAACCTTTAAAAAGAAAATCACACAAGTGTGAACTGAGTGGTGCAATTCCCCCCCCCCCCCCTCTATATCTCTCTCATTAGAGACACAGCACTACCCCTCTCTCTGTTTCTGGCACTCCCTACTGGTGTTAATAAGTCACATACTCGTGCTCACTTACACAGGTACACAGGTACACGGACATTGCTGGTTGTAGGAGTGGTTACACCACCGCTTCATGGGGTGTGTATTTGATAGAAAACAGTGTTTTTTTAAACTCCTTTAACCCATTTAGGCCTGACGCCGGAATAAAAAAAATGTTCACTCTGAAAGAATATATATTCAAAGATCTGTGCCGCATTTTTACTCGTAGATCATAGCGCGCCACTGAGCTTGTAGATCTGCTATTTTTCAATAGCTAATGTATAACATAATGCTTATTGGCAGCTTAGTTAAAACACCAAAAGGGGTTCCCATCCAGAATGTGTTAAACTGTTGAACCGATGGACCAGACATTCGAGCACAGCCAAGTTCAGCCAACGTCTGATCGGTTCAAACACGCATTGTGTCAATAAACGGTGCATGTGAGAGCTAAAATAACACGAGGAGCCCTGACTCAGTTACATCGGTAGACATTTGAGGCCAAATGTAGGCCATATCAGTAGCCGATATATCGGCCGGGGCACTAGAACCCTTGCAGCGGTCCACAGTGCAATGCTTGTAGGAGCTGACCTATGACGGAGCGCAGGTCGTGCACGTAGATGACGGCGTTGGTGGACCCAGAGGCCAGCAGGAAGTGGTGCTGAGGCTGCAGGCCGTGGTCGCCGTGCCAACGTAGGCAGTTGATGATCTTGTGATGCTGCTGGATGCTGCAGAGCTGCTTCAGACTGGGAGCCTCGTACACGTCTATGGAACTATAGAAAACACAACACAGCTGCTTCAGACTGGGAGCCTCGTACATGTCTATGGAACTATAGAAAACAACACAGCTAATTATTCAATACATCGATTACATGATACCAATTCCATAATTGGTCAATTCTAGCAATATTTATCAGTGTTGTTACCGGCACTATCAATTTCTAATTTACAACAATGAAACTTTTTAACAACAAATAGTATTTATAACATATTATGACCCACAATATTATAAAGTTACATCTTTGAATAACAATCATCCTTCCATAAATGTATTGACTCAGGAGGGTCCCTACTAAGGCCTTGACATACATTAGACAATGAGTTTCATCCTGGCATTTGCCAAGGCAGAACTGCCAGTCAAAGTGAAGACTGGCCAATCAAAGCGCGTCCTCGCCAGACATGCTTGCAGAGACTGTGTAATGAAGTCAAAAGGGCGTTTCAAACAGGAAGCGAGGAACGCAGGCGTTTCCTGGATCAACGACAGGTCTGCTACAGGTCTGCTCAAGAGGGGCGCAACGACGCAAGCGTAAAAAAAAAAAAGCGAAACAGAATCCAGGTCTAGTGAGTCGCGGACGTGTGCACGAAACGAGCATGCGCGCAACAAATTCACGGGACCATGCTCGGGTAAATACGCTTGCATTGTCGCACCACGACTGCTCCGCGCAAAAATGCAGGTCTCATTGAAAACGAACTATATGCGCGTTAAATCGCTTCACGTTTGAAAGGCCCTAAAGACATTGGCTGTCATTTTATTTGTGTCCAAAGTGGCCACAGATACCTTAAACTACACAATGCTGCTTTAAAACGAGTGTTAAACATCTCTATAGTCTGAGAGAAATCATTGTATCTGTTAGTGTTTGTGAACAGGTCTCAGGTCAAACATCTAAGGGCAGAGATAGAGAGTGTTTGTGAACAGGTGTCAGGTCAAACATCTAAGGGCAGAGATAGAGAGTGTTTGTGAACAGGTCTCAGGTCAAACATCTAAGGGCAGAGATAGAGAGTGTTTGTGAACAGGTCTCAGGTCAAACATCTAAGGGCAGAGATAGAGAGTGTTTGTGAACAGGTGTCAGGTCAAACATCTAAGGGCAGAGATAGAGAGTGTTTGTGAACAGGTCTCAGGTCAAACATCTAAGGGCAGAGATAGAGGCACATATTACAGCAACACTGATCACACTCAACACTGAAGATGTCATGATACGATTAACAACACGCGTGTCTCACCCGTCCTCGTTGCCGATGGCGACCACGCTGTTGTCTGGCTTCCAGCTGATGTCGGTGTGTGCAGACAGTTTGTGCTGCAGGAAGAGACACAGAAAGCTGGTTACAGTGGTGGGAGAGGAAAGGTACCCATAATGTGTTACTTAAGTAAAAGCATTATTATTAGGGGTGCACGATTATGAAATTGTGACCGATTTCCGATCTCCGATTATTTGCAGGGTCATATCTGACCGATACCGATTCTGACCGATTCCTATATTATACAGAGGACCACAATGGAAACAAGCCTAGGGGCTTGACCCAAAGTATTCATTTTTTAATATATATTTTTTATCCCACGATTTTGTAACCCATTTTTCACCCGTGTCAATCATCTAATGTGATCCTGGGCTCTACACACCCTCCACCAACCTAGTCCCCATATATAGGGGACAAGGGGAGAGCAACGGACTTGAACTCATGCTTCCTTCATGCCTGAGTGTCCAAGTTGCTCCTTTACACCTGACAGGGGGAGTTTCCCTGGTTGGACGTAGCGCATGGAAGGAACACGTTATTCCAGCCAGTTCCTTTCCCCTCCATCAGGCGCCCCGGCTGGCCAGGGCAGTTCAGTGACCAGGATTACTGCATGATTTTTGTGAGGGTATCTACCCTAGGGGACACGGGAAGAACATGCAAACTCCACACAGAAAGGCCCTTTCGCCAACCCCGCCTTCGGGTATGGGCACTGATGACGCGGAGGAGGAAACACGCCGCCAGCACCCACAGTGTCCCGAGTGGGAATCGAACCCAGGACCTTCTAGCTGTGAGGCGACAGCACTACCAACTGTGCCACCGTGCCCCCTTAATAAAGTATTCAATCAATCAATAAATAGCATAATACTTTTCCAAGTGTCTGTTTTCACAACTGAATGACTGAGACGAGTACACAAATTAAATGTAGATTTTTTTGCTGGTGAAAATTATTTTGAGACCATTCTGATACCGATATAGTATTTCTATGGCCCATATGGCCAATGCCTATTATGCTACCGATTAATCGTGCATCCCTAAAAAGTATCAATACTCCGTTACCCAATTCTAAATTTACTTGAGCAAAAGTACAAAAGTATTGGTATCAAAATGTACTTAAAGTACTAAAAGTATAAAGTACTATTATGCCGAATGTCCCATTTTCAAATCATTTTTTTCAAATAAATATATATATTTTAAAAGTAGCCCATCTACAAGCTCACAATGCATCTCGCTGCGATGCCTTAGTTCTACTGGATCTCGCCAGAGTCTAGCCGTCCCTCCCTAACATTTACATCTAGTTTTTATTTGTTGACAAAATTGCCAAGTGTATTTAGTTTGTCATCGTAGATTAGCAGTTTGTATTTAGTTTCGTCAGGGGGGGAAACACTTGACTTGTGGCATTTGGTCACTGTGGCTCTCACCTTGATGCCGTTGGTGTCCTTGATGAGTTTGTCCACCTCAGCTGCGTCTCCAGACAGGTTCCAGGGGTCGTGCTGCAGGATGTTGCCCTCGCCTGCACAGCTGTACAGAGTGTGGGACGGGCGGTCCGCGGAGCCACCTGGAGGTCACACACAAAGTCACAGTCACAGCAATTTATGATGACGAAGGAAGAACAAAAAATCAACTACTGTAGGTGCTAGGTGGAGGTGCAAATAGTTTAAGAAGTGTGGATGGTGTTACAAAGACCAAAGGGATAGCACAAGAAAGAGCAGCGATCCGAGCACTCAAAATGGTGAAAAAAAAAGAAGAGAAAAAAAAGGAGAGGGCGGATAATGCCAGATATAAAAAAGGGTACTTTATTCAAGTTTAAAACATGTTGGTGTTTGAATCCATTTTCAGCAAGTGAAAAAAAACTGTCATTAAGATGGCATCAAGGCCCGCCAAAATACATTTTGTTTGACTAAATAATAATAAACTAGACTAACACTAAAACATTCCAGGTGACAAAAATGTGACTACAACTAAATGGAAGCTATTCAAGAGACTATGACTAAAACTAAAATCTAAATTTGCTGCCAAAAACAACACTGGTGCAGACACACACTGTCAGTGTGCGTGTCAGACGTGACAAACAGCAGAGTCCAGCTGAGTGAAGAGAAACCACACATCGACCCCAACAAAGACCAAAACACAGCAATACTGTATCATCGCCGTCAGGCAAAAAACCTTGCATCTCCGTTTGTTTTGTTAATTTTTTTTTAAATTAATTAATGCCTTAGTTTGTCACACTACAGTGTGTCAGCGCCACACAGAAGTAGCAAAAAATAGCTGCTCTACTGTACACGCACGCACAGTGTCAAAACAATTTTTGGAAATTTGTTTTGAAGTTTAAATGAAAGCATGTGTGTGGGTTTTATACATATTGAACCGATGAAAAGTTTTAACAAGAGTTTGTGACTAAAACTATATTGGATCCATTGGATGGTTCTAATTTTTCTTCCATTTCCTTGAAAAGTAAAAGTTTTGGACGTACACGTTTTTCACCCGACGTCAATGACGTTAGTGCTTTCTGTGTCCCTGCATCTCATAACTCCCAACGGGCTCTCAAGAATCACTAACCAGACGTCACCTCGAGAAGACGGAACACGAGTGCAACTGAAGTGCGAGCTGAAGCCGTGCAAGCATCGTAGCAAACAAATTAGCAGCAACCCTTTGTTAGGTTTTTCAAGCACGTCAGCTAATTTTCTCTCCTCTGCCCTGTGCGGTGGCGACGACAATTACGTTTTCTTTTTTTTTTACGGCCGTAGGACGGCCGGTGTGACTGATGCCGCTAATCAAAATGTCATCCGGCGACAGCTGGTGAAAATTAACTCCGCAAACATCTTGATTTTTGCCCCACGAGTAGCTCAGAGGGAAGAAGTGAGGTGTAAGCGGTTTTGAGGGGCCGCGTAATTAGTGGCGAGTAGATTAGTGTGGGTGTGTGTGTGCGTGTGTGTGCATGTGTGTGTGTGCGTGCGCTAGTTCCGTCTTTCGCTGACTCACTAGCTTTAGTTTCTTGGCCATATTCTCCTGAACTCTCTGTCTTGTTATTTGTCGTTGTTGTCATTTCTGCTGGCTCAGATTTATTTCCCGGTGTGAAACCAGACCAGGGTGACAGTCGTTGTTCATTAGTGAACTTACCGAAAGACATGGGAGGGATGGGGGGGCCCCAGGCCAGCGAGTACACCGTCTTACGGTGGTAGGAGCTGGACACGTGGGGAGGCCTTAGAAGAGGACAAGGAACATAACGCTTTAGAAAATAACGGTTTAGTCAGCAGTTGACTCAAACAAAACAATATGCTACCTCGCATCCCTCTGCCTCCATTCATCGCTTCAATCCGTTATCATGTTACAGAATACAGATGATTAACAAAATGTTTTAAAAGAAAAACGATCATAGTCATCAAAATAAACAGATTATCCTTACTTGTTGGCGAAGGCATCGTAGATGCCGACTTTACCGTCATCCGTCCCGAAAGCCAGAGATCCTTCTTTCTTTGGATGCCAGGCCAGCTGGAAACGACAAAGGAAATGTAATTACTAATAACACAAAAATGTACTTACCGGTAATAGAACATTTGTACTAAAGCTCATCTTTCTGTTAAGAGAGCGCTGATTTTCAACGTTATCGTCATAGAAGTAGTCATTTCTGTGTAAGTGCTCCGTGTCTCAGAGGTGGCGATTGGACAGTTAGGTTTAGAAACATTACTGTAATGGCATCTTCGGTGGTCATTTCAAGATTCCAAACAAGATTTCCATCCACACTTTACAGTAAGAAGAAGGCTGCGGTTTGGTATTAGCTTGGAATCCCCACGGATGGTCTCATTGGTGGGCAGGTTTCTGAAATGTCCAAGGCCCAACCAATGAGACACAGAGTGAGTAGACGGAAATGGTGGCATCTTATAATAGTGAGGACCAGTTACATGAAGGTTGAAAACTGCCATCCGGCTGCCTGGCCTCCCTATTTGACTATGTAATAGGCAAAAGCTCACAATGTGATGCATAGATGGGCTAAGTATAAAATAGGGCTTAAGTGGTTAAAACTGCTAGACTACTCATTAATTGGAGTTTGCATGTTCAAATCATCGCTATGGAATGATCAGTCAATCAAATCATCGCTAAAATTCACACAAACACACAAAGGCTGGGCATAGCAAAGAAGCATTTCCTGTCATGCATTTCCTTCGAACCCCGAACAAACTGGTTTTCCCTCGTCCGTATCAAAAGCTGGACTTGAACCCTTACCGCTGTGACCTTGGACTTGATGCCTTGCCAGAAGGTGCGGGTTTCGTACACGTTCTGGAGGGACATGGTGCTCCACACCCGGATCATGTTGTCCCCCGTGCCCAGGGCCAGGCAGCCGGTGGCCACGGGGGAGAAGGTGAGGGCGTAGACGAAGCCCCCCAGCGTGGGCAGGGTCCAGAGGCAGTCCAGAGAGGACAGGTCCCAGCACTTGACCTGCCAACACACAGCAGGGATGTCCATTTAATCGACTAGGAAAAATAAGCGGAAAGGAAGCTCAGCTGAACACGAGGGTAATAAGGAAGTGATTTCCAGCACTGTACCCATTTTGGGTACAGTGCTGTACAGTGCTTTGGGCATTATGTTATGCTTTAGCTATTGAAAAATAGCAGATCTACTTGTAGGTCTGCTATTTTTGAAAAATCGAAGAACGACTGACTGGCTTTTTCAGAAAACTGTCAGGATGTAGAAGACATTTTTAGAATCTGATCTCAGGTCAGAAAGGGTTAAAGGCCTAGCGTGGTTTTCAACCAGTGGTACCGGTGGTCCTTGAGGGGGTTCCAGCCTTCCAGGTGGTCCCCAGCTATATGATGGAGTTGGTAACCAAATGGGCCCTTATTAGATATTTCACTCTTGAGACAGAGCGTAAAATTATACCAAATACTGCCTAATTAACGAACAGCGGGTAGTGCCATGGCATAGCGTGGCGCGCAAGCTAGGGCCCCACCCAGTGTCCTACCTCTCGGTCCATGGAGGTGCTGAACACAAGCTCTCTGCCGTCCTGCAGGCACACAGAGCTCATGTTGAAGACGATGCGAGTGTGATTCTGTCCCTCTGATGAGGAACCCAGCAACGTCCACTTCTGCTTTCCTGTCTTGGTCAGGTCCCACAGAACCAGCTCTCCACTGCACGCGAGCAGACACGCGCACGCACACACACACACACACACACACACACACACACACACACACACACAGATATATACTGTAAATGTATGAACTAATGCCTGCCAATTGAGAATACCCGGTCTCACGGACAGACACAGACACGTGCTTCGGGTTTCGGACACGCAGAAAGACTTTATCTGTGTGTGTGTGTGTGTGTGTGTGTGTGTGTACCTGAAGCATGTGGACAGCAGCTGCGTGGGTCTTCCTTTGGGCCAGTGGACACTGAGCCACAGCCTCTCTTTGACAGTGGGGTCCACTGACCCTCGCCTCTTCAGAAAGGGCAACTTCAGGGTCATCACACCTGAGGAGGGCACACATAAAAGTACTCACTGATTGTATTGACAAAAATGCAAAAAGGAAAATGAAATTCACTTTTCCTCTGGCTTACCATTAACCTCAACTAATAATAGCCTCAAACTAGTTAAAAATGCAGCAGCAGCTGGGGTCCGAACTCCGAACTAGAACAAGACAATTCGACCACATCATCCCAGTCCTCAATCTCTCTACGCTGGTTGCCAAAACAAGCCAGAGCGGTTTCAACAAGGTGCTCCTCTTGACCTACAAAGCCCAATCTAGCTAGCCTAATTTCTAGCCTAATTTCACCCTAGCTATTTTCCAGGATGGTCTCTACGTTACGAAGGTGCTGCTGGCTACCTGACAGCCACTGGGTACAGCAATAAAACAGTTGGGGGTAGAGCATCGCACATGGGGCATATCTTGCACGCCGCCTTACCCCTTATCCCTAAACTTCTTCGCCATTTTTAATATAAATAAAACGTTTTTAAATATTTAAAATAGCCGATCTACAAGGTCACAACAAATGTTTGGACTGGTTTTAGCTTATTGTGTTTTTTTATCTGTTTTTTAATTATTATTCCTGTCTAGCCTACAGACCTAGAACAGAGATCCCTTGGGGTGACGATGCACCACAAACAAATCTAATTAAAAAAATGGAAATGTAACCATATCTCACCTTTGCCCCTGGCCGTGCTCCAGATTCTGATCGTCTGGTCTTTGCTCCCAGAAGCCAGAAAACCTCCCGTCTCCTCCCTCTTCTCCTCTCCGTGCAACTCTCCATTTGTTGCTAAATAAGAAAAAACAAAAAATGTTTAGATAAAAATCACACTCGTAAAGGAGTGAGGGGCGCTCATATCATCATACATCATCACATTCCTTGCTCAGCCGGGTGGATCATTCCCCTACTAACTCGTCTTTTCTTCGCACTTTCAAAGTAAAATAAAGGCTCATTCACAACACTGTGCTGGAGAGCGCCGTACGTATATACTGTAAGCAGATAAGGACATCCCGGGCCGGCAACATGACGGACAGAGAGCGGCAAAGACATGTCTTGTTGAAACCATGAAGCGTATCAAGCACCACATTGGGGATCACCTTTGAATCCGGATTCTACCTCTTTCTGTGTCTCATTAGTTATTGCTATGTACCAACATGTATTTTTAAGAAGAATTCTCAAAGAAGAATTTTCAAAAACCTTATGTTATGTTTTTAGAATGGGCCTCAGGTCTAAATGGGTTAAGACAACCACCTCCAACTGGGATGTGAAGGTGTCATATCCCTGACACTGATGCGTTGTTTCAGCAAGAGATTGGTGTTAGCGGGAAAACACAGTAGTAGACCGTATTTTTTCTAATGGATAGCACAGTAGAGAGAGAGAGACAGGCAATAGATGTTATGCGTGTGACATAATCATCATATCAGAAGTTATGCAGGAATGCCTACTGAGTGGCAAAAAACCACCAGGCTCGGGAATCGAACTCCGAACACATCGTCAGGCATCAAGACCTAAGTGGTACGCGCCTTACGCACTCAACAAAGTACACATGGTTTAAGTGGGTTAAGCGAGTGCACCTGATCATAATGACCTACCTGTGACGTCATCAGGCCGGGCAACGTACAACCTCTCCTCAATGGCCGACGGGGACCAGGAGAGGGCGTGGATCTCGTCCTCATGGCCTCGCAGGCGGTGGAGCACCTCCCCTTTCTTGCTGATGTCCATCAGCACGATCATCCCGTCTTTGTAGCTGAGACAGGAAGTGACATCATTCAGCGAGGAACAGAGACAGCAAGCCGTTTATGGTAAGTGACTCTCAATGTGGACTGAGGCCCACTGGTGGGCCCCGAGGATATTGCAAGTGGGCCCCCAAATGATTGACAAAAGATTAAGAATCTCATGACAATGTAGCAACAATATAAAAATCACACTTGTGTGAAGTGAGCAGTGCATTTCATCAAAATGATGACGTCTGATGATGTCAACAACCTGATGTCCAATCATATTAGCACAGACGTACACACAAAGCTGTGCATAGGAGCGGCTGCACTGCTCAAAACAAGTCTGCCCTTCTGTCAAATTTCTAGGGGCATTTGCATGTGCCACAGTGCCACTGGTACAGAAATATTTTCAGATGGGGGGTCCACCGCCAAATGCATACTAATTTGGGGATCCTCGACATGAATAAAAAAGAACCACTGGATGAAATGATTTCATGAGAAGATGTGTGCGGCTCCTCACCCCACAGCCACCAGGTTCCAGGCGTGAGGGGAACAGGACAGGCAGAAGATGGTCCGGGGCTCTGGGAAGAAGCTGAGGGTGTCCCCGGTGTGGTACCAGTGACACACCACGATGCCCTTCTCGTCCCCAGACACCACCAGGTTCTTGTCCACGGGAGACCACTGGACGGCTGTCATGGTGTTCTGGACAAAAATGACACACAGTTAAAGAAAAGAGGTGTGAGTGTAAGGGGGGAAAGGTGCTGGATTAAGACGACAGTGAAGGAATGTGAAAATGTGCAGGCATTATTTATACATTTCTACGACACTATATTATAAAAAGGTTGAGTTAACGTGTTGCCACCTCGCATCTTATGTCTAACCTCATGTACAGTATCTGCTGGCCTAGCCCTAGATTAGCCCCATATGTGCCCTCTCCCTACGCTCATTCTGTAGCTCCGAGATGAAGTCACACACTGGGCCCCTCCCACCGCGTTTTTGAAACGGCGCAAGTTTCCGCAATATACGTTTCTTATCCTTACCACACCATTAATCCAAAACGTGTATGGACCATGTGGGTTTACACTAATTCATACTTAGGAGCGGCCCAGAAAATCCAACTCGCCATTTGAACTGAGGCTTTACGTCCCGTCTTTTGTCAGTCGCTTCTATGTTTATCAAGGAAGTTGAAAAGCTTTAGCGCCTCCCCGGCGCCTCCCCTGGTCGAAAATTTCCAACTGACTTCAGTTCACTCGACATGCACGCGCACACGCACACTTCCTTGATAAACATGGAAGCGACTGACAAAAGACGGGACGTAAAGCCTCAGTTCAAATGGCGAGTTGGATTTTCTGGGCCGCTCCCAAGTATGAATTAGTGTAAACCCACATGGTCCATACACGTTTTGGATTAATGGTGTGGTAAGGATAAGAAACGTATATTGCGGAAACTTGCGCCGTTTCTGAAACGCGGTGGGAGGGGCCCAGTGTGTGACCTCATCTCGGAGCTACAGAATGAGCGTAGGGAGAGGGCACATATGGGGCTAGCCCTAGATATGCATTTCTTTTTTATTTGTTTAATTATTCTATTGTCTATATTTATTGCCTTGTCTCCTATAACCGTTTGTTTTGTACAACTGCTCGTCTTCTTTCTGAAAGTAACAAAACGGTGGAGCAATGCACAAAAGCGTATTTCACCAACTTTTTACACTATACTGCGATGTGACAATAAAGTTGACTTGACTGTAGGACCTTAGGAGTAATTGGCCACATCGTGAAATGGCTGTTCACAGTCACACTAACTAACCGACACACTGACGTACGTACATACGTACATACATACATACAGATGGGAGCTAAAACACAGTATCCAGCCTGGCGGAGACAATAAACAGGTGGCACAGACGAGGAATACAAAGTAGCTCACCTGGTGCGGCGAATGTTCCTTCAAGAGCACCTTGTCGTCTGCGTCCCAGAACTTAATGGTGCCGTCATCAGAGCAGCTGACACACAGCTGGCTCTGTCCTGCATGCTGGCTGAAGGAGAAGCCCGACACCCTCTCTCTGTGACCTACCAGCTCACCTGGAACACACAAACAAAGTCATTTTTTTAATTCCAAGAATTCCACAGTTCCCCCCAACCCCCATCATCCACCTGCCCGAAGGTTTTATTGACCTGCCAGGGGGAGGTGGGCAACCTTTATAGTGTCAACGACTATTCTGCACTACATGTAATCAACAACAAACTGTTCTAGGACCTTTAAGAAGGTACACATTGGGCAAGAGACCAAACATACATTGATTGATTGATTGATTGAAGAATGTATTGACAGTTTGCAGAATTGCAGTACATTTCAAGTACAACTAAATACAAAAACAGGGGGTCATATCAATGTGGGGGCCATCCCTTGATTATAAACAGGTTTACTTAGAGGTTAGAGCAGTGGTTCTCAAGCTTTTTCATGTCAAGGACCCCCAAATTGACACTTATTATCCCGTGGACCCCCATTTGAAAAGATATGCCAGGGACCCCCATAAGAGAAGATTTGTATGGCTCTAGCAGTGTTTCTCAAACATTTTGATTTGAAGGACCCCCGGTTTGACATGCATTTAGGCTATGCATTAGGCCATGCATTTATAGCCTAAATGCATGGCCTAATGCATAGCCTAAATTTTAGGCTATGCATTAGGCCATGCATTTAGGCTATGCATTAATTAGTTAGGCCATGCATTAGTTAGGCCATGCATTAGGCCCCATTTAATGCCATTTCTATCTCTGGAACCCAGATTTATATTGTAAAATCAATGTTAATTGAACTCTGAGAGTGTACAATGGTTCCTTGTGTACACTCTCTGAGTTACAGACTCATAAGGGACCGGGTACATTTGGTTCCTAATCCTAACTATCTATCATTTTGCTGGGTACGCCCTGGAACTCCCTCAAGTCCTTGTCCTTGAACTTGAACCACTGACTTAGAGAATCACTGTGTTATTACGGATACGGGCCATCAGATCAGACTCACCCACCACCCTGCAGGAGGGTGAAGCCACATCAATCAGATAGATGGTGTTCCTGGCTCCAAAGCCCAGGGTTCCTCTGCCATTGGTGTCACTGCAGCGGCTGCAGTACCAGTTAGGAGACGCCGGGAGAACTCTGTCACGCGGCATGGCTAGCTATATTGACTCCAAATAATAGAGATATAGTATAAAGTCTGTAAAAAATGATAACAATTAAACTACAGTCGCTATCATCATCACATGCAGCCAGACGCAGCATCCATGCTTCTTCTTCTTTTGCGCGTCGTAAACACGGCGACACACGGCAGAAACAAGCGTCGTAAAATTACCGGTGGGATTACGGTAATTATTTTTACCCCAGGAAAGGTGTCAAGACAAACTCTCCGCTGCAATACATAAATACTGTACATTATGTAAATATAAACATTTGACATCAGTTTAAGTTGTATATATGTAAATGGTTTAATATTGCTGGCAACAGAGTCAGACACGACCCCAGCTGCCCGGCATCAGACAAACTGTCAATATGTCACGCCTGTCACGGCAAAAATACACCCTATGTCAGCCTATGGAAACTCATATGGGTCAAGCTATGCGAATTTGCGTTCAAACGTAACCAGGTTGCCATAGTAACTTCGACTATTATAACGTTGTCCTTTAAATTGTTTGGTTATTGTTATGCTAACGTGATATACACGAAAACAGTTTCAAATAAATGTGATCATATGATAATAATATTTATGACGCCTTCATCATGCCAAGCTGTTACCGTGGCAACGTGCGACAGAGGCTGCGGTAAAGCGGAAAAAAACGTCACTCAGCGTCGCCGTCGCAAAGACACAATGCAACATGGCGACGTCTATGACAGGTCGTGGTAAGAAGGAGCGTTATATGTATTATTATTCAGATATTCACTGCCTGATTGCTTCGTAACGTTCATGAGTATTACTGACACAGTGTACTGAATGTTTTCTCCCAGGTCTGCTGTTCCTGAGGAGTGTGACTGAGCACATGTTCTCAAGGTTAGTGTTAAACCTGCATCACACATCCACTGTCTGTCTGTTGTCAGTCTGTCTGTCTGTCTGTCTGTCTGTCTGACTGACTGACTAGACTCTCTGAAATGACACACACACACTGGAAAATACCTGTAGAAATAGCTGATCTACATGCTATATTACAACTCATCACTTTGTGACATGTTGTAAGCTTTATGTGCTATTTGAACATGTATTAAACATTTGTCAACTTGGTAACAATTATGGCGATAATGCAAAAATAAAATTGCAACTGTCTCAACAACAAACTGGCTATCTCAACAACAAACAAGAACAAACAAACTGGTCAGGCTACTACTTGGCCTCACTCCCCGAACCCACCTCACCCCTGCCCACTTTGATAGGTTGGAATAGCATAGTGTTGACGACAGAGTACAGCATCTTGCAATGGGTCTGGTCTACAAGATACGATACCCATGTACCTGTCTAAATACAAACCATGTGACAGGGCCAAATTGGGCCGTGGCCCAGGGGCCCTTCATGGAAATTGGACCGCGCGGTACTGGGTTCACTTCATTGGCCGTTGATTTTGTTAAATTTAATAATAATGTACCGGCCCAGGGGCCCTCGTAGGGGTTAATCCATCCCTGCATGTGCAACCCAGATTTGAACGCCCTACCAACAGTCATTAAGACATGTGAATCCTTAGACTCCTTCAAAAGGGCACCCATGGACGGCTGCAATTCAAAACTGGCCCCTGTAAAATCTGAATCCCCCACCCACCCCGCTATAAGTGTATATTTGTACGTCTCTAAAATGTTATGATGAATTGAACATGGTGGTCCCTATTGTAAACAAGTATAATGCTTTATGGTGTCGTCCGCAGTTAACAGTTTTGTATTAAGTTGTGCTTGAAATGTACTGTAATTCTCCAATCTGTTAATACATACTTCAATCAATCAAATAATTGATTAGACAATTATTTACAGGTGTGATCTTTTTATTTAAGAAAACTTAAACAAATAAAAAAGCAAACTTAAACAAATAAAATAACATTTGCACACGTAGATTAAAAATGCAAAAGCTGGTACGTAGGCATAAACAAGCAGACAACAACAATAAAAGTTAAGGCTGCACACTGAAACTTGCACCGTCAAGAGCTGTGAAGTTTAATTATGATTGGAAGCAACGTTTTGGTCTAGTAGATTCCTGAGGAATGCCTACTGGACCAAAGCGTTGCTTGCTTCATAATGAAACGTCACTCTAGATTGTGCGAGTGCGCAGGCTTATCTTTTATTGTTGAGATTGTCTTTTACTCAAGTGAAAGTAGCAATGCAACGGTGTAGAAATACTCTGTTACAAGGAAAAGCCATGCATTCAAAATGTTACAAGAGTAAAATTACAACAAAAAGTGTTTCACAGTCACACTATATGCTGCATTCATGTGTTTATCGCTTTGATGTTGCTGCTGGTAAACGTGTGGCTGATTTGAGTTCATTCTAGTTGAACTACTTTTTTCAGTGGCTGCGACTATAGGCCACATAAGCACTTTGAGAATGGCAGATCTACAAGCTCACACCTCATGCAGATCTACACAACCAGACAAGTTGTGAACTTGTAGCCATTTTAACAACACAAATCTCGTATGGGTCGCTGCTGGTGCCAAATATTTTCAGATGTGGGTCCGCGCTACCAAATATATCAATTTAGGGGTCCTTGACTTTACATGCACACATCTCTCTCTCAGTCCCACAACATTGTTTCTGTGTGTTCAGGGTGTCGGGCCTCAACGCTGGGCCTCATCAGGCAGCATGCTTCCACGCCAGCAGCTCTCTGGAGGTGATGAAGAACTGGGACAGAAAGAACCTGCAGAAGTTTCCTCCTCAGACACCAGACGAACCTCGCAGAGCAGCAGTGAGTCTTATAGGGCTGATTCATCGGTCGCTGCATTTAGGACGGTACCCTACCTACCTGCCCTCCTGAACCTCTGAATGTAGTCTGGACAGAGCCTAACCGACTTAAATGTGGCTTTAAAAGTGGAGTATGGATTGACCCTTATTCCAATGTGGGAACTTAAATAACATGAACTCTAGGCGTCTATTTCTGGGGGTCGACATTTAGCGGAAGATAATACTGTGCACTCGGTGACTCAGGGGTAAAGTCCCACCGAAGAAGGTCTAGGCCCGGGGTTGGAATCCACCGTGGCGAATTCCGGCTTCAACAAGCGTCTATACGAACACAATTGTTCGTGTTCAGGGGGAGGGAAGCCGGGCTGGTAGGGCGATATTTGTCACTGTACAGTATGTACTCCTTACAGGCTGAGGCTGCGCCTGTCAGTGGGAAATTGGGAATGTTGTAGGACTGAGGCACTACTTCCTCCCAGTGGGGGCTCCTCAATGGCATGGGAGTCAGTAGGGTACAACAGCGGTCAGTGGGAAGAATGTATTAGGCAATCCTTTATTTCAGACCCATGGAGATCGCAGATAAAATACATACATCACAGTATAAAACACATACAGTACAATGACCACATTGGGACTTGGATGAAAATGGTCTACTCTTAAAAACAATCATGCCGCAGAGGAAAACATCTTTCTGAGCCTTGAGCCGCTGGGCTCAGGGCTGTGAGGCATCCAACTATCCCATTTTTGCACATCATTGCTAGGATGATGTTTGTCCTTCACAGTCCTTTTTGCCTGTTCGACCACCTGCTCTCGTAAATGTCCTGCAGAGACAGGAGAGGAGGTGCGTCCAGCCGACCTCACCACCTACCCAAGTCGTAGGTCCTGGCAAGAGCTCTGTCCCCAACATAATAGTCATGCCCCCTGGCAGGCTGTGCAGTCCTTCATGATCACACTTGACTTTTGGAGACTTGAGGAATATTTCCGCCAACGAACTGATGTTTTGTTTTGTTTTGTCCACAGGAGGTTCATCACTGTAGACGGCAGATCAAATACAGCATGGACAAGATGTGGTACCTGTCTAAACTGGTGAGGCGTCCAAACACAAAAGCTACAGACACATGCATTACTTGTTTAACATATTATAGAGTCACTGTCTCACTGACGGCAATCCACGGGCTATATGCATAGATTAAATGGATATAGTTTATACTATATTATGTCCTCAAGGAGGAAATGATTTATCACAGTAGATTGTTGCATAACTCCAAGTCTGATCTATGTTTGAGTCTCAAACATATAGATGGATGGATTTGACATTTTATTGACAGAGTGCATACCGGTATGAATAAACATATACTGTACCTGTACATCTGTCAAAAAGATGAATACACAATAAAGATCTATCTTATTTCCATACTATTCCTTCTATGCTAGACACATATTTTGACAGGCAGGCAGACAGACCTTTATTGATCCAAAAAATCTAATTCAGATGTCATGGCAGCACAGCAGTAAGAACTACAGGACGGATGCCGATAAATGGTGCATTTACAGTAAATATACGTAGCATCTTTATCCAAAGCGCCTCACCAGTAAAGGGGTTCAGTGTCTTGCTCAAAGACACTTGGGCAGCAGGGGATTTAGAACTGGGAACCTTCCGTTGGAAAATGTTTTGAGAAACCACTGCATTAATTGAACTGAACTTGAAGTTCATAAAATGAGCAGTCTTCATTCCACCCAACAGATCAAAGGGATGAGTATCGACCAGGCCATCGCACAGCTGGAGTTCAACGACAAGAAAGGAGCTAAGATCATGAAAGAGGTTGGTCACACGCAGGGTTGGGTGATTTTCCCGGGGACCACCCTGGACCACAGCAAGCTCAACTGGCTTGGGAATGATTAGGACACGTCACTCACAGGGTTGCGAATGGGATCCTGTAGGATTTGAACGATTCTGTTTCCTTAACGATACCCTCTTAACGGTCTGATTCCTTGACGGTTCCCCTGAGTGATTCCTATCGGGAAGAGAGACGTTTGACGAGTTATCTTATGGCGCTAGCCCCTCCTATGCCCAGCTTCGTGTGTCTGTGATGATGTATGATTCAAGTCAAGAGCACCCCTCACTTCACATAGATTTGTTTTTTTTTGTTTTTTTGTATAGCAGAAGTGAAGTACACATGCCAGCTCTGACTGTGTGATTAATTATGTGATGGAACCCATTCCGGTTCCAGATGCTGACCCTATAGTCACCCACAGCCACAAAAATGCTCTTCCTGTCACTGTGTTGCATCTCCAGGTGCTTCTGGAAGCCCAGGATCTGGCCGTGAATAGCCACAACGTAGAGTACAAGTCCAACCTGTATGTAGGTGAGTATCAGCCGGACACATCCAGTAGGTAAATGGGCCAAAGGGGAGACATTGTTAATGTTAATACCGTCGGTGTAACTCTGTTTTCAGTTAATAGCTACTCGGGTCGAAGAGTGCTTGGGGGGGGGGGGGAGCAGTTACAGGTCAAGTGTGTTGCTCACGGACACCTCGAGACATAGCCGGGGCCGGGAATCGAACCTGGGACTGTCTCTTTCCCAGGCAGCCTATACCAATTCCAACGATTACAATACGCTACCCCCAGTAGACTATATGACTATATGAGGAAGAAATGGGTCAAGAGTACAACCTTTTCCCCCAAATTATTTATTTTGGGAATGCCTTCTCTACAGTGGTGGTTCTCAAACTTCTTTTTTGTGCATACAGTTTTGTCTGAAATAGGCCACGTCTCCCCATAAGTGCACAAATGGACCTTGACCTGCAAGGCTTTCTTTTTTTGGTTCGTAACTCTCAACCGTTTAGCTGGGGAAACCCTGGAAACCTCTCAAGGACCTCCCAGGCCCTGCTTTGAGAAGCTCCGCTCTGGAGCAAGGCACTAATGCCTCTCGGGTTAGGCGTTCCATTCCCTCTATAGCACAGAAACAACAACACTACATTAAGTCCAATACATCATTATGTAAACACAGGTGGTGTCGGTCTGTCAGCAGGGGGCGCCATAAGAATGCAACAATTATGTTTGATGAATTATTGATGATGACAATGTTTATCCGCCATGCGTCTTGTGCTCCAGTCTCAAACTGTCAACTTAGTACATTAATTTCTCGCTTAAACTAACAAAAGAGGCTTCCATTCTCCTCCCTGCGCCGGGCACGGTGTGAATGATTTATGTAAATGTCATGTTATTACAGATAAAGCCTCAGCTGGCTTTTCTCCTGAACGGCATTTTACATTCACCGGCGGTGTCTGTCCTGCATTTAATGGGTTCTTCTGTCCATCCTGTCGCACTCCTCTCTGTCCCTCTCTGGCGTGGGCGCTGATTTATTACCAAAATTGTGTTTCCCCTTTTTCCTCCCTTTGTTCTAGTCACTAGTCACTGTCTGTTTCTTGCTACCTTCAGCCAACTACTCCTTAAATCGCTCTCTTGCCCCTTTCCTTCCATCACTCTGTCTCCCATCTCTCTCTCTCTCTCTCTCTACCCCCACCCCCTTCTTCCTCCTCAATTCAGTACAATTCTCAATGAAAAGGGCCTGTATTGGCATGGGAATCGTATACATTTACATTAATTGCTAAACCAAGTGTGAAATAAAACTATCAAAACCTAAAGAAAGAAATGCGTGTACAATTAAAATTGAATAAAGAAAATGTCTACAAAGAGCTGTCACATTGCAAATACAAACCAACGGTTCTTTTACTGTTGAAAAGAAAATACATGAGGATATAGTAAGGATAATTTAATTTACTGGTTCTCAACTTTGGGTCCCGGGTCCAAATGGACCCTTACAGGCCTGTAACTCTGAGTGTCCAAATGGAACCAAATGGACCCTTAACGGGTCTGTAACTAAGAGTGTACACATGGAACCAAATGGACCCTTAACGGGTCTGTAACTAAGAGTGTACACATGGAACCAAATGGACCCTTGCAAGTCTGTTTGGTTCCATGTGTACACTGACTCTCAGAGTTAACTTAACACTGAGGATTTTAGATTGTGATCCCAGAGATAAAACTACGGTAATTGGGGATACATGGTCTAATCATGCATATAAAACCGGGGATCTTTGAAATTCTAAAAGTTGAGACTTACTGACTTTAAAATTATGAAACTTCAATTATCTCTCTCTCACTCTCTCTCAATATACATCTAGGCAGGGGTAACTTTGTATAAAGCTTTTGAAGCAAAATATATCAGCAGTCACAGTCACAGTCTTGGTATAATAAATCATTTTAAGACAAATATCAGCAATTATTTAAATGTATTTGAAACACTACGCGCAGAGATTCCCTATAGCCTTTTAGCTCAAGACCCAAAAGAGAAATACGAAAGAAAACTTTTTAAACAAAGTTACAAAGTGCTTGAACAATCAAAACGGCAATAAACAATAATGCAATAATGAAATAATAGTAGAAAATACAAAATAACAAACAAGTTATAAATCAAGGAGATAAAAAGCCCATTCTATGAAAGTGGGTTTAAAAATAACCCAAATAAATAATAAAGGAGGGATTTAAAACTTGTTAAAGATTGAGTTAACCTAAGTTCCTCTGGTAGGCTGTTCCAGAGCATTGGGAGATTGAGTTAACCTAAGTTCCTCTGGTAGGCTGTTCCAGAGCATTGGGAGATTGAGTTAACCTAAGTTCCTCTGGTAGGCTGTTCCAGAGCATTGGGGTCTTTACAACAAAGGCCCGATCTCCTTTGTTGACCAATGTAGCCACACAGATCCATAAAAATGGGTCCTCGACCTGTCAAACGGATCTCGACCGGTCATTTCTGTCCTCCTCTCTCTCCGTCCAGCCGAATCCTACGCCAGGAAGGGCAAGTACCTTAAGCGGATCCGCTACCACGGCAGGGGGATGTTCGGCATCATGGACAAGGTGTACTGTCACTACTTCGTCAAGCTGGTGGAGGGAGCTCCGCCCATAGTGGAGGAACGCACCGGGCTACAGCAGGCACAGGAGTACGTCCAGGGCCTCCGAAACCGCACCATCATTCACGGCCTGTAGGAGCCTGTGTGTGTGTGTGTGTGTGTGTGTGTGTGTGTGTGTGTGTGTGTGTGTGTGTGTGTGTGTGTGTGTGTGTGTGTGTGTGTGTGTGTTTGTAATACTATACTTGTGTTGGACAAATGTTATCACAAGTATAGTAGAATTGTAAGGACCATTTTCCTGGTCCTCAAAAGAGACATTGATATTTTATGGTTTAAAATTATGTGGGAAAAGATTGAGGTTGGGATTAGGTATTTTGGCGTTATGCCTGATTTATACTTTTCTATACGGTTTCTCGCGCCAGTGTATTGTCTAGAATGTATTTTTTTGAGCTGGTAGATCTCCTATTTTGGGAAAATAATGGTATTCATAAAAATGAGGACATCAACATCCTAAGATGTTGATGTCCTCACAAGTATAGTTGTACAAATGTGTGTGTGGGTTGGAGATCGTGAGTCTTCCTGTGTTTTTTTTTGTAAATAAACGAGTGGTAAATGATTATGTCGTGCGCTGTGGCTTCATTCAGGGAATGATGGGAAGTGTCTCTCTTGTTCTCTCTTGAAGAAGAAGGCACAAGCAAGCACTCAGTTGAGTAACTCCACGTGGTGTAACGGGTAGGGTCCACGGTTCTGGGATACAGACTGTAGAAATTAATACCAGCACTCACGTTGTATCCTATAGGATTCTTGTTTTATTTTGTTTCCCCCCCAGCAGCAAACAACAGTGTGGACGTTTCGGCCCAGAGGCCTTCCTCATGCTGGTGTTCATTTCTACAGTAGAAAGAAATTCTCATTCCTGAAGAAGATTTAGTTATTCCTTACCAGTTTTGCAGACTATTTCTTTCTTTTGTACTGCCATTTGTCCAGCACCTGGGCTAGAGTGGATGTGCATGCTCTATTGCCCTTATTCATTTCTACAGTCTCTTGTTCTCTCTCTCTCATCTATCTGCGTGTGTCTTACATCACTTGACTTTCTCTCAACTAGTGGTCCACGGTATATAATTGCAGGTGGTCAATGGGTGGAAAAAAGATCTACAGTATATTGTACCCTTTATCAAAACTATGTTTAACTTAAATCCCAGCATCCGTATTCTGGGGAAAAGTTTTGCCAAAACACATTGCAACGTGTGACGCATAGTAAGGTTGTAGATCGGCTCTTTTCAGCAAAGATATTTTAGGTAGAGTGAAAATGGAAATGACGCGTACAGAGCCATGAAGGACTCTGCTCAACCATATGGTGTAAGACAAGTGGTTAAGGACTGGAGATATACGTAGTTGTGCATTATGGATGTTTGTCACGACCACTGTTGACCCACAAGGCAATTATTGCGAACGCAGTGAGCACTTACTATGAGACCTAGCAGATCATGTCTGTCTGTCTGTCCGTGTGTCACGCTTTTTTGCCCATATATGGAGCTGCTTTGGGGACTCCTTATATGGTTATGGCTGAGTCATGGTGACATGAGTGTGATGGCGTGGTCCAACTTGTGCCCATATATGGAGCTGCTTTGGGGACTCCTTATATGGTTATGGCTGAGTCATGGTGACATGAGTGTGATGGCGTGCTATAAATCTTTAAAAAAACTAATATGTACGAGCTGCGTTCGCTTCCCGCGTTTGCGCGTCTTACTGGTGATATACTAGATCAGTGATCAACCTGCAGGCTGGAGCAGATCGTGATTCGTGAGGATATTGCAAGCGGGGCACTAAATAATTGGCAGAGCACTAAGATAGTATAACATTGATATATAGGCTACAAATGACACCCGTGTGAAGTGAGGGTCACTCTTATCATCGTACATCATCATAACATGTCGATTTGCTCAGACACATATGACGTAAATGCTCCATTCATTGTCAATGGGAATTTTTTGTGCAGGTCAAATTAACCGATTTGCTCTTCCACATACAGTATGCCCTAATTTCTCCAATCATTGTCAATGGGAATTTTGTGTAAGATGAAAATCTACACCAATAGCTGAATATAGGAGGGGCTAGCTCTCCTCAATCAAAAAATGCTCTAAACAAACATTAAAAGTCCATAGACTTTGCCATATGCATTGTAAAAATAGTTTAAAAGTTTATGCTCTCTGTGGACTGTGGCAGACGGGCACGTACGTGCGGGTCTAGTTGGCAAAAGCCTATAAAAAGTCACTTCTGTGCAAAATCCATAGACTAGCTTGGCCACGCATGATGTCACGGTCGGAACACACACAAAGCTTGTCAACACGCTTGTGTGAAGTGATTGATTTTCTTTCTTTTTTTTTGCTTTTTTTTGCTTGTTATTTTGGAAATAACGGAATAAAACTCAATAAAAGTCCCCATTTACTGGTCCTTCAACTCCCTCAGTCTCCTGATGGCCGACTTGACTGTGACAGCAGAAGTTGTGTTGTATGTCCAAGCACCTCCAGCCACTGTCTTCATGCAGGATCCGCAGTGCCAGATGCCCACAGCACGCCTCTTCATCTTTGTCTTGCCACAGAAGGAGCAGGTATATTTTGCGTGCTGGCTGATCTCAATCTTCTTCACCATCTTCCTCAGCGACGCGCCATAACGCGTGCCGTATTTGCCAACGATCCCCACCTTCTTGGTACGTTTGGCCATCTTAACAGCGTAGACGTAGGTCCAAAGAGCGAGTGGTGCCTTTTATCATGATGATGATGTCAACAACATGACGTCACGGGTCAGTCATAATAACCCAGTTTGTCTGTGTCCCTTTTATGCCCATATATAGAGTTCTTTGTCAGGCATGCCCAAATATGTTGTCTACTCTATGCAGATGTCAGCAAGTCAGAACAGGCCAGCTTCATATGGAGATATAGGGGTGATGCACACAGAGCCTTTATAGTTAGCTCCACTGCTTTTCTTCTGGCAGCCATTCATCACCACTGGCCACTAGCATCATCCTCACTTTAGTCATATTATAGTTGCCTCACTATCCATTAGGCCTTTCTATATCTGCTGCACTACAGCTCTACAAAATATAAATACAATCACTTGCATAATGTAAATATTAAATAATGATGCATAAAACATTGTTTTTGATACAAACAATGCAGGTTGCAGTCTAATAACACGAATACATTGGTTTTCTTCCCCAAAAAGGTTACTGTAGAATGATGTGGCAGCAATAGTATGAATTGTAGTCAAAATAGAGCCAGTGATGCATGTAGTCCAATATAGTGGACAGATGATCAATCGTCATTTCCCCCCACTTAAGTGGCTTATATGCAACTCTGCCATTAAAACCTAGTCTTACCATAGAATAGATTTTAATAACTGTTCACTGTAGTGACTGTCATGTGTGAAAGGGTTAAAAAAGAACAGACACGTTTCAAGTATATCTAAAAACTAAGGAAACATACTATTTTCTCAGTGCACCGTGTGCCCCTAACAAGTGTACGTATAAGTCAGGCAGCACATATTTTCAAACCCTGCTCCATGCCCTGCTCGCTTCCCTGAGCATGGCCCTGACTTTGCAAAGGGCCAGAGACGCACGCATTCCCAACGATGAGCAAGGGGGTGAAGAGTGGCTATCCGCCCAGTACCGTAGCATGTCCCCGGGTGCGGTGTGGTGCACGGACACCATGGCCTGGTAACAGCAACGCCCGTAGGGCACGGCGGGTCCTCCCGAGAACAGAGGGCAGTGTGTGGGCAGCACTCCAGCCGCGCGGGCACACAGCCCGACAAACACATCCTCGGGGGGCAGAGGGGCAGACAGGGGCGCGGCAGCGGCCACCGGGTACATTTTGAGCAAGGCCGAGCGGGAGAGGACATAGGTCGTGCCGCTGCAGTAATCCGGGTAGACGTCGGGAGGGTCTGGCCCGGAAGGGTGGTAGTGTTTGCTGCCCGGGTCACGGTCCGGAGCCACGCCAAAGTGCACCCGGCCGAGGTACAGGTCTACGTGTTCGCCGGGCTCGCCGCCCCTGTTCAGGAAGCGCAGCAGAGCGCCGGGGTTAAAAAACACATCGTCGTCCACTTTAGCCATGAAGTGGGCCTGGGGGCAGAACCGACCAACCCAGCCCAGCATGCTCAGAGTCTTCAGGGTGAGGTTGGAATAGCTGTCCAGGAAACGCCCCTGGACCAGGTCCCCGTGCTCCCGTGCCTCCTCGGTCAACAGCTCGGCCAGGCCAGGGTCGGACACCTCGCCGACCATGAACAGAGTCCTGACCCGGAGACCCTTCTCCGGCTCCACCTCCCCGCCCCAGCTCTCCCGGATAGCCTGGCGGGCTGTCTGATGGGCAGGTGCTGACGTGACCATAACGATGAGATAGTCGGCACGCTGACAAACCAGGGGACTGGGCATGAGCGAGAACTCCTCCGGCCTGGCCGGAGAGACACCCCGGGGAGGAATGCTACCCGCATGTGGCTCCACTGCCGTGTTCATGCTCATAGCCGTGACCCATAATTCAATCCAGTCCACAAAGAGCAGCGCTAGCAAGGCGGCAGCCGCTATCCCGGCAATGACAGGCAGAAACCCAAACCTGCTCCCTCTCTGTCCAAATCGGGGCTTACGCACACAAAGCAGAACCCATCCCAACATGACCTGAATCTTTAATTTATTTCTCCTCAGCTATCAAGTGTGCTTCCCCGATAAACGGTTGCCTCCGTGGGAGTTTCGCCACGCTCGATATCCACTGATCGTGGGTTCGGCAGAGCTGAAGGGGGTGGATGTGGTGGTTTCCTCGACTCCAGCTTCAGCCTACAGAATCACTCGCCTTCATCACACGTATGCAGTTGATGGACGAAATGGTCGATCTTGAGGTTGCTATAGAAAAGGCCTGATATATACTCAGTAGATGCTATTCTTCTGACTACAATGACGTCACATGCTGTAGGGTCAACGCATATTAGATGATGCCACATGATGATGGGACAGAAAACAGAAAAAGTCCATAGACTTGGGCTGCCACATGACGTCACGGGGGCATGAATGAAGTTAACATATAAAGTCCAAAGTCTTGGCTGCCACATGACGTCACGGGAGGCACACACAAAGCCATGTGTTGAAAGGAAACATGCTTAAAAGTAGCTAAAGTTAACATACTCAAGCAGAATGAATCATTTTGAAAATAGCTCATGTACAAGCTCAGAACATATGAGCCTATACGGTGGTGTTTTCAGCTATTTAGTTTAGTTAGTTATATCAAAGTGGTTGAAAAGTAAAACAATAAACAACAATAAGATCAATAAAATACAGTACAACAGTATGCTGACACACCCAATAAAGATATAGACACACATAAACCTTGCAACACCGAACATCCTTTAAGCGTCTACCGACGGATATTTTTTAATAAAGTTATTTTATTTTTCTGCCGTGTGTTGTAAAGGCCACATAAGTCTCTGGGTTGCACTTTGGTCTGCGCGTCTGTTTCCTAATTGGCCTTTAGTTGTGAGTCGCTGTCCGCCTGTCACAGCTCTCATCCCTCCAAAGCCGAGCGGCTTTGAGTGTGTTTTCAAATAAAATGCCCATCTGCCCGCCGCCCCCCAATTTCACCAGACAAAGTAAGTGCCCCTCCATTTCAGGTTGGAGGACATGCTCCCTCCATCCGGTGACTAATCCTGTAACCGCACAAAGCACTGTGGAGCCACAGTGAGATTAGCATGGATTGTCTTGTTTTGTTGACAGGCCTATAGTGTACAGTAGAAGAGGAGAAAAACGAGCACTCTCAGTCTTTATGCAGTTTATCGGGTGCACGGCTCACGGCTCACGAAGATTCACAGTACGAAAGAGATAGCCAACGCTCTGAAGTCCTCCTGGTACTGTAAATGCAGGCAGCCAGCTGTTTGTCCGTCAAAAATTTTTGCCATGGGGATATGGCAGTGGACAATAATATTACCAGAAACACATGAAAAGCACCTAGGTCTGTAACTCTGAGAATGCACATCTGGATGTTCTGGCCCGACACTTCCACCGATACCCTAAGGTATCAGACTTAGGTTGTGACCAGATCAGTAAGGCTGGGACAGAGGCTAAGGCAGGATAGGCATAGCGCAGTCTGAGCCAAAATGACACACACACACACACACACACACACACACACACACACACACACACACACACACACACACACACACACACACACACACACACACACACACACACACACACACACACACACACACACACACACACACACACACACACACACACACACACACACACACACACTACATTGCTGGCTGCAATGCTATGATTGCTATCCCATTGGCTGAGAGGTCGGCTAGAGGAATAAAGTGTCTGGTTGCCGATCAGGACGATAGGTAGTCAATACAGCAGCCAATGAGAAAGATAGGTCGAGTGGGTGTGAAAGCCAAGCAGAGAGAGCATATAGGCCAGCTGTGCTTATTCACAGCAGTTGGTACAACATAAATACAAAGTCTAGGTTAATTGGCATCAATGAACTCATGAGTTACACACACAATTAGGCCTACAATGTTTTCAAACCATTTCAAATTCAGGCGCCAATTCCTTCACACGATGTAGGCCTATCATCAATATGTAACAAAACATGATTGATAACTCAAAACATGATTGATAACAAGAACAAACACCCCTCCCAACTCGCTCCTCTAGAGTGTAGACAAACGCACTGTAGGCCTACTTGGTGTGTTCATTTTCGATCCACACTGTCTTCGTCCCAAGTCGTAAATCGATCGGCTATTTTTGGGCAAATGTCCCCCACACAGGATAGGGATATGCTGGAGTTTCCAGTGGTTTTAATCAGAGTAGAGTGGGGATTCACTGTGGTGTCCTGTACTTTATCTCACTGAACGGGGACAGAACACCCAGATTGAAAAGTCACAGCAGCACATTGGCTTGTTAACTGGTACAAAATAAAAGTTATCTGTCTGTCTGTCTGTCTGTCTGTCTGTCTGTCTGTACTACAGTATGTGGAACAGTGATTCATGTAGTGCTTTCGTCACTGGGTGTCACTGTTGTGCCACGGTGACGTTCCCACCATCATAAGAAGCCCCCCCCCTGAGCCCCCTCCGTGGTGGGATAGATAGATCACCCACCTCCCTGCATATGTCTATAGACTGGCCCTCCAGCAGCACATAATACAGAGACCAGCCTGACACCAAGCCGCAAAAGCAACGTCCCTGCTTCTTCTCTGAAAGACACACGGAAATACAATCCGCAGCAGCCTCGGATTCCTATTGGGTATGCATGCCCGCACGCTCCCAGCTCTAATTCACACACATGATTTTTTTCAATATTTCAATTTGCCATGCACGCGTGACGCATCGCCTCATGAGCATAGAATGAAGTGGGTGTGCGTGTGTATTTGTGTGTGTGTGTCTTGTGTGTGTGTGTGTGTGTGTGTGTGTGTGTGTGTGTGTGTGTGCGTGCGCGCGCTCGCGCGTGTACATGTTTGTGCTTGTGCGCGCGTTGTGTGGGCCTACAGGGATGTAGGCCTATAGCCCTATATTGTTAGTGAAGATTTTCGATTTGGGACATAATGTAATTGGATAGCCTATTATCAATTAGAAGCCATGATTTTTTTGTTTTTTTGTTTGTTTTTTTGTAGCATTGCTGAGGCAATAATGCAAATGTTTGACTAATTGGAGTTAATGGAATACATTAAACATCACACTCGTGGCGCTCTTATCATCAATCATACATCATCACATTCCGTGCTCATCCAATCAAATCATCACATTCCATGGGAAAAAAACATACAAAGCTGTGCATACGTAGGATGGCAAAAATCTAAATCACGGCCCCATCACGTACGCATCAGAATGTTCTTCGTAATCCTAAAGGATGAGCGGGCTAATAGTTTTTCCATACCTTTTAATTAAAAAGAATCACTGCTGAACAAGAACTATAGGTCTGCAGGTGACACTGCACAGACTGAACTGAACTGGTCTCCTTTTAGTAGAGACTATACCTATACACGTAGGCCTAGGCTACATCACTATTATTTATTTTATATGCATAACATAATGTAGATTAGTCATGTAGGCCTACTATGCACTTTATGTTTTCTTGTAACTGCATTGATGAGCCTGCACAAACGAGAATTGCACCCATGTTACTTGTAATGTGATGTGACAATGAAGTTTGATTCTTTGATTCTGATTCTGATTTTTCATTCATTTATATACTTTTTTAAATTTAAGTTTATTATATCTGAAAGTGAAATACATGTATCCTCCCTTTGATATTTAAAACATTGTTTTTTAACCTGCATGGATCATCAATGAGAGTTGTTATTCTCGTATGTAGTTTAATTTTGGTCTCCTACTGTCACGGTTCAGGACAGGCATGCATTGGACCCAAGCGCAGACAAAGGCAGAGGACAGGCAGGTCGAATACAAGGGGGTTTATTAACCAAAAAACAGGAGATCAGGAACAAACACTGGAACACGAGGAAAAACTAGGAGCAAGGCAAAATACTATAGGAACATGGAAAATCACGAGGAACAAAAAACCACTGACAACATTTTACGAACGAACAAGGAACTGAACACACAAGGGCAAACTTATAGACATGGGATAACTAGACACAGGTGAACACCACTGACAATCAACACTGGGATAGGCTGGGGAACTAAGGGGACACAGGTGGAAACATGGGCAATCACAGGACTAGTGAGACAAGACAGGAACAGAACTACAGGGGCAGACAGGAAGGCACAAAACATGACTACAAAATAAAGGTTCACAGTATAAGGCAAAACTGCAACTACGAAACGAGGAAAATACAAAACATCAAGATCACAGGAACACAACAGAAAGGTAAAACAATAACAAAAACCAAGAACAGGGTACACAAGAACACATAACACGTCACAGAACGTGACACCTACAATTTGGTCTCCATACATTGTCCTCAATTATTCAATTATTGGGTCAGGATTAGGAATGCAATAAAAACTATAAAAAATCTATGTGAATTCAAGGCTTCAGGGGGTGTGTAATTGATAGAGAAAAAGGGGTTAAGTATTCCTTTCACCACTAAACCCCATATATTATTGAACGGTGTTCCTCAGGGCCCCATAGGCTAGAGTAACTTTTGTGTTTTCGCTCTACATTCAATATCTTCACTGAGAATAGCCAATCAACAAGCTCACAACCCCCCCCCCCCCCTCTCTCTCTCTCTCTCTCTCTTTCTCTCTCTCTCTCTCTGTTTATCTCTCTCTCACACACACACACGCATGCGCACGCACGCGCACACGCACACGCACACACCATGGAAGTCTCTTGAAGTGACTGTGAAGTCTAACTCCCATGATGTTGCCATGGAACACATTCTTTATTAACAAAGAACATTGCGCCTTCTATCCAGTTAATGAAATATTGATTTGGAAATTGTATTGTAAGGCGATGAAAGCTTTTCAAGTGGCCCGGTGCCTTATAGCTCCGAGCCACCGTCATCCATTATTATGTTTTTACCCGGCCTTCAAATGGTATTATTTTAAACCTCTCCCCCGAAACCAGAAATGGATATTATTTCTCCTCTGGCACAAATTAGCTAGCACGCTCCGCTGAGGCTGCGATTAGCGTCATCGCTCGGTACCGCGGGGACCGAGCACAGCACAAACGGCTGCATATGTTTCATAAATGAAAGATGTCAGCATCTAACTGGGTTGTAAGAATGACAATGGCAGCGGGACATTGCTGAATTAGCAATGTGCTGCGTTCTATTCGGTCCAGTTTGAAAGTAAGGAAAACGGAAGGGAGAACAGACCACACTTTGATATGTATTTAAACCAACAGCATTTTAATATAGGCCTACAGTACAAGTCTAAAATGTGGCGCGATGAGCTGCATTCTCAGCCTGTGCGCTCGGGTGGCACAGTCAAGGACAAATTAGCCATTGGGCCAGTGGGGCCGTGGCCCAGGGGCCCTTGGCTCTCAGGGGCCCTTCGGGGAAATTGGACTGCACTGTGTTAAGTTTGACGCCCTGAAAAGGACTCCTGGGGCCCTTATAGCTATTGATCTGGTTAAATGTAGGTTAAAAACATGATAAAAACACGGAAAAGCACAAAAATGTTGCGCACACGCGTGCTATGGAGGCCCTGCAAAAATTCACGGCCCTGCAGGGGCCCTCATGGGGGTTATTCCGTCCCTGGGCACAGTGGTAAATTAGCAACTCACCCACTGGTTCAGGCTAGAGTTCTCAAACTCTGCCCGAACACGGCCTAACCCAACCTGGCCCGAACCGACCCGACGTTTTCGTGCCGAGCCGGGCCCAAACAATATGCTAATTAGTGTCACTTCAGAGGAAACTAAAGTGAGCTGCATGCTAGAAATGTTTACTCACCGCTGGATTACAGCCAACCTGAGTTACATAAATCCTTTATACTGGCGATAAGTCTGTTGAACTCCGTTCTCACTTTCACACACTGAACCACGGCGCCAGCCAGTTAGTGGCGTTTTTTATTATTATCTTTTTTTTACTCATTTCTTTCCCGGGCTTCGGGCCTTGAGTCTGTTTGGAGGCACCAGTCACGACAGCGTCCCACACTAACATATGTGGATGTGCTCAAGAAAGACGCAGGAGCGCAAAGCACCAACGAACTGGCCAGATGTATGGAGAAGCGGGATGCTTTTCTGAATTTATTTAGATATAGCACAGTACACTGCATGCCATGGATTAAAGTTCTCAGTCGCCACGACTGATTTCAGTCATTTGGATTCCAGGAGTCTTTTATGGAAGCATGCATTAGAGCCTATATCAAGAATGTGCTTTAACCACTAGGCTCTCAGCACCCAATATAATACAATATAGTAATAATAACAAACTGCAGTGACTGGTCAGCAATTATAGTTTAGAATGGTTTATCATATCCATGCAACTCAATGTGATGAGTTAATGATGCCTGAAGCTCTGCATTAGAGGCTAGAAGTTTTGGTTACTTCACATCAAACACTGAAGTTAATGTATTTAGGTAAATGCAATAATATAGCAACCCTCTACCCAAAAGGAAGCAAGCCTATACTAAATCAAAGTTATAGTGTATAGCTGCAGTTTATAAATCCAGCTGGTTCCCTTGCCAGATCTATGCTTTTTTACCAAAGGGTGAATTCATGCAGAACATATGGTCTGTGGATAACAAAAAGCCTTTATAGTTTCCACATTTTGTTCTGTGACATAAATTATACCTGTTAATATCACGGCCATTAATTCTGAAGCAGTTATGTGCTTTCTTCAAACTTAGATGAATTGCCTGTTCAGAAATATTTAAACATTTTGTTGAATTGTTCTTCTTGAACAAAATGTGTCTTAATTTTAGAAGGCGTTTTTAGAATCGGCCTCTGGTCTAAATGGGCACAGTAACAATGTGTTTACTGTATGTTTTCCTAGTACCTGTTGCTTACTGTTTTTTAAAGACATGTATAACTTTTACTCCACTAGATTTCCAAGAAAAATATGAATTTTGTCATTACTCATTACTGTTAAGAATAGGGCGCATGCGTTGTTCCGACATACACACAGTATGACATGCAACATTCCGACAACATGCGTGGCTAGTTAAGACTCACCCGTGGCTCTCGACATGCATAGCCGTTTAAGACACACGCGTAGCGGTTTAAGACTCCGCACCACTGGTGGAGTCTGGTGGTTCAAATCCACCACGGTACGGTTAGAGTTTGGGGTAGGGTGTCGGACTAATGTGTTTGGTCAATCAGGCATTAGTCTCATGCCTGATGGACCAAACACATGCACCCGTTAAGCATAGCTTGTTTATTGTATGTGTGACTTTGTTGTTGTTGTTGCACTTCCATAGTTTCTTGTTGGTGTTTCACCGTGTACAGCACTTTAGTCCATTTTAAATATTGTTAAGGTGCTTTAATAAATAAAGTTTGATTCATCCGCCTCCTCCTCCCGCCCTTTCATCCTCATTCCCAACATATTGTTTACTGCAGAAGTGCACGTCTTTTCACCTTTGGAACCTGAGTGGAAATTACCTCAAAATGAAAAAATAATAATACTGTAGTTCCTTTGTTGGGAAGGCTTCAAGGTTCAAGTTTATTTAGTGTCCCCGAAGGGCAAATTGGGTTGCAGCTTCGCTTGCTTGTGAATTAATTCTTTACTGAGTTTGGCTGAGAACACAGCTGCACCTATAAAAGCTAGAAATGTAACTGGGATTTTAAGGTTGGTTGACTGTTGGTTTGTTTTATTCTCTGAGAAATATGCATCTACAGCAGTTCCACCGTCTGACTAATGCCTTTGTAGATTTTATTGTATTTCTATGCTGACATTTTCTATAGGTTTGTGTAGCATAGTCGAGTCGTTCTACAAGCATGTCAATGGATTCATTAGCTGGTTTCACAGAGTTAGGAGGCTGCGTAAATGCACTGTGAAAACATTCAATGTGTTGAACAGGAAAAACAAGTGTTTCTGTACTTTAAGTAAACATTTCACGTAAGGAAAGAAAAGGAGGACCGACCTCAACGCATTGCAGAGGGTTGTGTGGACAGCCGAACGCATCCCCCCCCCCCCCCCCCCCCCCATCCAAGCCCGTCCTGGGAAACGGTTTCGCAGTCGCAAGTAATTTGCAAAAAAGCTTCTTTCCCCAAACAATCAGATACATGAACGAACGTTCATGAACGAAGCGTGCATGAGAGATGGAGAGAGAGAGAGTGTTGTCTGCTAAATCCCCCACACAGTAACTCTGTCATTTCTCGACTGTTTCGGACGCAGGGCGGCTTCCCGGAACCGGGCCGGCACCCTGGGCGCGTTTCTGTGGGTCTGGAAGCTCCCCCCGGGCACCCAGACGGAGTTGTACCACTCAGTTCATATATTTTTTGTTTATTTGTGAAAAGTCATGATGAAATATTAAAGAAGAGTGCCATGTATTGCTGTACTTCAATTTATTTTATTTTATGGAATATTTTACATTGGATAAAATAAAATATACCTGTGTTAAGTGACAAATTGTTTAGTGTTCTAGGGTTAAATGGTGCATTTATATAGCGCCTTTATCCAAGGCGCTTTACATAGATTGTGCATTACATTCACCCATACACATTCATACACCGATGGTGGCGGAAACCATGCAAGGCACCAACCAGCACATCAGGAGCAATTAGGGGTTCAGTGTCTTGCTCAAGGACACTTCGACACTAACTCTGGGGGAGCCCGGGTTCGAACTGGCAACCTTGCAGTTACCATCCAGCCACTCTACCCCTGAGCCACCGCCACCACATTCTACATGCTACAGTTCGAGGGGTACACAGTACACCATGCTAACAAACCAAAACATCACAAAAGTCAACTTTGAGTTTCCCAAACATACTGTACTGTAACACATGAGAAACCAAACCACAGCCGAACCACAGCCGATGTAGCTTCACAACACTGGATTCTGTCTATTAGGAGCTCCCCGAGATAACTTTGACTTCCTTCTGTATTACTGATAAGAAACTAATCCAGCACCACAATTCAGCTTTTTCAGGGTTCTGTAAAAAAATATATAACTTTGAATTTCAAACTCTCTCTCTCTCTCTCTCTCTCTCTCTCTCTCTCTCTCTCTCTCTCTCTCTCTCTCTCTCTCTCTCTCTCTCTCCCACTCTTTCTCTATCTCTTTGCCAGGCGTGCCTCTGTGCTGTCCTGATAAGGAACGCGCTTATCAAAGTAAAAATGGGGGGGGGGATGATGTGTGTGGTTTAATATGAGACAGAGTGACATCCTTAATCTGGGCAAGACGAGGTGTTGATGAATGCTGTGTGCTGTTTTATCCAGAACACGAACACACATTATGAGGTATATGTATACTGTATGTCGTCGCTGCAGGTCGGCCAGAAACCTTGTATCTCCAGATTTAGATTTTTTTCGTTTTTATTTTATTTTTTATTCTTTTTCTGTGAATTGTGAAAAATAAATTGCACAAACCTAGCGAAAATAGCTGATCTAGAAGCTGTTGTGAGCTGTTGTGAGCTTGTATATCGGCTATTTTCATTATTTGATTGGTGCTTTTTTCTCCCCAATGTATAGCTGTTAAGTATGCCAATTGGTTCGGTGGTTCCTCCCCGGACTAGTCCCCACACACATTTGTGTACGTTGCCACTGCTGTTGTATCCTCCTGCCCCCACCGGGAGGGCGTAGAGCCTTCGCTTTTTGGGGGATTATTTATTTTCCCATTTCATGAAAAGTCCCCATTTTGGACATACAAGGTTTCCATCTGACATCGCTGCTTTGTTGAGGTAGATACAACGTATAGCGTAGGACAGCCCCACACTCGTTAAGTTGATAACCTCCCACCTCGACACTTTCATCGGATGGTGGCAGAATGGATTAAAACCGATCAACACAGCCAACAAGAAAACATTTAAATACAGATAAAAAAAGAATCCTATAAGAAATAAAATGTAATCTAACAGAGTAAGTACATCAAGAACCTGTCTAACTGTCCTGGTAGGTATATTACTAGGTAGGTAGGTAAGTAGGTAGGTAGTAGAAGTTTGGAAAGTGGTGGTACATACATGAGTTTTTTAAAGGTTTTCAGAAAACTTTTAGAAGTCGTTTTTAGAATCGGCCTCAAGTCTAAATTGGCTAAAGTAACATGTCCAGGTACTTTTTCTTTACTTGAATATGTCAATTTCTCAAAACATTTTACTCCACTACATCTCAGAGGCATATTTTTGTCATTGTTACTCCACTACAATCATTTTAAAAATGTAGTCACATGTCAGTGGGGTCCGTGACCCCTATAGGGGGGGTCATCAGAGTTACAACAAGGAGTCCGCCAAAGAGAACATTATAGCCGAAAATAGCAGATCTACAAGCTCACAAGTTCACAACGCCTCGTAGAATGGCTATTTTCAGAGAGTTGGTGTAGTAGAGGGGAAAAGAGCAGACCAAGTACAGAGCCAACGGTCAACATGGCTAAAAATTGAGCGTTTTAAAGGTTAACTATCTGAAAATACACATTGGCATTAATCCAACTATAGGCTATGAAATATACAAAAAGGTTTAATCTACAACACAGTTTTATACAATATGGGGGTCGCTGCCTCATCTCTCTCTCAGCTAAGGGGTCCTTCCTTGGGCTGAAAAACATTGAAGTCCCCTGCACAAGATGCTTCGTAGATTTGTTTAAAATTATTACTGTAAGCCCTATTTTATACAAAATCTATTTGAAAATTGCCGATCTCCTGTAGGCCTACATGCTAACGCAATGTGACTCATTATGAACTTGTACATTTTTTAATATTTGTACTATTTGTACTTTAGAGAGAAGACTAAAGAGAGAGAGAGAGAGAGAGAGAGAGAGAGAGGACAACGTTACAACCTGTTATGAAGTCCTCTCAGCAGTCTGACGGGATATGAATAACAACAGCACAGCATGACACAGAGTAGCCTATAGACTGACTGAGCAGACAGATACAGTTACTTTGTGTAGAATATTGCATCAGATTTGCATTTGCATTGTGGTGCATATCAGATATGCAGTACGGTGCATATTATACAGTTAAATTGTGGTGCATAGCTTTGCTGAGAGCCTGACTCAGCCATGCTGCAGACCGAGAGTCAATGCAATGACACCACCGTCACACACCAAGTGATTATTATCAGGCCACCTCCTCTTGTCTGTCGGTGACCTCCTCTCCTCTCCTGTCTCCTCTCCTATCCCATTACACTCAGTACGCGCAGGCACAAGTGCAGGGATGTCCTTCGGGAACACGTTTATTTAGTTGGCCCGCGGGCAGCAAACAGAGTGTTTGTCGGCACAAAGCCTCCTTCAGTGTAAAAAACGGAAGGGCCTCTTGGGGAATCAGAAGGCCACTGGTTCGTCCCATGGTTCGCCCTGTTTGAAGTGTCCAGGAGCACCAAGACACTTAACCCTGGCTCAGACACCAAAGCTTACACAGGGCGTGCGTGCGTGCGATGTGCATGCATGTGGGTGCGCTGTGTGCGTGTGTGCGTGTGTGTGTGTGTGTGTTGTTTGTGTGTGTGTGCCTGCGCGCGCACGTACACATGCACATGCGTGTGTCACAACAAATGCCAATGTGTGTTACACACCAATTTTAGGTAGCCTATACCTTTACTTTGCTAGGCCTGAGGCCGAATCTAAAAAGGCCTTCTAAATCCTGACCTAAGTTTTCTGAAAAACTTAAATTCTGTATATAGCAGCATCAACATTTTTACATTTTTGAATACTGTACATACAGTACAGAACCCAAAAATGGGTTCCCTGCCTGAAGGGGTAAAACACCAAAATGGGTAACCTATAGGTTACTTAATGGCACTTTTTATTGCATCACAATTACCAGTATTTGGATTTTACAATCCTTTATGTATTTGTATCTTGTGGTACTATTCTTATTACTTATTCCACGCGCGCGCGCACACACACACACACACACACACACACACACACACACACACACACACACACACACACACACACACACACACACACACACACACACACACACACACACACACACATGCCCAGATCAATCTTCTGCCATCCAATTTAGACTGGCGAAGGGTTTCCAATCGATCTAGGTTGTGCTTTTTCGACAAGACTGAACCCATGGCCTGCCCTGAACCCAGCCATGCCTGACCGTGTGTGTGTGTGTGTGTGTGTGTGTGTGTGTGTGCACGCGCGCGTGTGTGTGTGTGTGTGTGTGTGTCACATTGTGAGTGACACTTTGGGAATTTGTAGAACTATTATTGTAATTTTTTGGGAAATTTCAGGGAAAATCTTTGAATTTTGTGGGTAAAATTGCAACAAATGAAAAAGATGTACAATTTGTACCCTTTAATTAAATGGCAGTGGTTGGACAAAATTGCTTTATTTTGTTTCTCAACTGATAGCCAGGATAAAATAAACTGCTCACCCTAATACCAAAAACATTGCCTTAATCCAAGATGCCACCATTGACAACCTGTATAAGGCAACATTTTCTAAATTTCAACATTTTCTAGTGTCAAACTAGGGTTTTTTCATGATTCTGAATCCAAATCACTCCTTGGGCTAAAAACACCTATAGGTCTTCCTCACAAAATGTGATGAGGTCAGTAGGTTAGCCCAAGGAGTGTTTTTCGTGCAAAATCAATGCTTAGTTGGAATGGATTTAGGTTGTCAGGTTGTTCAGCTAGCCTCTACATTGACACGTTGTGAGCTTTACATTGAATTACTGGACTATAATATGAGTTGGAAGTGTTGATGTTTCAGAGAGAGGAGATAGGAGGGGTGTGTGGGGGAGGGTGCAGGTACAGGTGGGTCTGAGGACCTGATGAGCAGAGGATGAGACGTGTGGAAGGAGAGAGAGAGAGAGAGAGAGAGAGAGAGAGAGCCTGGTTGAGGCGAAATTGAAAAAGAACGGTGGAGAGAGTGGGATTAAAAAAAGGGAGAAGAAGTTTAAATGGAGGGATATAAAATTGAGAGGTGTAAATGAGAAAGTGAGCCCGAGAGAGAGAGCCTGATGAGTGATGAGTGTGAGAGGTTGAGGAAGGTTGTGAGAGTGAGAGAGACAGAGATAGACTGTGTTTGTGAGAGAGAGAGAGAGAGAGAGAGAGAGAGAGACACTTTAAATGTAATGGGATTTGCTCTAACCCAGTTTGCCACAGTTACATTCCACAGCACAATGCAAAGCTCTCTCTATTCCATTCACTCTCCATACCTCTGTCTGTCTCTGTCTGTCTCTCTATACATTTCTCTCTGCAGCTCTCCCTCCATATCTCTCTGTTTATCTCTCAATTCAATTCAAAGGAGCTTTATTCGCATGTGAAAACGTACATTTACACTTTGGGTAAAAAGATGTGTGCATTTTCTGTCCGTCTCTCTCTCTCTCTCTCTCTCTCTCTCTCTCTCTCTCTCTCTCTCTCTCTCTCTCTCTCTCTCTCTCTCTCTCTCTCTCACTCTCTCTCTCAGCAGCCTCAGATCAGAGCCACGCCCACACATAAACGTGCACCGCAGCCTTCCACAGAGTAAACAGCTCAGCTTCACTCCCACACACCTGAAGTTTACCACCTGGGGGAGCATACTTTGGTCCGACATATCATTGGTTCGAAGGAGCATTGGTCCGACTCTGGATAGGGTTGGGGGTTAGGTTTAGGTGTGCTGCCCCGTGCTCACGGTTATGGTTAGGGTGAGGGTTTGGGGTAGGTAGTCGATCGGACCAATGTCGGACCAAAGTATAGTAACTACCACATCACACGCCTGCACGGGTCAAAGTGTGCACGTCGGAATTTCAGTATGGCAATTTTATGGTCCATTTATGCTCCCTTGTGCTGCTAGATTTTCAGGCCGATATGTCGTGGCCTTCAAATCTAGTCCTATATGTCACACTGATCAGAGAGCATTGGTCACCGGGTTATATGTGTTCAATGGCAGTCCTGTGAACAATGCGGATCGGATCAATGGTGCGCCTCGCAGGTCTGAGTTAAATTCAATTGCAGTAGCCAATGTATTCTATCTGCCAGCTCACAACATTTTAAAGTGCTTTGAACAAGGGCCCAAAGGTCTAGAAAGGCACTATACAGTATACAGTATAGTCACCTACTCTCTTCATAGTTTGTCCTTGGACAAAGTTGTTTGTACCTTGATGATAAGCCATGATAATACCAACCAAATGTACCTTTTGATAAGCCATGATAATACCAACCAAATGCTCCTTGATAAGCCATGATAATACCAACCAAATGCTCCTTGATAAGCCATGATAATACCAACCAAATGCTCCTTGATAAGCCATGATAATACCAACCAAATGCTCCTTGATAAGCCATGATAATACCAACCAAATGCTCCTTGATAAGCCATGATAATACCAACCAAATGCTCCTTGATAAGCCATGATAATACCAACCAAACGCTACATGATTTGGCGTGATGCTGCGTCACATTGTGCATGCGGTTATCCAACCGACACACTGGCTGCGGTGGTGTACAACATAAAATCAGAGGTGTGGTGGACTCCATTATCTCTGGAACTCACAGTGCAGCCTATATGGGTGCTGCGTTGCTGCGTTGCTGCGTGGCTCAGCGGTCCAGGCACCCTGGCTGGTAGCCCAGTCTGGCAGTCCCGATCCCGACGGTCTTTACTGCGTGTCACCCCCCCCCCAATCTCTCTCCCCATTTCCTGTCAGCCTACTATCTATCCCTCTATAAAAAATAAAGGTGAAAGCCACAAAAACAAACGATCTACAAACTCACAAGTCATGACGTGCCGCGACGCGATGCATTGTGAGATTGTAGATCTGCACTTCTTTGTGTGTGTGTGTGTGTGGGGGGGGGGGGGGCACATGTTTTCAGATGGGGGTCTGCAGGCAAGATTCTCAATTTGGTGGTCCTTGACATTGAAAAAGAACAAACACCCACACACTGTCTTCAAATGCAGTGAGAAAACAGGGAAACAGCAACGTTTCGGACTCTGCGGCCTTCATCAGGCTATCTTTATGGCCCTTGACGTGAAAATGTTTGAGAACAACTGATGCAAGGGACACAGTGCTTGCGGTGTCGGCTAACAACATAAAAGCAGATGTGCAGTGGACTTCATTATCGGTGCAAGTCACAGCAGCACCGCAGAGCGAGATGGAGAGCATGGACATTAAACCTTATCTGTGTGATTCACATCAGGTCACACAAAGCCGCAAAACAGGAAGTAAAATGAGATTGAATCCCAGGCTCATAAATGTCCGGCCGTTGGTGGAAGAAGTACTCTGTGATTTTCTGTTGTTCTACTCAAGTAAATTAGGCAGTATACCACAATGTAGAAGTATACTCTGTATAAAAGCAGAAGGCCTTTGTGATCTCCTTCCTTTCATCTAATTTCCCATTAGAACTGGGCGGCCGATAACAACATCCAATTAAAATGGGCTTACAGTATATAAGGTATATAAGAATCTGTAGTAGCCAATTACTTCCAAGTCAGTAGCCTACATTCTGACTCTTCTGTAGCGTAATTGGATTGTGTTCCTGGACATAGCCACACCTAACACTATACCGTATGTCACGTGTCCCTGACTCTCCAATAGAACCTACTTGTAAACAAAAGCCAGCTCTGCATCATTAAAAGTAGTGTCCTGGTCGAGTCAGGCTTTATGGGGCCGAGACATGGACCCTCGCAGCACAATATAGAAAAGGGCCCTGGATGGAGTCTACATAAGAATGCTATATATGAATGACCAGTGTTGGAAAAGTAACTTTGCAACAGTAACTAAAGTTTTAAAATCAGTGTTTTGTACTATACAATTGTATGTATAAGGACAGAACCAAGAATGTTTGTTTTTGCCATCTTTGTTGGAGAGTCTGAGCAATTATGTTTTGGTTAATTTTATGCCAGTGTTAATTTTTAGTTGACTAGATAGTTTAAGTAGCCTAGGCAGGCCTAAAGTTCAATGGATTGTTCAAAGACTGAGCTTAAATCAGAATTTGCTCCCTCCCTCTCTCGCTCTTCTCTCTCTCCCCTCTATCCCTCTCTTTCTCTCTCTCTCTCTCTCCCTCCTTCCATACCTCTCTCCCTCTCTCCCTAAACCTCTCACCTTCTTCTGTACTATCACACAATGACAAAGCTGTGTGTTTTTGTACATCATCATCGCCTAGTCATTTTGGGATAATCCAGTCGTGTGACTGTGAACCTATTATGGTTTTGTTCAAAAGGTGAATCTGAATCTTTCCACAGGTACAGTAGTTTGGTGGAGGCTATAGAGACAATGATGTTTTTTGTTGATTCACTGGTTTGTTTGCTGTAGCAGACAAACTTTGTGTGTTTTGGAAACCAAATACACACACAAAACATGCAGAGCCATTCATTTCCGCATGACATTAAATGATAAGTGGTATCTGTGTTTAGCTAGTTCTACTGTAAAGTACACAACTGTGAAAATGACATGATATTATCGTATATCATAGGAATACATTAATTTGTCTCCTGTGTTGACTCTGCATACTGTGCAAATTACACACTGATTGAATATTGTATTAACATTTGCAACAAGGGACAAAAACACAGTACCGCAGTATCAATACTGCAATGTAGCCAATGCCTCAAGTAAAGTACAACAACCTCACAATTGTACTTAAATAAATGTACTTAGTTACTTTCCAGTTTCCACCACTTGGATTTGATTTCAAAGACCAAGTGCTTCTCTCTTCCCCGTCCCCCTGCCTGTGTAGGAAGGTGTCTGAGCACTTAAGGCCTGGCCATGCTAAAAGCAGTATAACCAGGTTCATCTCCTCAGCCTACCTCAGTATAGACCAGTCCATTTTATTCCCAATTGCAAGCCAAGATCTACCACTAAAATATGTTTAAAAAGCACTTGTTTTTGCCATTTCTGACAGGCTCAATGCATGTGCACACATCCACACAAAGACTAGTTGTTTAAATAATAAACACTGATAGTTATATAATCTATGCCTAAACATATTTATAAATAGAAATATTAGGACAAAAATACAAATACACTTATTTTTTTTATCCTTTATTGTCTATTACATTATAACATTTTTAAACGTGACACCATATCAGTGACTTTTGTTTGAAATGTACCTATTTGGCAGCACTATTGAGTGTCACGTGTATAGGTGAGGTAAGAACATTGGTGTTTTAATACAGAAGACATGCAGTGAACATGAACAACTTAAAACAGACTGAAACAGGTGACAGGATACAATGACTCAACAAGGACTGACTGGGGAACAAGAATGATATACATGAGGGTTAATTACAAAATGAGACACAGCTGCAGCAAACAAACAGAACCATGAAAACTATACGAGGGAATACATAGAAATACAAGACCTAGACTGGAACAACATATTTTCAGATGGGGGCCATCTGACAATTACATATATTTTTGGGGGTCGTTGACATTAAATAATTAGAGAACCACTGAGTTTTCAAAGAACTGTCAGGATTTAGAAGGCATTTGTAAAATCGTCTAAATAACAAAATGTAGTGTAGTTTTTCCACCACTGATCCCAAGTCTGTCTGGGTTTAATAAATATTGAACCAATGAAAGCTTGAAGCTATATAATGACTACATTTGATCTACGACTACGAGTGGCCCGGAAGAAAATTTCCAATTACATTTTCCCATAGACATTTCAGAAAGTATTTATTGACAGACCTGTAAGCCTCGGACAAAGCCAACTCGGATGGTGACAACTCATGACAATAAACACTGTTTAAAGCGCAGGGTACAACACTTTTTTGTTTCTTTCTAATTATTTTTTTCCGCCCAAAAGATTGTGTTTATTGTCATGAGTCACCATCCGAGTCTTTAATTAAATACTTTCTGAAACGTCTATGGGAAAAATGAATGGGAGATTCTCTTCCGGGCCACTCGTCGTCATGAAAGGTTATTTGTATTTATTTATTTTTCCATTTCCTGAAAAGGTTTTGCAGGTTTACAGCGATGATGTGAAACTGGGGCTCTTTGAAATTGAAAAGGTTGAGAATCACTCAACTAAACTGCACTGGAAGCCCCGATCCTGAGTGTTTTATAAAGGTCCATTTGGTTCCATTCATTTATTTTGTACACTCTCAGAGTTATACAGACCCGTAAACGGTCCGCTCTGGCTTACAAGTGGTCCACGGGCCTATCGTTGAGACCCAGTTGCACTAGAAGCGCCATGTGAGTAATTGGACTGTTGGCTTCAGCGTGATTAGTCTGATTGGTCCATTATTCACTGTCCCCTCTGCTGGCCATCACCAGCCACTACAGGTGCTCGCTTTCATTAATTACTTTCTTAATTGATTTGGAAACGATGCACAAGTTTGTTTATCTGAGGGTGTGTGTGTGTGTGTGACTGTGTGTGTGTGTGTGTGTGTGTGTGTGTGTGTGTGTGTGTGTGTGTGTGTGTGAGTGTGTGCGCACGCGCACGCCCCTCCCTCTTGTCTCTCATGTACTTAGGAAGATAAATGGACTTCATATTTTTGGAGCAGATTGTGAGAGCAGATTGCAGACGTTGTTGGTCCAGAGGAAAAACAAGCGACTGTTATAGCGGCGCGGCGGGCCCACGGTCAGACAGACGGATGGATGGATGGATGGATGGATGGATGGATGTATGGATGGACAGAACTCTCTAAAGTCTTCCTTTACAAGTTTAGTTGTAAAGTTTGGTTCCATCTGCATGAAGACATATACTCAATGGGGATCCCAAACTAATAGAAACTACAGCCTTTCTCCTACTGGGAGGTTTGACATGCTGAAATAGAAGCCATTGTTCACGCATTCAGAAAACAATTAATACAAACTATACTTGACTTGTAGCTGAGTAATATTTGACCAAGAGTATCTATACTTTGGGTACTTTGTCCACCATACCGTCAATATATATAGCCATTACTTTAACACAATGCAGCAAGCAGGTCATAACCAGCCCGACAGCAAAGAGAAGCAGCTCTCTGTGGAATAGATACGATCAACAAAACATTATTTTGCGGCCCTCCGTTTTGACTCCTTCTTTTCACAGGGAATACAATGTGCCTCAATCCCCCTTTAGCGAGAAGAGGTGTGTACGTGATGGCCGCTTTGTAAACGAGATGGTTTGTGGCGGACTGTAGAGAAAGAGGCTCTATCACACCGTTATCATCCTCGACAAAATTATTACCTACTAAAGAAAATTCAGTGATGCCTGGATCGAGGGACGGGGAAAAAAATCCCCCACAATTCCCCACAATGCACCAGGGCTTTTGTTGTTTCACGTTAATTGGATTCTATGGTTTTGTGAGGCTTTTATTTTATTTTTTTACTTAGTCTCACGTGTTTCATATGAAGACATGCCAGTAAGCCAGACAAAATGTTTTTTTATTATTTATATTTTTACCGTGGGCATTGCCCTTGTCCAGTTTTCGACATAATGGTTTCTGCCCGACAGTAACGATATGTTCAAATAAGCAAAAAATCAAGGTCTTCATTGGCAAACGTAATGACACACATCAAAGTCAACAAAAGTAACATAAGTGAAAAACAAGACTCCTTTGCTCTTAAAGCCTGTGGCATGTTTTTGTTCTTAAGGGTCCATCTGGACCCCTGGTGGTTTCGGGGTCGACGGGGTGCATATACGCTTGTTAGACATACTAGTCCGACAGGCATTAGTACGACAACACCGTCGCTCCTGTCATGCTCGGCCGATTACAACTAACCAGTGCTGCGGGTTAAAACTCACCCGTGGATCCCAACATGTGTGGCAGGTTAAAACGAACCTGGGGCGGGTTAAAACTAACCAATGGCTCCCGACATGCGTGGCAGGTTAAAACGAACCTGGGGCGGGTTAAAACTAACCAATGGCTCCCGACATGCGTGGCAGGTTACAACTAACCTGTGGCTTCCTGTGAGGTTAGGTTCAGGGTTGGGTTTTGGGTATAGGGTGTCGGTCTCATGACTGTAGGACTGTTAGTGCGTCGGACCAAACACATGCAGCCGGTGGTCCCAGGACTCGACATTGAGCACCAGTGCATGTAGAGTAAGAGATGGCGGGAGGAGCCATTGGTTTGTTGTGTTGCTGATAGTTATCATTAAATTATAGAGAGGCGGGCAAGATAATATGAGAGAGAGAGAGAGAGAGAGAGAGAAAAAATAAAATAAAATAAACTAAACAAAATGAAACACAAATACACAAAAAATAAATCAGTGGCTAAGTCAGTACTTGGTGTACTTTACACCACTGCTAATCGTGCACGTTATGCCGATGGCTGTGCACGTTTTAGCCGAATCGGCTTTGCCCCCTGGATGTGCACACACCCAGTAGCCTAATTTTGTAAACAACAAAGCCCTCTATACAGCATTTTCTTTTTTTTTGCCCCGCTCACATCATCATTTCTCCTCCTCCCATGATAACAATGAACACATGAAGTACATGGAAAATATTTTATACAATAATCTCTGCAGGTGTTTATCTGGGAGCAATACAAAAGAAAATGCCTCCTTTTAATGTAAGCATGAAAACTTATTTAGTTTTCTCTGCTGAATACCGATAAGGGGGGTGAGGACCAGAAAGCCTGACAATGAGAGAAATCACAGGCAGGTTTATCTGGATGCCAGCGGAAAGCTGTAATTCACTATGATTGTTGCCGTCTACTCCTGTGAAGGTGGAATTCCAGAAATGCTTTTTTCTTATAACTGATAACTGACTCAAATATTGTCTGCCATGAGAGACAGAGAGCATTGAACAGAGAAATGACACACTCTTCTTTGCGCTGTGTTAGCCTGTGTAATTACTGTTACTGCAGTCTCTGTGGGAACGGCCCATAGATAGATACATTAAGGTTGGCGAACATGCACTGCTCCCATGCTTGCGGTTATGTTTAGGTTAGGGTTAGAGATAGGGATAGTCATTTCGGAACAATGAACCTTCTGACTAATGACACGGCGCAGACTTGGTCACTGTCCCTGTCTCTGTCTGTGTAATCCACGTAACTTGAGAACCGTTCGCCCCACCGACTTCATATTCGCCACACCACCATATATGGACATAAAAGGGACACAGACGTAATATCTGGGTCGGGCATGCATTTCCAACTTGCATCGTTTCAAGTAGGCCAGTGCCCAACGGGCACCACTGTACAGGTCCCACGGGCAACGCTCTAGTAGGCTACATTTAACTTAATGACATGATGGTCTGCCGTGTGAATATCAAATCAAATCACCTTTATTTATAAAGCACATTTAAAAACAAATTCCATTGTACCAAAGTGCTAGTGTACAGACATTTTATCAACACAACAGATAGTGAGAACACAGCAAAAAGAAAAGTACAGACAATAAAAGCACAATTATAAGCAAACTAAGGTTAGCATAAAAAATCAAACGATATACTGGTTTAAAAACACAAACAAGGTCACGGGCAATCAAATGCTTGGGAGTAAAACAGGGTTTTAAGTCTGGATTTAAAAACGTCAATGGAGGGGGAGCTTCTAAGCCTCAACTTGGTTGTCGGGACATAGAAGCTCAAATATGGTGAATCGAGTGCCCTGGTTGACAGAAGTTTTTTTCTATGGAGAATAACATTTGGTGATCTTAAAATCGTCTCGTATAAGAATTGTGTTCCAAAAATAAACTAACTGTCAGCGATATTGTCGAGGATGTGGCTCTGTATCATTTGCGGCAGTCAGTCGTGCATATACAGTCTGTGTCTATAGCAAAAAAAATACAAATTCAGTAAGTAACATTAGTGTTTTCTCTCAGTTGATTCTTCATATCCTGGCCTTTAAGTCTTTACTAAAAACCCATTTCTTCTACCTGGCTTTTAATGTTTGACCTAATTAACCTGTGTACTTTTTGTGTTGCTTTGATTTTGTAATGTAACCTGTGTACTTTTTGTGTTGCTTTGATTTTGTTTTACTATGTTACTTGTGTCATGTTTCCTGTACAGCACTTTGGTTGGCCTCCTGGTCTTTGAAAATGTGCTCTATAAATAAAATTTGATTTGATTTTGATTTGATATCCATATGAGTGAAACGGCCGTGATGATTTGTTTATTTTTCAAACGCAGTTCTTATATGAGGCAATCTAAAATCCCCCTATGGGGATTACAATGAAATAAAAAGGTACATGAACCCGTGGACTTTGGTGCTCTATTGGTGGACAAGGACTCGCTGAACACAATCTCCACCGCCGTGGACTGAGCAACAGCCTCATGAGGCTGGCCTGTATCCCATCAAGCTCCATGGAAATCCAGTACCCCAACCCCAGGACATGTTTACTTGGAAGTCCACTGGCACAAACATTTTAATAATACTGGAAATACCACATGAAATATGCAATGAAATTAATACAACAAAATAACCAGTAAGACGCCCCTCACTTCATGTGAAGTTAAGTTAGTGGAGGGGTGATATTCTGATATCACTATATCAGAATATATCACAGTTTCTTTTCATTGGCACGTTTGACTGTCAAGGTATCAGCCTCCAGGAAGAAACCCTAAATACAAATAGAAGACATCATTCCACACAACAACTACACCAAGGGGTCTAATGAAGTACTGTCACCTTATAAACACATGAAAACCTGGAAACAGGTACTGTACTACAGAACGGTAGTACAGTCAAAGGCTATGCTAAAAGGATAACAAAAAAAGCCACAATGGGCTTGTTTCCATTGTGGAACACTGTAGCAGACACTCTGCCCGACTACTGTATAGCTTTGACGCAGGACCCAATGCATTGTTGGCTTGTATATTTGTCAAGATGTTTTTTTTTCTTCCATGTAGGACCCAAATGCAATGAAGTCCAAAATGTATTTAACAAATGTTTGCAGTAGAGCAACACCAGCAAACATAATAGACTTGGAAACTCAGAATGCAAGACAATAATCCAACAAACAACCCAACCTAGGGCTTAAATAGGCACAAGATTAACAGGACACAGCTGGTGAACTCAAATCAATCAACACATGGATTGGCTGGGGAAAACAAGACACAGGTGAACTCAAATCAATCAACACATGGATTGGCTGGGGAAAACAAGACACAGGTGAATCAAGGATTGCGAGACAAAACAGGTAACAATGGAAGACAGGAAACACAATATCATCACAAAATAAGATTCAAAAACATTACAAAAACAACACACAAGAAATTAGATCTTGACAATATCGCGCAGCTCAAACCATGCCGTATTTGTTTTGGGACGGTGCTTAATTAGACCTGAGGACAGAGCTCTGCTATGTGTGTGGCGCACAGTCCGCACACACACACACACACACACACACACACACACACACACACACACACACAACACACACACACATACACACACACACACACACACACACATGCAGATATGTTTGTAAACAAAGTGACAGAACGACAGGCAACAAACCTCATGGATTATTCTACCCTATGTTTTCAGATACATATTTTAGCATGCTGCTGAAGTTTAAACCGAGTAATATACACTGTCTGGATGTCATCTTGAATTAGATTTAAAACGAAGTAGTTCTGTAATCAGTAGCATCTGTGTTTGGAGGACGAGGGGAGCATACTTTGGTCCGACATATCATTGGTTCGAAGGAGCATTGGTCCGACTCGGGATAACGTTGGGGGTTAGGTTTAGGTGTGCTGCCCCGTGCTTGCGGTAATGGTTAGGGTGAGGGTTTGGGGTAGGTAGTGGATCGGACCAATGGTATGTCGGACCAAAGTATATTAACGGGAGGACGATGCAGCAATGGGAATCAAATGGGTTCATTTTTATTGGCTTTTATTGATGTGGAATGGTCAAGAGCTGCACGCACATCCACACATTTCAACAGGTGCAGGATCCAAAATAATAACTAAGAAAGGAAAGAGGAGATCTTTAAAAGCTCCCAAAACAATTTATTGACAACAGAAAATAATACAACTTTTCGGCATCAGGGGCCTTTGTCAGATATATAGGTTATTTGTATTGATGTGGGCATCGACACGTCATCACGCAGTGCGCTTTCGTTTTCAGGAAGTAATGAAAATGCGATTTTATGGACTTTTTATATGAAAACACACAATACACACCTTTAATACAGGACACATTGCATGCATCACTGGACTTAAGTGGAATAAATAGCAGAGTCTCATCTGCATAGCAATTGAAATGGATATTGTGTTTGTGAATAATGTGAGCCATGGGAAGCATAGAAATTGGGAACAATAAGGAGCCCATAATGAGGACACAGAGAGGGCACCTACAACAGATAAACTTCTATGAGCGTGAGATATGAGAGAAACCAGTCAAGCATTAAGTATCTGATGCCATCCCATTTCAAGGCAGTGGTTCAAAACACTGGTGTTCACACTTTTTCCACGTCAAGGACGCCCACATTATTATTTATTTGGCCGTGATTGAGCTCATCTGAAAACCTTTTGTGTTGTTAAAATATTTCATAATCATTTTCTGAATATTTGTTTTGTAAATAGCAGATGTACAAGGTCACAACACAACGGCTTGTGCTGGCAGATCGTCTCTTTCCAAATAGCAGAGGTATATTAAGTGATTGGGGAGAGGATACAAAATAATCGAGGAGGTGAAAGTTGCACAATATTTTTCGTTGATGAAATGAAGGATGTCTAAATAAAAAGATCAACTTGCAATTATCTTACACTATGTATGTGCATAATACTATAGAAAGTTTAGACTTGCAGTTATGTGTAGCTATAGTTGCACAAGGATAACTTATAATAAGGTGGGTATAAAGATAAATGGACTGCATGCGTACTGTAAACCAGAAGATTCAAGATTCGGATGCAAAAACACAGAACATTATAAAGGACACTTCCCACCCCGGTCGAACTGTTCAAACTGTTGCCTGTTGTGGGCGGCGGTGGCTCAGGGGTAGAGTGGTCGGATGGTAACGGCAAGGTTGCCAGTTTGAACCCGGGCTCCCCCAGAGTTAGTGTCGAAGTGTCCTTATGCAAGACACTGAACCCCTAATTGCTCCTTATGTGCAGCTTGGTGCCTTGCATGGTTTCCTCTGTCATCAGTGTGTGAATATGTGTGTGACTGGGTGAATGTAATGTGCAATTAATATAAAGCGCCTTTGCTATATAAATGCACCATCTGCCATCAGGCAGAAGGTACAGAATGATCAAGTCAGGGACCAGCAGATTCAGTAACAGCTTCTATCCCTGCACTCAATGCTGCTAAGAAATGATCTGTTGCTGCAGTAGGCCTACGTGTACATGTTTTATTCTGTTGTCTTAAGTTAAGTGCAATAGGGGGTGTGCAAATAACAGGAAGTATGGTTATGTGTGTGTTTCTGTTGTATTCGTTTTCATAGATTTCTGTTTCATATATATTTTAGTGAATTGATGCACTGATCGGTTGGCAATGACAATAAAGATCTATCTATATATCTATGTCTATGAGGAACTCAATGAGTAATAGTGAAAACCAATTAAATAACAAGCAGAAACAGGGATTGCAGGTCAACTTAAATATTGAACTTGAAAATATTGAAAAAGCATTATTGCATATATTGTGGAGTCTGTCAGGTCTCACCTCAGGGGGAGGGGCGAGTTACCATGACAACCAGGCACGCCCATGGCCGGGTCATAGACTCAGTGTATTATCCCAGAGCAATTCTAAATCAGCTGCGCCTCATTCCGGCCGCCGCCCTGGTTAGCAATTAAGGACAGCCGCAGCCTGTCAGCCGCGCCCTTTATAAACAGCCTGCGCACCTAGCAGTATCAGATCCCTGCTACACACAGACGCTCGCGCAGCATATGCCGTCCACTCGGCGTTGGATGGTAAGTCCACACTCCTCTCACTTATGGACTCTCACGTATGGACTATGTTTAGTGTTTGATTGTTTGTATCACCACTCAATTGCTCTCTTATATTCTCACATCACCAGGCTTGTAGGAGTGGGGCTGGAAGCACACGCAGGAGCGTGTGCCCCCCATAGACAAGTATACACGGAGAGCCGCATGCATACTGGAGACCCACCTGGCTCGTATCGGGGACGAGTGCGGAAGACGGGACCCCCGTATGGAAACGGCAGCCCCACAGCTCCATAAGGTCGCAGTAAGACAAACCGTTCACTATCTATCACCCGTGTTATTAAGAAGAGGCACTCATAGTGGCAAATGAGCAGCTAAGGATAATAACGAAGATTGTGAATGAAGGAAGTCACCCTGTCGATGCTAAATGAAGACTGTGAATGAAGAGTGTCACCGTGGTGTTGTACACTGAAGATTGTTGAATGAAGATAACCCCGTAGAGACTAATGGAAGCTAGCAGGCGCTAGATAAAGTGTCACGTACACCCTGTGAAAGAAGACAGGCCCGTGTTATGTTTATTTCACCCTTGAAGAGACTTTAAGTTGGCTTGCGCCGCCAGGCCCGGTGAAAGAAGACCGTTAGAAACTAGAGCGCTTACTTTGTGTTAACCCCCTGACTGCCGTTGTCGTACCGACACGGCCACCCAGTAGATAGAGAGAAATAAGAATATAAATGCTTGTGTATCTTCCTGTTGGCCGAGCCTAAGGGGCCCTCCGTACCATCCCCGCCCGGTACCATACCAAGTACTTTTACTCTAATTACTCACCACCCCGTATCCGAGTACTTCTACTCTAAAGTACTCTTCTGTGCCTTGTGGATAGAGAAAGATACGCACCCCCTTACCTACCTCCGGGGGAGCCTCCTGGCCTCCTCTGGAACCTGGAAAAGAAGAAGAGAAAGAGTTATACAAAGGTCCAGTTGGTAGACTGCCTAGACCGGGTGTCTCAAGCCCCAACTTTGTACTTACCTTGTGCTCTGACCGTATGCTAACATCCCCTCTCATCCTCTGCAGTGACGACTCCCGCCTCGGAGCCGGGACCTCATGCAAAGAATATTACTGTCTGAGTTCTGTTTGTGAAAACTGACTTTGTTTGAACCTGTTGGAGAAATAAAGCAAGGGGCGCCATCGTGTGTCTAACCCCTGAAACTGCACTCGGAGTTGTATTTCCCACCCGACCTCCCACATATGGTGGAGAATGTGGGTATTCATCTGATCTCAACCACCGCCTAAACATGGCCAGCCCCGAATTGGCCGCCCTTCTCCGAAGTCAGACTGAACTACAGAACGCTGTGCGTGAAGTTGTCCGCAGGCTAGACCGACACGGTGATGTCCCTAGGACCCCCAACGCCGTCCTCTCCAAGCAGACCCCCGAGGATGACATCGAGGCGTACCTCGAACTCTTCGAACGCACCGCCGACCGCGAGCAGTGGCCCGCCGCCGACTGGGCCGGCATACTGGCGCCCTACCTCTCGGGAGAGGCTCAACGCGCATGTCGGGACCTTCCCGCCAGAGACGCTCGAGACTACGAGACGCTGAAGGCCGCCATCTTGTCCACCCTCGGCTACAGCCTGCCCGCCCGGGCCCAGCGGTACCACATGTGGGCCTATCAGCAGGCCCAGCCCCCTCGCGCTCAGGTCGCCGACCTCTACCGCCTGACGCAGAGCTGGCTGACCACGGGCGGAGAGACCCCGTGGATTGAGAGATTAGTCATAGACCGGTGTGTCCGTGCCCTGCCATCCGACGCCAAGAAATATGTTGCCCGAGTCAGCCCCACATCCGTGGACGCCCTGATCGCCCTCCTGGAGAACCACCACGTCTGCTCGGATATGCTCCGCCAGACCAAGAGCGACGCCGTCCCCAAGACAGACGACCGCCGAGACCGACGCCGACCAGCCCCGCCGACCCCGCCGGCCCCGGTCCGGCCCCGTGCCTCCGGCCCCCCCGACCGCAGCCCGCGGATCCGCAGGTGCTACGTCTGTAATCGGGAGGACCACCTGTCCTGGGCCTGCCCAGAGCGGCCCCCCGGCCCCGATGTCTCCATGCCCTCCGCGGACAGCATGAGAGGGCCCCGCCCCTGCCTCCACACCGGAAGTGAGAGCCGACGACAGACCACCCTCCCCGCCCGGGTTGATGGGACCGACACCCATGCCTTGCTGGACTCAGGCAGCGTGGTGACGCTGGTCCGGGGTGACCTCGCCTCCGCCACCAATGGACCCACCATCCCGGTCACGTGTGTCCACGGAGATGTCCGGCGGTACCCCGTCGCCCACGTGACCGTACAGACCCCCCGTGGCTCCGCGTTGGTCGCCGCCGGAGTGGTCCCCGAACTCCCCGTCCCCCTCTTGATCGGAACGGACTGTCCGCTGTTCGAGAAATACTGGAACCCGGGACGACGAGGGCCCCCCAGGACGCGGCGCCGCCGACGCCGCCGAAGTAGCGTACCCCTCGTCGCCTGCCCCGCCCTCCGCGAAGACGGGACCTCGTCCACCAGCAGCGGCCGAGGAAGTCCCCAGCCAGAACCCGGGCCGGAAGAAGCGGAGGCCTCCGACGCAGACGACACGCCGGCCCTCGGTGAAGACCCCTTCCTAGAGTTCCCCAGAATAGACGCGCCGCCCCCCCGGCGGCAAGGATCGTTCGCCACCGCTCAGTGGGCCGACCCCAACCTGGCTGGCGCCAGGCGGAACGTCGTGGCCGTCGACGGGAAGCTGAACCCGGGGGTGAGTGAGAAACCTTTCCCACACTTCTTCGTCCAACACGACTTGCTGTACCGCGCTTGCAAGGACCCCGCTGGGGAGGTCGTCGAACAATTACTCGTCCCCAAACCGTATGTGTCCCGAGTAATGTATCTCGCCCACTCCCACCAGTTAGGGGCCCACCTGGCCGTACAAAAGACTTACGACCGGGTCGCCGCCCGCTTCTATTGGCCAGGCGTTAAGAAGGCCATTGAGGAGTTTTGCCGCTCCTGTGCCGAGTGTCAGCTAACCGCCCCCCGCGGCGTGCCCCATAGCCCCCTAATTCCAATGCCAATTATCGATGTACCGTTCTCCCGTATCGCCATGGATATTGTCGGACCCCTCCCTAAGTCCGCCCGGGGCCACCGGTACATCCTAGTCATCATGGATTATGCGACGCGCTATCCGGAGGCCATCCCCCTCCGCACCGCCAACGCCCGGGCCATCGCCCACGAGCTGCTGATGCTATTCAGCCACGTCGGCATAGCGGACGAAATCCTGACCGACCAGGGCACGTGCTTCATGTCCAGAGTCCTAGCATCCCTGTATAAATGGCTGAAGGTCAAGCGTATACGGACCTCCGCCTACCACCCTGAGACGGATGGTTTGGTCGAACGGTTCAACCAAACGCTAAAGAAAATGTTAAAACGCGTCACGGAAGAGGACGCCAAAGACTGGGACCGCCTCATCCCGTTTGTACTCTTCGCCATTCGCGAAGTACCCCAAGCGTCAACCGGGTTTTCGCCCTTTGAGCTCCTGTACGGGAGGAAACCGCGTGGCCTCCTCGACCTGGCTAAAGAAGCCTGGGAGAGCCAGCCGTCCCCCCTCCGCAGCGTCATCGAACACGTCGACGCGCTCCAGGAGCGCGCCAAACGCATCTGGCCCATCGTAAGAGAGCACATGGCCGCAGCCCAGACGGCCCAGGCGCGCACCTACAATAAGGGTGCCAAGATCCGAGAGTTCGCCCCCGGCGATAAAGTGCTGGTGTTGGTCCCCACCAGCGAATGTAAGTTCCTGGCCCGATGGAAGGGCCCATATGAAGTCGTAGAGAGGAAAGGAGACGTGAACTACCGGGTGAGTCAGCCAGGTAGAAGACGCGGACACCAGATCTACCACGTGAACATACTGAAACGGTGGCATACGCCGGAGGAAGTGCCCCTACCCGCTTTAGTAACCTTTGTCTCCCCGCAGGCCCCGGCCGTGGCCCTTGGTGAGGATCTGACGCCCCAGCAGACACAGGACTTGCGGGAGCTACTCGATCGGAACCGCGACGTATTCTCAGAGTTACCGGGCCACACCTCCGTGCTAAAGCATGACATCGACACCCCTAACGGCCAGGTAGTGAGACTACGGCCGTACCGGATCCCGGAGGCACGAAGGAAGGCAATCAGAGAAGAGGTCCAGAAGATGCTCGAGCTGGGGGTCATCGAGGAGTCCCACAGTGCCTGGTCGAGCCCGATCGTGATTGTCCCCAAACCCGACGGCACACTCCGCTTCTGCAATGATTTCCGGAAGTTAAATGAGATCTCCGTGTTCGACGCGTATCCCATGGCCCGCGTCGATGAGCTGATTGACCGGCTGGGGCCCGCCCGGTTCATCAGTACCCTCGACCTGACTAAAGGGTACTGGCAGGTTCCCCTCACGGAGAGAGCCAAGCAGAAGACGGCCTTCATCACTCCCGATGGACTCTTCCAGTACCGAGTGATGCCCTTCGGAGTACACGGGGCCCCCGCCACGTTCCAACGGCTGATGGACCGGATACTGCGACCCCACCAGGCCTTCGCGGCGGCCTACCTGGACGATGTAATCATCCACAGCGCCACCTGGGGACAGCACCTGGAGCGGGTCGACACAGTCCTAGCCACCCTACGGGCGGCCGGCCTGACCGCCAACGCAAAGAAGTGCCGCATTGGTTGGACCGAGACGGACTACCTCGGCTACACCATCGGCCGAGGGTGCATCCGACCACAGACGAGGAAGGTGGAGAAGATCCAGACCTGGCCACGCCCGGTGACCAAGAAGCAGGTCAAGTCCTTCCTCGGCCTGATCGCCTATTACCAGAAGTTCGTCCAGAACTTCGCCACGATCGCGGCCCCCCTCCACGACTTGACCAAGAAGAACCTTCCCCACCACGTCCAGTGGACGGACGAGGCGGACGAAGCCTTCCGCACGTTGAAGACCGCCCTGTGCAGCGAGCCGGTGCTCGTGGCGCCGGACTTCACAAGGCCCTTCATCCTCGCCACGGATGCGTCCAACACCGGGGTCGGCGCTGTCCTGTCCCAGCCGCTAGACGGAGATGAGCATCCCGTACTGTACATCAGCAGGAAGCTGCTGAAGCACGAGCGTAACTACTCCACTGTCGAGAAGGAGTGCCTGGCCGTGAAATGGGCCATCCATCACCTCCGGTACTACTTATGGGGCAGACAGTTCACCCTCGTGACCGACCACGCGCCACTCAAGTGGATGGCGGCGAACAAAGACCGCAACGACCGTGTCACCCGCTGGTTCGTCGAGCTCCAGAGCTACAAGTTCGAGATAGAGCACCGGCCCGGGACCAAGATGAAACACGCGGACGCGCTCTCAAGACTGTACGAAGACGAGGGAAGTAGTCAAGCTCCTTGCGGTAGCAAGAAACTTAGGGGGGGAGTGTGTGGAGTCTGTCAGGTCTCACCTCAGGGGGAGGGGCGAGTTACCATGACAACCAGGCACGCCCATGGCCGGGTCATAGACTCAGTGTATTATCCCAGAGCAATTCTAAATCAGCTGCGCCTCATTCCGGCCGCCGCCCTGGTTAGCAATTAAGGACAGCCGCAGCCTGTCAGCCGCGCCCTTTATAAACAGCCTGCGCACCTAGCAGTATCAGATCCCTGCTACACACAGACGCTCGCGCAGCATATGCCGTCCACTCGGCGTTGGATGGTAAGTCCACACTCCTCTCACTTATGGACTCTCACGTATGGACTATGTTTAGTGTTTGATTGTTTGTATCACCACTCAATTGCTCTCTTATATTCTCACATCACCAGGCTTGTAGGAGTGGGGCTGGAAGCACACGCAGGAGCGTGTGCCCCCCATAGACAAGTATACACGGAGAGCCGCATGCATACTGGAGACCCACCTGGCTCGTATCGGGGACGAGTGCGGAAGACGGGACCCCCGTATGGAAACGGCAGCCCCACAGCTCCATAAGGTCGCAGTAAGACAAACCGTTCACTATCTATCACCCGTGTTATTAAGAAGAGGCACTCATAGTGGCAAATGAGCAGCTAAGGATAATAACGAAGATTGTGAATGAAGGAAGTCACCCTGTCGATGCTAAATGAAGACTGTGAATGAAGAGTGTCACCGTGGTGTTGTACACTGAAGATTGTTGAATGAAGATAACCCCGTAGAGACTAATGGAAGCTAGCAGGCGCTAGATAAAGTGTCACGTACACCCTGTGAAAGAAGACAGGCCCGTGTTATGTTTATTTCACCCTTGAAGAGACTTTAAGTTGGCTTGCGCCGCCAGGCCCGGTGAAAGAAGACCGTTAGAAACTAGAGCGCTTACTTTGTGTTAACCCCCTGACTGCCGTTGTCGTACCGACACGGCCACCCAGTAGATAGAGAGAAATAAGAATATAAATGCTTGTGTATCTTCCTGTTGGCCGAGCCTAAGGGGCCCTCCGTACCATCCCCGCCCGGTACCATACCAAGTACTTTTACTCTAATTACTCACCACCCCGTATCCGAGTACTTCTACTCTAAAGTACTCTTCTGTGCCTTGTGGATAGAGAAAGATACGCACCCCCTTACCTACCTCCGGGGGAGCCTCCTGGCCTCCTCTGGAACCTGGAAAAGAAGAAGAGAAAGAGTTATACAAAGGTCCAGTTGGTAGACTGCCTAGACCGGGTGTCTCAAGCCCCAACTTTGTACTTACCTTGTGCTCTGACCGTATGCTAACATCCCCTCTCATCCTCTGCAGTGACGACTCCCGCCTCGGAGCCGGGACCTCATGCAAAGAATATTACTGTCTGAGTTCTGTTTGTGAAAACTGACTTTGTTTGAACCTGTTGGAGAAATAAAGCAAGGGGCGCCATCGTGTGTCTAACCCCTGAAACTGCACTCGGAGTTGTATTTCCCACCCGACCTCCCACAATATTTAAAAACAACAACAAGGGGCTCGTTTTCGAAGTGGCAACTTGGGAAGTTCCAGTTTTATGGGATCTAAGTCTGTGTTTCCTTTTTTGGGAAATAGATTTCCTACCACAATAAGTTGTGGGGAAGGGGGGGGGGGGGGGGGGGGTTCAAGCCCGGGTCAGCTCGCCATCCAGTACCAGAAAGATTAACCTGACCGCTGGCGCTGAGTAACAAGCACATTGAATTGAGTGTAGAATCAGCAGCATCTGCTGCATGTTGCTGCAATGCCAAACATTTTGGCCATCTTGAACGGAAGTGGGAGTGAAAATGGGAAAAATTATGTCACTTTTATACTGCCCTGTGATTGACAGGTTACCATGGGTTGGCACCTGGGTTACATACTGTATGCATTGGCCAGTGTTATGATGGAGCCAGTGTGTGGGTGCATGGACGTTTTGACATTTGGGATACAGCTATCCTCACTTAATTAACAACAATAATCTGACACGCACGCACACACACACACGCACGCACGCACGCACGCACGCACGCACGCACGCACGCACGCACGCACGCACGCGCACATACACACACACACACACGCGCACACGCACACGCACACGCACACGCACACGCACACGCACACACACACACACACACACACACACACACACACACACGCACACACACACACACACACACACACACACACACACACAAGAAGTAGGAATCGTTGATTGGCAAGCCTGTTGGGACTTACTTGGGAGCTTGCTATTTTTGGCGAAGAGATTTAAAGTGTAGACTCTCTCTCTCTCTCTCTCTCTCTGTCCCTTGACCTTGGCCCGTGACGCCACTATACCAGTCCTATCAATTAGCGTGTTGTGTAGCTGTGCAGTACACAGTGTGTATTATTTACACAGTGTGTAGTACACACAGTGTGTGTACCCTCAGAGGACCTCGGCGCCGGGTCAATGGAATGAATGAGGAATGAACAGCGACGCCAGAAGAAAGCAGTTAATGGCCCCTTTAGAGATTGCGGTGCTGAGACGGGAGCGGAGAGAGCGGCTCCGAGTTGTAATTACGCAGATAAATAGATAACACAGACGTAAACGCAGGTATACTACTGCAATCTGAGAGCTAGCTGCTCCCACTCAGCCTCTCAAGGGCGCAAGGTTGGTGTGTTCTCAAAACGAGTCCCAGAATGCCATCAGTGAGATGAGACACGACGGCATTTTGTGTGCACTGTGGTGCGCGTATATGCCTATAGGCTGGTATATGTGTCGTGTTATGTCAGTAGTTTCTCAGATGTTTTCATGGAGGACCCCCCACATATATATGTTTTTTGGCCGTGGACCCCTATCTGAAAATGTTTTGGTGCCATGTTACCCCCAGAAAGAAATATTCAAGGTTTCCAAACATTTTCTATATTAAAATCAAATCAAATCAAAAATAGCAGATGTACAGCTTGTACATCCCCACCCCAAGAACCCCTTGGGGTTCTCTGATGCCACTTTGAGAACTAATGACTTAAGTAAATGCAGAAATACCAAAATGCTATGCATTCTTTTATTTCACAATTTATTTATTATTTTCCTCCTTCTACATTTGCCGGTCTACAAGCTGGAAACGCATCAGATAATGTACAATTGTACTTTCAAAATAGGGCTTTTTTCGTTTGTCGTTAATTAATTAATTATTTTTTTTTTAAAGTAAAGAGAATGCATGGGACGTGACGCAGGCATATTGCAGTCTGAGAGCTGCTCAAGGACACAAGGTTGGCGTACGTGTCCCAAAATGAGTCCCAAAGTGTCATCAGTGAAATGAGTCTGAGCAAAATGAGACATTTGTGGGTACATTGTGGTACTGTAGCGTACAGTTGAAGGTCCATAGAGCGGCCATTTTATTTATTTACTGCTTTAACCATAAACCTAACCAGAGTCCCTCAAAGCTTGTGTTGTGAGCTTGTCTATCTGCTATTTTCAGATAAAGCTTTCCCCACAATACTGATGCTGGGATTTAAGTGTTTGTATGAAAAGTGAATTACAGTAGTAGTCAAAGTGTGTTTGTTTTTTAGTCTTCATTTTACACTCAAGGATCTCCCGCCTCCCGGGCCCCGGACCGCACTTTGAGAATGAGTGCCGTAGAGGGGCCGTTCAGGAAATGTGTGTTTGATCATTAATGGTGCTTACAGTATGAACATGCTCATTAACGTAACGACATTCAAATTATTTTATCTCATGTGAATTTGTTTTTTGGTATTAAAATGCACGCATTAGTTGGAAACACGTGAGAAGGAAGAAGAATCAGACTGTGTCTGATTATTTGTGCAACATCTGTAACAGTATTAACAACACAATGTTCGTGTACACCTAAAGGCTTCTGATATAATTAAGGTCAAGGTTTATAATAGAGGTCAAGGTATCAGTATACTATACTTGAGTATTTAATGTTTTCGATACTTTACTCCACTACCTTTCAAAGACAAATATTGTAGCCTACTTTTGAGTGCCAGAATGGTACCGCCAGAATGGTACCTCCCAGTCCCGGCAGAGTAGTTCAGGAGGAACGGATTGTGTGGCCCTGGTTTTTCCCTAATGGGACTTATCGAGGGTAGCTACTGGGACGTAAGTCGGGACTTGATCACCCCGGCTGGGTCACCTGAGTGAGGGGTATGATGTGTTGGGAGACCCGAAACCCTGATGACCTTGGGATACATCACTGAGGATATGTCCCAGGTGCATCCATTTATGTATGTATTTTGTTATATATTATATGAGTGCACTACATTTCTAGGAAGGGAGAAAAAAAAAGTAATTTACCTGCTCATCCGATAATTTTCACTATTGGTATTTAGTTTTAGTTTTAGAACATTTTTGGAATATCTCTGGGACATTAAAAAGCTAACGTAATTTGTACTGTTGAATATCTTTTTAAAGCAAGTAAGTAGTAACTATACTAGGAGTAGATACTTTTATTTCCGTGCTCTGCCCTTGAGAAACCGATCTTCTACTAGTCTTGCTCACTCTTTGCGTCCCTCTGGACATGAGAGAGAAATGAACAGGTACACAATGTAAACATGTTCTGCTGTTTGATGTGAACGCTGGGAAGGTGTTGAATGTTCAGTACTTTTAGCCCCTGAATCACCTCCACAATCCCCCCCATCATCCCCTCCTTCCTGGTATAACACGGTGTGAGGTCCAAGGTAATCCTCCCCTATATAGCTGTCTTCCCTTTCCTCTTTCTTCTCACACACACACACACACACACACACACACACACACACACACACACACACACACACACACACACACACACACACACACACACACACAAGGCCCTTCTGCTGCTGTGGGACTACAGTATGCTGTTATGCTGTGATTCATAACCCCTGAACTCTTTACTGCTGGCTCGTTTGTGATTATGAGCACCGCGCACCTGGTTATGTCATTTCAAGTTGCGGTCTATAGCTATGTTTATCCATCCAGCTATCTGTGTATGTAGTATGTACAGTATCTATTTAGAGGTGTGCACCTTTTTTAAGATATATATTTTTGGGAGGCTTTTATGCCTTTATATAGGACAGTAGACTGATGGGAAATGGGGGGAGAGCAAAGGTCATCGGGATAGGGATTCGAACCCGACGATACACGCTTTCAGGGTGAATTAGCAGCCTAGGTGGAACTGACATCCTATCATCATAATTTTTCGACCGCGGTCGAGATCATGGATTTCACAATGCCATGCCAGACTTTCCGGTCCTTCATTTGCCATCCCCAGTTCCTGCTTACTGATGCATGTGTCCCTAGCGATGACATCAGGGAACGACAGTTTTCTACTGTGGGCTGGGGGCCGGGGGCTTTAGCCTATACCTTTAAGGTATCATTCTGTTCAATCACTGGTGGGGGGTTTCTATGGTGGAGCGTTCCAATTTCCACATGAACGTTACACAAGCTTCAGGGCCCAGCGTTCCATTCCATTTCACATGTCATACAGATACAGAGCCTGGGAATGAGAAACAGAAACACAGGGTTTCTCTACGAGTCAATATAAGTGATAATGTTTGAGAGGAGGACGTGTGTTTGCACTTGTCTTAAGGCCTCTACATAGTCCGTTTTGTTCCTTGCGTGGGGGAGCCGCACGCCAAACCTGCCTTGGGGAGAGCCACAAGAGAGTGAGAGCACAGAGTGTTGGTTTTTTAGGTGGGGCGCGGCCGTGCAGCTGTCAGTCCATCCGCGCTGATTTAGCAGGCGATTGGGCAGGTAACGGTGCTCCCAGATGACACCGTGGGATTCCCTCTTAGCCCCGCCTCCCTGTCTCTCTCTCTCCCCAAGGGGGTTCCCCCGTGGCGCCGGTCCAGGACCGAGACGCCACACTGTATATTTGATGAGTCGATGGGTGGCTCTTCCAAGGGAGATTTTGCGCTGTCATTAGAAGGCGGGTGTAAGTGCCATCCAACCGTTTCTCTAATGGCTTTCACCCTATAGGCCTACTGGATGAAATGATACGATGCATTTCGATACATCAACGCATATGGCAGATTTACTATTATTAGTTACAAACTGCTGTGATGTATGTAGAATCACTGTCCCAGGCCTGGCGCCACGGACACACACACACACACACACACACACACACACACACACACACACACACACACACACACACACACACACACACACACACACACACACACACACACACACACACACACACACACACACACACACACACACACACACACACACACACACACACACACCACCTTGACCGCCTATAGTCAAGATTTTTTTTCAAAGGGCGCACACAACTTACGCACCGCTGCGCACAGACAGACAGGCGCTGAGCGCCCATAGGTATGCAAATGTGTGGCTGACCCCTCTACTTATGCAAATGACCCCTACACTGTTGTGTCGTCCTGCTGGGCCTGCACTGTCCTTGACGTGAATGTCTTACGTTAAATAAAATAAAATAGATTATCATCGGCTACAATCCATTATGTCACATACTGCTATAGCCGATCCATCCGTCCGTCACCACACACTTATTTCTATTTGGGTCTAGAAATGTGTGTGTGTGTGTGTGTGTGTGTGTGTGTGTGTGTGTGTGTGTGTGTGTGTGTGTGTGTGTGTGTGTGTGTGTGTGTGTGTGTGTGTGTGTGTGTGAGAGTGGGGTGGAGTTACTATAACCCATAATAAGTACTTTCCTACACTGTCCTGGTGTCAAATCATTCCTCAAATGACCTACAGTGGGAACTTGGCGTCTTGGGTTTGAAGCACTTATCACTCAGCTCTGGTAGTTACTCTCTGTCTCCGTAACTGTCATCTTTTTTGCGTTTCATATCGTTGCTGTCGGGCAGAAACCTCATATCTCCAGATTTTACTTTTTACTTTTTATCCCACGATTTGTCAACCCATTTTTCACCCGGTGTCAATCTAATGTGATCCTGTGCTCTACACACCCTCTGCCAACCTGGGGAGAGCAACCGACTGACTTCATGCTTCCTTCAATGCATGAGTGTCCAAGCCGCTTCTTTGCACATGACAGGAGGGAGTTTTGGAACTAGCACGTGGAAAGAACATGTTATTCCAACCAGTTTCTTTCCCCTCCATCAGGGGCCGGCCAGGGCGAGGCAGTTTAGAGACCAGGATTACTGCATGTTTTTTTGTGATGTTACCTACTATACCCTAGGGGACACGGGGAGAACATGCAAACTCCACACAGAAAGGCCCTTTCGCCAACCCCACCTCGGGTATGGGCACTGATGGAAGAGAGAACACGCCGCCAGCACCCACAGCGTTCCCATAGGAATCGAACCCAGGACATTCTAGCTGTGAGGCGACAGCACTACCGACTTTGCCACTGTGTCCCCCATATCTCCAGATTTAACCTTGTTTTATGTTTTATTTGCCGAACTTTGCGAAACTACAGTGTAAAAAATAGCCGATCTACCAGCTCACAGCATGTCGCAATGAGTTGTGGGCTAATAATAGATCAGATATTCTTTTGCAATTTCTGAGGGTTTTTTTTAATTGAAAGTGAAAGTGCTTATGTGTGTGTGTGTTTCTTTTTTAGATTGCAGCATATTAAATAAGAGTTTGTGACTAAATAATAACTACACTGGAATCCATTGGAGCAGAGGTTCTTTCGCACATACAGGGTTTTCGGCCGACAGTCTGGCTGATATAATAAGACATTTTTAGCGTCTGCACACCTCCCACACTCGTCAAGGTTACACCATGTTTTGGGACCCTGTTGATCCATAAATCAAGGGGGGATAATGTAATTGGTGGAGATCGAAGTTCGCGGAGGCTATTAATTCGCCAGGAGCCCCTCGGAGGCACTTAAGCCTGCATTACGAACACTCCAAATGTATTTCCATCCGTTTGACTGGCTGCGCTCTGTGCATGTGTGTGTGCATGTGTGTGCGTGCGTGCATGTGTGTGCGTGTGTGTGTGTGTGTGTGTGTCTGTGTGTGTGTGTCTGTGTGTGTGTGTGTACTTGTACTAGTATACTTGTGAGTGCCAAATGTATAGTAGAATTTTATGAATAGATTAGACATTGTGAGGACACATTTTCTTGGTCCTCACAAGAGGAAATCGGGCCTATTCCTTGTGTGCTACCACTGATACTAATGAGGAAGGCACTGTTCCATTCTGGTCAAACAGAGACAGGGTGCTGGTATTTTGCATGTTGGCTCAATGGAAACACTTTGCTACAGTCAGTCTCAAGACTGAAGGGGTTCCAAATGGCCCTTTATGGCCTCATATTACACAAACATTCTGAAGTTTATTACAGACACAGATAGATATAAAATACAGTAAGAACAGTGGATCTGTGACATCACTGGGACAGTAATGGACAGTCATTCATGTGGCCGGGTGGGGGCAGCTTGGGGTGATGATGACGAGTATTGTGGGCGTGTCAAGTAAGCAGTGTTTCGTTTCTAAAGTGTTTGGGAACGGCAGACAGTTTCCGACGAGGAAATAAGGAGAGGAGTGGGTTAGCAGCTTTCGCTGCAAAGTGATGCAATGAGATCAGAGTGCCTGCCATTGTAGTTCTGCTGAGGGTAGTGCAGTCATTCAGTAACGTTGAGCAACATGCAATTGCTGCATGTATGGGAACTCACGCGTGTGTTCATTGACCCAATTCAAGCACTCATCTGTAGCAGTTTGTGTCTTTGATGTGATCACGATTCACGAGTGGTCACTGCTTTAGCCCATACACTAGATTAACCTCTCTGTTCAGTTCCTCGCCCGCCACATTGTTTGCTTAATTGCCTTTATTTACTGCGGATTGCATTCACACCTGCACCGATTTGTAATCAAGTGCGACTGGAAGCAAACCCCCCGTTTTTGAGTAGAATGCGGTTCTTTGATACGCATTAGGATTCGAATGAGCCTTCACACCTGCCAAACGAAAATGCGCTTTCTGAAAATGCGCAGCAGGATTCGTTTTTAATCGCAGCAAAGCTTTCTGGTGTGAATGTCACCTCAAGTGCATGTTCTGCAGTGGCTTGGGTGAGGTCTGGAAACTGAGGCTGTGGCGTGAGGGACTGCTTATATAGGGCACACCTAAACTGTGATTGGCTAATGACTAATGAGTGGTGTGATGGCAAACACATGTGTCATTGTGGTTGCAGGGAATGGGAAATGTCCACCACAGGCTGCCATTCAGAAAGCATGAGAACAGTCCCTCCACAGAATTAATTTCAACCATTGTTGATTCTCTTGAATTGTATCATTTTCAATGGGGCTGAATGTGTTCCAGTCAATTTGCAATTCTAGTGCTGTCTACATAACATGCTATAGGTCTGTAAATATATATATATATATATATATATATATATGAACCTTTATTGAGAAAGGATATCCTCTTTTTCGAGGGGGTCCAGCAACATACAGCAAATACAAGACAATACAAGTACATTCATACATAATCGAGGACAAAACAAACAATAAAGCTCTCCTAAAACTAGCCGCTCCCATCCCACCTATTCACCCACAACATTGTATAAATAAGTCAATATAGTAATGATACAAGTATACAAGATGATGAACATACACCGGAAGAACAACAGGCCGAGCATCATGACAGACATGCGAATGCATTAACAACATTGTCAATACATCATGACCAAGTACAAACATGCACTTGAAAAGAGTAAATAGTAAATAGTAGATAGTAAGTAGTAAATAGTAAATAGTAAATTTTCCTCATGATGTAAGGAAAGAGAGAACAATCAGAACAATCGGAGGCATTTAGAAACAGGAGCATGGTGTTTGGAGATGAGTAATGATAGACACTTTAAAAAATATCAAATGTTAAGTCTACAAAAAGTGCTATCTAAGGGGTTAGGGTAAGTGCTACAGCCAGGCCATGATGGAGTATGAAAAGGTGGGTTTTCATGTATTAAAAAAACATTTGGCCGAACTGTATACCGATCTCATGCGGTAACGTGAGCCTATAGTGCCAGTGAAATGTGCGACATAAACAAAGAAGAGCCCTCATCCGGCCGACCATTTTACCCTCCATTGTGGCACCAGGCTCACTCGCGGCCATGATCTGTCGACTGGACTATTATTATTCATAGTGCTACCTCAAATATTAATGTTTTAATAAGCTCTAAACATGGTCTTTATCTCATTCTGAGCCCTAAAAATGCTTTCGATCACTTGTGTGCACGTGCACGAGGAGAAATCAGCTAACGGACAGTAAATAAAATACTATTAATTCTGGATTAAATTACATTAAAGAATCCCGAGATTTCTCTGGTTAGCACAAGAATCCAGAGAAATCGCGGGTATGGTATATATTGTGTTTATGTATGTCTTTATTGTCTTGTAATAATATTCAAAATCCCGAAAAAGTAACTAGTAACCATATGCTTTTGCTTGTCTCGCGGCCTTCCTTTTCATGTCTAGGAGTCTCTTTGTGTGTGCTGAGGCCGCCCCTCTCTGCCGCTTGGGTGGCTTCCATTTCGCGGCATCTTTCTTGAGCTTGGCCTTGCGCCTACGCCTTTTCCTCGCTTCCTCGGCTGATATGTTGTCTTCGTTGAGCTTCAGCAGTTTGGAGGCGCACGTCGCCAGTATGTTTACCATGTTCTGCAAGGTGCTGTTCAGCTCCGTCCAGTAGTTGGTCATGGCCGATATCTCCTCCTCCTCCTCCGGCGTTTTCTCCTCTATTGCCGGGAGCTCCTCATCATCCTCCTCCGTCTCCTCCGTCTCCTCCTTCCCATCATCGTCATCATCATCATCATCATCCTCATCATCATCATCAGCATCATCATCATCATCATCTTCATCATCATTAAAATTATCCTCATCGCCTTCTTCACCTTCTTCGCCTTCTTCGCCTTCTTCGTCAACGATCTCCTCCTCCTTCTCCTTCTTCGGCTTGATGTCCTTCTTCAGCTTGATGTTCTGAAGCTTTTTGGCGATGCGGTCGACGACGGGCTTCACGTTTACCAGCGTCTCGACCAGGCTATCCAGGTTGTACTTGTCCGTGGAGGCGCGGTTCTCTTTATCTTGCATGGTGTTATCGGGCATGTCCAGGGTGGCCTTCTGTGTTCGCCGCTTCTCGGCCACGCAGTACTTAAGCTCCGACAGCGCCAGCTCCAGAGGGGCCGTGGTGTCGCGGAGCCCCTGCAGGACCTCGTCGTGCAACGCCTTGGTCGTCTCCAGGCGCACGCGGGTCTCCCCCTGTGCCACGAAGTGCTCCACTGTCTCCTGCGCGTTCGACAGTCCCGTGACGGCACCGAGGTGGCGGAACGCGGCGCGGACCTGGAACTTGCGGTGCGACATGACGGCGCCGCGTACAGCCTGCTCAGCCAGAGCCTGGCACTCCCCGGCCTTTGACCCGTAGCGCTGCAGCGCGTCCTCCCTGCCCTCCTGCTCGCGAGACACCGCCTCTTCCAGCCGACGCAGCTCCGCCTCCGCGGCTTCCATGGACAGCTGGGCCTCGCAGTTTGCGGCGCGCAGCTCGCACAGCTCCTCTCGGGTCTCCAGGACGCTGGCGTCCAGGCAGTCCAGCTGGTTCTGGAAGCTGAAGCCCTCCAGCTTCAGCTCCTGCTTGATCTGGAAGTAGCTTTTGGAGATTTGCTCGGCGTCCTGGAACTTCATCTGCGCCTTGGCCAGGCTGCTGCCCAGCCCGCGCTGCTTCCTGGTCTGCTCCTGCATTTGCCGCCCGTGCTCCTCCGCCTTGCTGCACCCCGGCTTCAGGGTCAGGTACTGCAGTCGGAGGTCCTCCAGGCGCTGGCGGCTCACCTGCGTGGCGTTCACCATGGCATTGAGCTGCTTCGTCTTGGACACCGACTCCTCCCTCAGCATGAGCACGGCCATGTTGCCCGACACGAGGCGGTGGTGCTCGGCATGGAACTGCACCAGCTCCCTGCGCAGGTCCGTGTTCCCCTGCCGGAGCTGGGAGATGGTCTCCCTGTTCTGCATGACGTTGGTCTGGGCGCTGTCCTCGTTGACCCTCATTTCCCCCTCCAGAAGTTTAACTTTTTGCTGCATCTTTTCTATTTCGTCGCTCAGGGATGCGTTTACGGTGTTGTAGGCCATGCTAGCTGTGTGTGTGTATGTGTGTAGAGCCGCTACAATGCAAGCTAATTGTGTTCATATGTGTACTTATAAGTAGCTGAATGGCTGACGGTAAACACCTAATATACGGCCTGATCCTGATGTCAGCATTGCCCAAATGTGGAATTCTAGTATAGGGGTCCGATAACACTATAGCTCACATTTGTTGGTCACCCATCTATCATCGTCTGGGGGGTACTGTTATGGGTGACATGACGATTATGTAATCTTTGTGTCATTACCCCTACTACTATCACTGTATATTATAGACCGATGCCACTTATCCAAACAAATTGGAGGCTAGGGGATGTAGCACACTGTAATATTCCATTGCGGTATGAGGTCATAATGAACTAATAATCCATTGAGAAGTGCAAAACATTGGAGGCTAGGGACTCAGGGAGTGTAGCATATCGTTGCTTGCGACCAGAGGTAGCAGTTAACTATGAAACTTTGCGTTTTTGACACCAAGCCCCCAGATCATCGTGACATCACGTGACATCAGCCCCCCGGTCACCCCAGGCAAGCCCCCAGGTGCGCAGCAGGTCATCATGACATTACGTGACATCAGCCCCCATATACGGTGCCCAGGTCATTGTGATGTATTGGTCAAAGTTCATCCCTTGCGGCATGGGCATGGGCCATGCCACTCGCCCAGTCTGACTGAAGTCACCCAGGCGGATGCATGCGTGCACACGCCGATCTGCCCCAGCAGTACGACCGCCGACGAGCTGCGCCGTCGTCTGGCCAGGGAACGCCAGAGGCGCGGCCGTCAGAGACTAGAGACTAGAGACTAGGCCGTCAGAGACTAGCTGCTGAGCAGACTCTGAAACCTGGAGAGCGGCGCCGTCGTCTGGCTGCCGAGAATCTGCAACTTCTCATCTGGGCAGAAAAACTAGAGTTCTCAACAGGCCCGAAAAAATCAAACCCTGTTCATCCAATACACTGCCCCCGCCGCCACCCTTTGATCTCCGTATATGGAGCTGACCTGTTCTGACATTCCATGTCTTGATCTGACCTCATCACACCCTGTACAATCAAGGTACGCTCCATATATGTCCAGTGCACTCCTCGCCCTCAGGCGTCATATTTCCCTTATATGTGATATGGGTCATCGCTGTTATGTAACAGGTCTTCGGAAAGCAGGTGCACGATCCCACCAGATGTGTGCGATATACAGAGTAGTTTGTAGGCCATCTTGGGGGTGCTGAGGTCCATTTCTCGAAGAAAGGAGTTCCACAAAGACTCTCGTTAAGATAGCCAGAGTTAAAGATTAAAGTTACCAAAAGCTAGAGAGTATACCAACCGTTAATATAGAAGAGTTTAATTCTATTCCAGATCCAATTTAATATTGGGATGCTTGAGTTTGTCCCCTGCTAACTAACTGCATTTCATGGTTCAACTAACTGCATTTCATGGTTCAACAGGCTCAGAATGGACAGCACTGACGCACGTTTTGTATTTCCATGTTTCTGAACCAAGACACTATAACATAATAAAACAAAACACTATAAAAAAACACAAAACAATTCAATAAAATAAAATAAATGCACATTAAACTGCAAGCATCTGTAAATATGTGTGCTTGGTAATCTCACAGAGTGACTTGTAGCCAGATGTACGTTAATTTGATTGGATATATGTATTATATGTATATTTGTTTTATTTAACCTGTTTCTATCTCTTTCCCTCATTAGCTCTCACTCTACAACCTGGTCGCCATAGAAGAGAACTGTGTACAGCCAAACCCTAACCCTACTAACGTCACGAGAAACAAGGCCTACAATTAACCTTAAACCCTGATCTTAACCCATAAACGGAAATGTACATTTTGTGGTCCAGAAACGTTGGCCTTCTGGTTGAATACTATAAAATTATGGAGCATGCAAATAACACAAAACCAAACAACAAAAACAATTTCATACACTTATTTACACCCTCTTTACGCAAATGAAGCTGATTCCGATTCTGATTGAGTTGACATATAAATGTGATTCATCTTTAATTGCATTATATGATATATTTTATTATAAAATCACCTCTGCCTGTTGCTGCTAGGAGGATTTTAAACATGGTTAGGATGTCTAAACCTATTCTTATTTTTTTGCCTTATCCTGTTTCTTATTTTTCATTTTATTTTATGTTCATTACATTATCTTGTATATTGTATTATTATTGCTGCACAGTTCAGTGTGCTTTGTATATCTGTATACGAGTGAGTGACAAATAAACTGTATTGATTTTTCATACATTATTTAGTTTCCAGAGAATTATTTTGGGAATTTTAACAGAGACGCACGTGAATACTGTACATGGCATAACAAGTTGTGAAACATTTCCACAAGCCTCCTGCTCCAAACTGAAGTAAACATTTCAAAATAGATCTTTTGTTTTGGAGCTGTGCTCCAACGTGTGGCTTTGTGTGACGTCCTCAAAAGCCACGTTAGCTCTAAGGCTTAGAGACCTCACTCTGCACCACGAACTGCAACCTCAGACGACTGGGTCGTCGTCCGCTGTCATCCCTCCATTTCCAGCTATCATGGGGCGGCAGTGGCGATCCAGAGTTCGACCCCGGGCTCCCCCACAGTTAGTGTCCTTGTGCAAGACTCTGACTTGCTCCCGATGAGCAGGTTGGTAGGTTGGTACCTTGCATGGTTTCCTCTGCCATCGGGGTGTGTGAATGGGTGAATTTAATGCACAATCATTGTAAAGCCAAGGCGCTATACGTATAAAATGCATCATGTAACGTCTTATGCATGCCAGTCTTTTCTTACGTGCTTCGGTGGCACGCATTTCTTATTCTTTTTTAGATTTAGATTTAGATTCTTCCTTTTTTCTTCCTCTTTTTCCAGGACCTCGTCCTGTAGTTGCGATAGCTTAGTCCCACAGCGCGTAAACAGCTTCACCATGAATGAAATGGAAGAAAAGGAGAGTTGGATCATCCAACTCTCCTTTTCTTCCATTTTTGAGTCTTTGGACTCTTTGGACTCTTTGGACTCCTCCTCAGCTTTCAATGCTGCCTGCTCGGCCTGCTCGGCCTGCTCAGCCTGCTCGGCTTCTCTTACTTCCTTTGCCTCCTTGCGCTCCAATTCTTCCCTTTCCTCCTCCACTTCTCTTACTTCCTTTGCCTCCTTGCGCTCCAATTCTTCCCTTTCCTCCTCCAGAGTAATGTTTTGTAGTTTCTCGGACAGGCTCAACGAGATTTTGTACACGTTGGCGAGGGTCTGATTGCGGTTCTTCACATGCAATTTGGCTAACTCGTAGTTCTCCTCTGAGGTGTGCAGTTGCTTCATGGGCCCATGCAGGATCCTCTGCTCTCTGGCGCGCTTCGCCGCCAAGGAGGATGCCAGCTTATCGAACTCCTCGTCCACTCGCATCTTCTCGTCATTGAGCTCCCACAAAATCTTCATGTTCTCCGCCTTGGTCTTCTCCAGGCGGTTCACGTTCTCCCCTTGACTCACAAAGGTCTCCACAAACTCCTGCACGTCTGTGACTCCAGAATTGGCCTTGAGGAATCGGAAGACGGCTCTTTGCTGTGTCTTGCGGTGCGTGTGTCGTGTTGCCTCAACCGTCGTTTCAACCTGAGCCTTACGTTCCTTGACCTGTTCCCTGCCGAGTTCCAAGACGTGTTCCCTTAACTTGTGCTTCTTCGAGAGCGTCTCTTCCAGCTGCTGGAGCTCCCTTTCCGCGGCCTGCATCGACAGCAGAGCGTCGTTGTTCATGACTTGCAGTTGGCAAAGCTCCTCTCTTTTCTCAGCGAGGATCGCCTCGGAGCTGTCCAGCTGGTTCTGGAAGCTCAGGCTCTCCAACTGCAGGTCGTGTTTGATTTTGAAATAGCCCCGGGCGACGTCCTCCGCCTCCTGGAACTTGACCTGAGTCTGCAACAGGCTGCTGTCCAGCCCACGCCGCTTCCTGTCGTCCTCCTGCGTCTTGCGCCCGTGTTCCTCCGCCTTGCCGCGCCCCGGCTTCAGGGTCTGGTACTGCAGCTTGAGGTCCTCCAGGCGCTGACGGCTCACCTGCGTCGTGTGTTTCATGGCGTTCAGCTGCTTCATCTTGGACATGGACTCCTCCTTCAGTGTGGCGATGGCAAATTGTCCCGACGTGCTGCGGTAGGTTGCATGGTGAAACTCCATGAGCTGTTTGTGCAGCTCCTTGTTATTCTTCCTGAGATGATAAATGATCTCCTTGTTCTGCTTGATGGTTACCTGCACACTGCCATCGTAGGCCCCCATCTCGCCCTCCAGAAGTTTCACCTTCAGTTTCATTTCTGCAATCTTGTCGTCTAGGGATAACTCCATAGTCATTTTAGCTAGTGGTGTAAATGTTACTCTACGAGGAAAATAAATGGTGTTCACTAAGTGAATACCTGTTCCCTACTTTTTCCTAAGCATCAAAGTAGCCGAATGACTGACCGTAAACGCATCATATACCATGTGATCCTAACTAGGTTGTTGCTGATGTCAGCCATGACCAAATATGGAATTCAAGGTTGGGACAATGTTAGAGCCTGCCCAACCATTTTGACCTGTTAACGCATTGACTGACAGACGGTGTAGCCGATCTGCAAGCTGACAACGCGGCTCAAAGCGACACATAGCTTGTAGATCTGCTAATTTCAATAGTTTGGGTCCTCACAGGCTAAAACGTTTGGGAACCACTGGTTTAGATCACATGGTGACTTCACAAATAGATAAATGAACTGGATCAACTGCAGTAATGCTCAATGCATTCAGATAACCAGACTCGGTGCCATCAGAGTTATGTACCGATAGAGACCGAATAGTAAGTCATCACCCACCCCTGGATTTCACCAGGGACGTGCAGAGAGTGTTAGAGAGGCAGGGGCTGAAGTCCCGTAAGAGGGCACTTTTGGGAAAACATAGCGAAAATAGCAGATCTGCTATTTTCGGGTAACGACATGGATTTAGAAACAAATGTGTTCAACGCAAAATTCTGCGTTCCAAGTTCAGGAGACTTCGGAAAAAAAGCAATTCTCCTGGATGCTGCCTTCCAGTATGGCATGGAAAGGAAAGGGGAGCCATTTTCATTTCTTTCACCACAGTAAATGCTGGATTCATGGTCTGGAAAGGGCAGCTGTTTTACAGATGGGTAAAAGGGAAGGGGCTGAAGCCCCCGTTGATGTCTATGTGTGCACGTCCATGGATTTCACAATGCCACGCCAGACTTCCCGGTCTTCCCCTATAGTGATGACATCAGGGAATGACAGTTTTCTACCAGACAATTATGTGGATGTGATTTTCATATGTTGCTGATGTCTGAGGTGGGTGTTATATTTTCAGTGTTAGGTGTGTTTCCCTGCCCACGGCCATGTTTTTGACGGTTTTTGGGTGAATTTCACACTGGTTTAAAGATAGAGGGTAAAAATCACACCCGTGTTGAAGTGAGTGGTGCAACTCCGTGTGGGGGCACCCGTGGGGTAGTTCCAGACCCACAGGACCACAGCCAGGTCCAAAACGGTAGAGAAATGAGAGTTACCATGTGGGGGTCTTGGGGGGGACCCCATGGAGTCCCTGGGGGGGTCCCCGGAATATACAGACCCCAAGAAACGTGCCCAGGGGGCTGGTCCGATTCCGGCGAGCCGCCACACGTCCGAAGCGGTTGAGAAATGACAGAGTTACCGTGTGGAGGTCCCTCTACTGTACCCTCTACTGTACTGTACTGTCACTGTACTGTAGTGGCACACACGAACCCATCATATATACAGTTAATATGTGCATGTGTGTTTTTGTGTGTGTTAGGTTGCGCACAGGTGGTGAAAATCAACAATGCTGTTTTCGTTCTCATACCCAGGCATCCAGGCACTCAGGCAGGCACCCAGCCACACACATAGTTCCGTAAGGGAGTGGTTGCACCACTCAAAAAAAGGGGGAAAAAAGGGGGGAAAAGGAAAATCCCATACACCCATAAAGGGCAGTTGATGCAAAGGAGAAGTTTCCCAGCTGCATCATTTTTTAAAGACTTTTTAAAGATTTTTGAGGGGCGCTGATAAGAGCACCCCTCACTTCATACGGTGTGATTTTTTAAGTAATAATCAAAGATTTCACAGATTTTGCCCCTCCATGATAGTGCCCCCATGGTCTATTTTTTTCTTCTATAGGCTATTAAAGAAGAGTACCTCAAATTGCCATGTATTGTTGTACTTTCACATCATTTGATGAGAGATGTTTATGGAATTGATTATATCGGGTAAAATATATCTGGGTTTAGTAATGGTGTGACAGAATTAAGGTTTACTGTTTTTGGGTTACAGAGGGTTGGAATGTCCAAACCTATTCTTTTTTGTACTATCCTTATTATGTTTATTTTATTTTGATGTTAGGCAAGTGGTGTGTGGAGAATTCCATGGGGGGCGTCTGTGTATTCCTGGGACTCACATAAATACATCTCTGTGTGGCTGAGACACGCAGCACGCACACATGGGTGCATGCTTTTGGTTAGACATTGGTCCGATATCTCAAACCCTCACCCGAACCCTAACTTCCCACAGGGCAGCACACCTTAACCTATAACCTTAACCCTCTCCCAACCGTTAACGCACCCCTCACCAACCTTAATCCGGTCGTTTTAACGCACCCCTCACCAACCTTAATCCGGTCGTTTTATAGGGATTTTGAATGACGCACGCGCGACCTGTCGTGAGACAGTTAATTGAGGTGATGTTTTAGTTTTTTCGGACACGTGGTGCAGTAGGCTATTGTAACATTGTCCTTGGCTTTGACTACTTCAGACAAGAGTCAGGGACATGGCCATCTGTAATGCACCCACGCACCCCCCACCACAATGCCTGTGCTGTTTCACCCGCGTTTGAAGTGGTGTCGAGTAGGCCTACATTGCAAAGTTGTTGCTATAATATCGGGGAGGAAGCGAGAGTGAATCCATGTTACTTATCATTGTGGAATTTGTGGCTAAAGCCAGGCTAGAGTGCGCATGTTCGCTGTGGTGGAATGTTCCACTGAGTGGTGAGTGCGTCACAATGTGTCGGCAGTGACAAAATTGTATAGGCCACTGTAAGTAATTTATAATTTATAATGTTTTAAATGGGGAAAAAGGGCTTTGTTAAGACCTCCATAATATTATGGTCAATGCCTGTATGAAAAGTGAGAGCTATTGGTGCAGCCAGTGAGGAGCTGCGACAGTGTTTCTGACATTCAGACATTCATTCATTCATTCAGACTATTTGAGTGAATTATAGTTTGATGATAGTCTGATTATTATTATTATTGTTGTTGTTAATGTATTGTGGTTTTTATTTTTAAACGAGATACACACACGACATGCTCGTTGAAGTGAACGGATCATGTGATCCCTCCGGTCTTTCTCCATATAGGTAGCTCACCTGCTCGCCCTGCCGTAGTGGTCTTGGGGGCGGGGCTTCTCCTGCCCTTGGCTTTTCTCGTCCTGCCGACCTCTGAGAACATGGCCACGTCGTCGCTGTCCTCCTTCTGGACAACATCCTCCTCCTCGTCTTCGTCGTTATGGTAATGGTAGTCTTCGGCCGCGTAGTCCTCATTCTCAAACTCCTGTTCAAAGTCGGAGATCTTGCCGTCGTCGTCGTCGGACTCCTCCGTGTCCTCGTAATCGTCGAAGTCCCCGTCTTCCTCCTTCACTTCCGTCTTCTTGCCTTTGACCTCTTTGACTTTCTTGAGCTCCTTCTCCATCCGGCCTCGGCGCAAGTACCGGGTGACAGATGTGTCCTGCCGCTTGGGCGCTGTCCACTTCTTGACTTTTGTGGGCCTCCGGGACCTCCGCCGCTCCCTCTCCTTGACCAGGATCTGCTTGTACAGGACCTTCAGCTTGAGCTCCACCGTGGAGAACAGCTTCAACACGTCCTCCAGCGCCACCGACGCCTTAGGCCGCCGGGGCGGCTGCACGGGCCTGCGGGGCCCGTCCACGTGGACGTGTTTCAGCTTGTCGGCAAGGCGCTCAACGGTGGAGCGAACCTTGTCAAAGATCTGGATGCGGTTGTTGAGGAGGCAAGTGTCCACCTCGAAGCGCTCCTCCGTGTCTCGCAGCCTCCTCAGCGGGCCCTCCTCGACCTTCCGCTCCCGGGCGCGTCTCTCCTCCACGTCGCTCTTCCGGGACCGGAAGGCCCCGTCCACTCGCTGCTTCTCCTCATCCAGCTTCAACAGAGCGTTGTCGTTCTTGGACTTGGCCTTATTCAGGAGCTTCCGCGTCTTCAGCTGCGTAATGAAGCGCGCAGGCGCCTCCTGCACGTCCGCCACGCCCGTCGCCACCTTGAAGTAGCGGAAGACGTTTCGGAGCTGCAGCTTGCGATGCATCGCCAGCGCCACCTGGGCGGTCGTCAGGGCCTCGCCCTTGTGCTCCACAATCTGCTTCCTGCAGACTTCCAGGGCACGTTCCCGCTCCTCGTGTTCCCTGGAGAGCGTCTCTTCCATCTGCTGGAGCTCCCTCTCCGCGACCTCCGTCGACAGCAGGGCGTCATCGTTCATGAGCTGCAGGTGGCAAAGCTCCTCTCTTTTCTCCACGAGGCTCGCCTCCAAGCTGTCCAGCTGGTTCTGGAAGCTCAGGCTCTCCGACTGCAGGTCAGTTTTGATTTTGAAATAGCCCCGGGCGACGTCCTCCGCCTCCTGGAACTTGACCTGAGTCTGCAACAGGATGTTGTCCAGCCCGCGGCGCTTCCTGTCTTCCTCCTGCGTCTTGCGTCCGTGTTCCTCCGCCTTGCTGCGCCCCGGCTTCAGGGTCTGGTACTGCAGCTTGAGGTCCTCCAGGCGCTGGCGGCTCACCTGCGTCGTGTGCGTCGTGGCGTTCAGCTGCTTCATCTTGATCATGGACTCCTTCTTCAGTGTGACCACAGACATTTGTCCCGACGTGTTGCGGTAGGAAGCGGCGTGAAACTGCACCAGCTTCCTGTGTAGATCCTTGTTGGTCTGCCGGAGTCGAGAAATCATCTCTCTGTTCTGCTTGATGGTGAATTGTGCGCTGTCGTCGTAGGCACTCTTTTCCCCCTCCAGCAGTTTCACATTCAGCTCCATTTCAGTTATTTTGTCATCCAGGGATGACTCCACAGCACTGGGGAACATTTCAGCTGTGGATGGTGTGGATATTTGTTTTTATTTATTTTTCTTATATTTATATAAGCGCTATATAAATTGTATTTATAGTTAGTTATAGTTTCATTATTATTATTATTACTACTTTAATGATAACTCACATTGAACATGGAAACGTATCTGAATAATTGACAGTAAACACATTATATAACATGTGGTCTTTACGAGGTTGTTGACGCCAGCCTTGCCCAAATATGGAAATGAGTTTGTGGACAATGTATGAACAACCTACCTATTGTTCCCCAGGGGTCTGTTTTTGACCTGCTGATTTTCCCCTTTACTCCAAATCTGTTTGCTGATTCAGCTGTTTCAGCTATTAGTGTGTAGTGTAGATGTTCGACTTACACAACATTCAATTCCCATTGACAATGAATGGAGAATTTCACGTCATAGTGTCTGAGCAAATCGGCTATTATTCTATTAGTCTTATACAAACATTAAATTCCAATTGAAGATAAATGGAGAATCCCCCATGCCCAAGTCCCCCTGCCCAAGAAGCGCAACATCTCCAGTCTAAACGACTACCGGACAGTCGCACTCACCCCAGTGGTGGTGATGAAGTGCTTCGAGAAGCTGGTCCGGGGTCACATCACGTCACTCCTGCCCCGTGGCTTTGACCCCCACCCACCCCCACCCACAAGGCTAATAGATCCACAGAGGACGCCGTAGCCACAGCCCTCCACGCTGCACTGTCCCACCTGGCGCAGCAGAGGAGCGCTCTTCGTGGACTTTAGCTCTGCATTTAACACCATCCTCCCCCACAGACTGGTGGATGTACTGGGGGACCTGGGGTTTCCACACAACACCTGCATGTGGATTAATATTAATTCTTTCTGGTCGCAGTCAGAGGGTGAGAGTGGGACATCACACATCCACGTCCCTCAGCCTCAGTACCGGCTCCCCACAGGGCTGTGTACTGAGACCGCTGCACCCTCTACACACACAATTGCACCCCCGCCCACCACAGCAACTGCATGGTAAAGTTTGCGGACGACACCACAGTAGTAGGACTCATCTCCAAGGGAGATGAGTCTGCCTACAGTCCCGCAAAACAACCTGCTCCTAAACACATCAAAAACTCAGGAGCTGGTCATAGGCTACAGGAGGAAGAAAACAGACATTCCACTACTGTTCATCAATGGGGACTGTGTGGAGAGGGTGTCCTCCTTCCGTTTTCTGGGAGTCCACATTGAGGAGGGCTTGACCTAGAGCGTGAACACCTCTGAGCTGCTGAAAATGGCCCAGCAACAACTATACTTCCTGAGGGTGCTCAGGGGGAACAACATCACACAGAGACTGCTGGTGTCCTTCTATCGGTGCTCCATAGAGAGCATACTAACGTACTGCATATGTGTGTGGTACACCAGCAGTACAGTGGCACAGAGGAAAAAGCTCCAGGGGTCATTAATACAGCACAGAAGATCGTTGGCTGCCCTCTCCCCACACTGGAAGAACTACACAGACCGCTGTCTGAACACAGAACATTATGAAAGACACTTCCCACCCCGGTCACTCACTGTTGCCATCAGGCAGATGTACAGAGTGTGTGTTTTGTTGTTTCATAGTTTTAGTTTTATGTTGTTTTGTGATCTGATGCACTGATTGGTTGGCACTTTTAATTTAGTTGTACATGTTACAATGACAATAAAGATCTATTTATCTATATGCTGGGCAGCCTCGATCCATCATCATCATCAGCCAAACATTCAAGTGGTCCACCTCAGGCTCTCTAGTAGGCCTATAAGAAGAGTTTGTAGACTTACAGACGACAGGGCTTATAAAGACAAAATAGATAACAAGACAAACATGATGGACAATCAACATGTGAGTGACTGGAGCCAACAGGACACAGGTTAACAGGCTGAACAATGCATTGGACTGTGGGTAAAGGCTGTTGGTCAGTCTGTTGATTCTGGACCGGATGGATCGATATCTTCTACCAGAGGGCAGACGTTGGAAAATATGTGAGGTGTGTGGAACTGTGACCTGTAGCCTGTAATTTGTACGGCGTAGGCAGCAGGAGGTGAAGACGGTGGAGATGTTCCCATTGTATTTGTTCTGATGTTTATTGGGATCCAGACATGGTTAATTTAAAATGTCAGAACATGATTGACTTCATGGGTTTGGTACACCTCAAGAATGAGGGAACTCTGCACAAACTTAAAAAGAAATCATCATCATCACCATTACACACAGCTTTGATCAGTTCAGACAAAGAGGTGTCAAACATGCGCATGTTTACCCTTCTTCCCCCCTGAGAGGGGAGATGATTGTTGTACTCTTAATTTGAGTGCATTTATGTATTACGATATGTTTAATTGTGATCACTGTGTTCATGTGATCATTGTTTCTCCTCTATGTAAAATGTCTGAAAAATAGATTTTCTCATATAGCGATCCACCAATCACAGTGGTTTGGTCTTTCTCAAGTGAATTTATTATTATTATTTGTATTATATAAAAAGGTGGGCAAAATAAGCTTTATGCTTCAGCCCATACCTTTTCGGTTAGAACTAGTCACTGCATTGACTAAGTAATGTAAATTAAGCAATGTAAATTGCTTAAACCTATTTTGTTTATCTGTTTTGTAAAAATGACCGAAATAAAGATTCAAACTCAACTCAATTCTCTGGTGTTCTTTTAAATTAGATTTTCTCTTAAACTTGATTCCACACTGCTCACAGTGGAGTGGTGTATGGTTAATATATTCGTGACTTAAAGTTGTTCCCACACATTGGTCACATTCATGGGGTTTCTCTCCTGTGTGCGTTATCTGGTGCCTTCTAAGGCTGGACATGTTCGGGAAGGTTTTTGCACACTGTGTGCCGGCTTATCCAGTCTTCTTTTTCCGTTTACTGCTGGTAAAACAGGGAAGAGAGCGGGCAGATGCTGATACATAATTTGATCCTACGTGCTGTGCATCTTCACCTGATGTCTGGAGTCCACAGTCAGATCTGATAAGAAATGATTGATATGCTGGAGCAGTTGTAGAAAACTGACAACTACAAACTCTTCTTATACTAGAGAGTCTGCTGGTGGAACCACCAACTGCTTGGATTGATTGGCCAAAGAGGAGAACAATAGAACCATCTCTCAACCAATCACAACCTAACAAAATGCTACATGTGCTCCACCCCTCCCTCATCTCCTATGCACCCATCTAGAAAGAAACTGGTAACTGTGAGATTGCTTTGTAAGCTTCATATTTAATATGTGAATCTAAATGATATCCGATACATATTGGATGTATGGACATAGTCACATAAGTACACCAATAGAATGGATTTATGGACAGTGTCAACAGAATCCAGCAATGAGTATCTGGAAATATATGTACAGTCTAACAATAATGAATAATGGTGTCTGGTATCCAGTTAGTGTACTAATTATTATGCTGCTTGTGAACTATGTTCCCATGTCACTTGTTACTGTGATGTTTATTGGGATCCAGCAATGGTTAATTTAAAATTACAGAACATGATTGACTTCATGGGCTTGGAACATCTCAAGAATGAGGGAACTCCAATGAGGGTTTCTCCTCTATGTAAAATGTCTGATAAAAAAGGAAAGAAATCTCATATAGCAATCTACCACTCACAGTGGTTTGGTCTTTTTCAGGTGAATTCTCTGGTGTATGGTTAAATATCTTCCTGACTTAAAGTTGTTCCCACACAGGTCACAGTGATATGGCTTCTCTCCAGTGTGAATTATTTGGTGCGCTTTTAAGTTACCCTTTGTTGCAAAGTTTTTCCCACACTGGTCACAGTGGTGTGATCGTTCACCAGTGTGAATTATTCTCTTGTGTGTTTTAAGGCTGGACATTTTGTTGAAATTAATTCCACACTGATCACATGTATAAGGTTTCTCTCCAGTGTGAATTAGCTGATGGCATTTTAAGTTAGATTTAGTCATAAAGTTGTTCCCACACTGTTCACAGTGGTATGGTTTCTCTCCTGTGTGAATTCTCTGGTGCACTTTAAGGCTGTGCATGGCAGTGAAGAAATCTCCACATTGGTCACATTCGTGGGGTTTCTCTCCAGTGTGCGTTATCTGGTGCCTTCTAAGTCTAGACATGTTTGGAAACGCTTTTCCACACTGGTCACAGCAGTGGTGTGATGGCTTATCCAGACTTCTTTTTCCGTTTACTGCTGGTAAAACAGGGAAGAGAGCGGGCAGATGGAACACTGGATTGAACTGGAACGCAGGCTTGTACTGGAAGGCTGGATTGTACTGGAACACTGGATTTAAACAAAGAAAACAAGGGAACACGGTTAGACAGATACAGTGCCAGGTATACATAATTTGATCCTACGTGTTGTGCATTTTAGAAAAGTAACATGTTGGCATGTACTCAATGCTAATTAAAAAGAAATACACATGTGTAAATAAAACACCATTATATGATATGATTTATACCCATATATGAAGAAAGAAATGAAAATGAGCACTGATTACTTTTCAGTTTGAAAACTACAGCAACAATAAGAAATGCGATAGAACAAGGACACATTAGGAAGAAAGAAATAGTAACTTACTGAGGCTGTGGTGATATGTGGGTTCCCCCTGTTGAGCAGAATTGATCCTGGTTGGATGGACAGAGTTCATCTTCACCTGATGTCTGGAGTCCACAGTCAGATCTGATAAGAAATGATTGATATGCTGGAGCAGTTGTAGAGAACTGACAACTACAAACTCTTCTTATACTAGAGAGTCTGCTGGTGGAACCACCAACTGCTTGGATTGATTGGCCAAAGAGGAGAACAATAGAACCATCTCTCAACCAATCACAACCTAACACAATGCTGCATGTGCTCCACCCCTCCCTCATCTCCTATGCACCCATCTAGAAAGAAACTGGTAACTGTGAGATTGCTTTGTAAGCTTCATATTTAATATGTGAATCTAAATGATATCCAATACATATTGGATGTATGGACATAGTCACATAAGTACACCAATAGAATGGATTTATGGACAGTGTCAACAGAATCCAGCAATGAGTATCTGGAAATATATGTACAGTCTAACAATAATGAATAATGGTGTCTGGTATCCAGTTAGTGCACTAAATATTATGCTGCTGGTGAACTATGTTCCCATGTCACTTGTTACTGTGATGTTTATTGGGATCCAGCAATGGTTAATTTAAAATGACAGAACATGATTGACTTCATGGGCTTGGAGTTGGAACATCTCAAGAATGAGGGAACTCTGCACAAAAAAACTACAATGAGGGTTTCTCCTCTATGTAAAATGTCTGGTAAAAAAGGAAGGAAATCTCATATAGCAATCTACCACTCACAGTGGTTTGGTCTTTTTCAGGTGAATTCTCTGGTGTATGGTTAAATATCTTCCTGACTTAAAGTTGTTCCCACACAGGTCACAGTGATATGGCTTCTCTCCAGTGTGAATTATTTGGTGCGCTTTTAAGTTACCCTTTGTTGCAAAGTTTTTCCCACACTGGTCACAGTTGTGTGATCGTTCACCAGTGTGAATTATTCTCTTGTGTGTTTTAAGGCTGGACATTTTGCTGAAATTAATTCCACACTGATCACATGTATATGGTTTCTCTCCAGTGTGAATTTGCTGATGGCATTTTAAATTAGATTTAGTCATAAAGTTGTTCCCACACTGTTCACAGTGGAATGGTTTCTCTCCTGTGTGAATTCTCTGGTGCACTTCAAGGCTGCGCATGGCAGTGAAGAAATCTCCACATTGGTCACATTCGTGGGGTTTCTCTCCAGTGTGCGTTATCTGGTGCCTTCTAAGTCTAGACATGTTTGGAAACGTTTTTCCACACTGGTCACAGCAGTGGTGTGATGGCTTATCCAGACTTCTTTTTCCGTTTACTGCTGGTAAAACAGGGAAGAGAGCGGGCAGATGCAACACTGGATTGAACTGGAACGCAGGCTTGTACTGGAATGCTGGATTGTAATGGAACACTGGATTTAAACAAAGAAAACACGGTTAGACAGATACAGTGCCAGGTATACATAATTTGATCCTACGTGTTGTGCATTTTAGAAAAGTAACATGTTGGAATGTAGCCTACTCAATGCTAATTAAAAAGAAATACACATGTATAGATAAAACACCATTATATGATATGATTTATACCCATATATAAATGAAAATGAGCACTGATTACTTTTCAGTTTGAAAACTACAGCAACAATAAGAAATGCGATAGAACAAGGACACATTAGGAAGAAAGAAATAGTAACTTACTGAGGCTGTGGTGATATGTGGGTTCCCCCTGTTGAGCAGAATTGATCCTGGTTGGATGGACAGAGTTCATCTTCACCTGATGTCTGGAGTCCACAGTCAGATCTGATAAGAAATGATTGATATGCTGGAGCAGTTGTAGAGAACTGACAACTACAAACTCTTCTTATACTAGAGAGTCTGCTGGTGGAACCACCAACTGCTTGGATTGATTGGCCAAAGAGGAGAACAATAGAACCATCTCTCAACTAATCACAACCTAACACAATGCTGCATGTGCTCCACCCCTCCCTCATCTCCTATGCACCCATCTAGAAAGAAACTGGTAACTGTGAGATTGCTTTGTAAGCTTCATATTTAATATGTGAATCTAAATGATATCCAATACATATTGGATGTATGGACATAGTCACATAAGTACACCAATAGAATGGATTTATGGACAGTGTCAACAGAATCCAGCAATGAGTATCTGGAAATATATGTACAGTCTAACAATAATGAATAATGGTGTCTGGTATCCAGTTAGTGCACTAAATATTATGCTGCTGGTGAACTATGTTCCCATGTCACTTGTTACTGTGATGTTTATTGGGATCCAACAATGGTTAATTTAAAATTACAGAACATGATTGACTTCATGGGCTTGGAACATCTCAAGAATGAGGGAACTCCAATGAGGGTTTCTCCTCTATGTAAAATGTCTGATAAAAAAGGAAAGAAATCTCATATAGCAATCTACCACTCACAGTGGTTTGGTCTTTTTCAGGTGAATTCTCTGGTGTATGGTTAAATATCTTCCTGACTTAAAGTTGTTCCCACACAGGTCACAGTGATATGGCTTCTCTCCAGTGTGAATTATTTGGTGCGCTTTTAAGTTACCCTTTGTTGCAAAGTTTTTCCCACACTGGTCACAGTGGTGTGATCGTTCACCAGTGTGAATTATTCTCTTGTGTGTTTTAAGGCTGGACATTTTGTTGAAATTAATTCCACACTGATCACATGTATAAGGTTTCTCTCCAGTGTGAATTAGCTGATGGCATTTTAAGTTAGATTTAGTCATAAAGTTGTTCCCACACTGTTCACAGTGGTATGGTTTCTCTCCTGTGTGAATTCTCTGGTGCACTTTAAGGCTGCGCATGGCAGTGAAGAAATCTCCACATTGGTCACATTCGTGGGGTTTCTCTCCAGTGTGCGTTATCTGGTGCCTTCTAAGTCTAGACATGTTTGGAAACGCTTTTCCACACTGGTCACAGCAGTGGTGTGATGGCTTATCCAGACTTCTTTTTTCGTTTACTGCTGGTAAAACAGGGAAGAGAGCGGGCAGATGGAACACTGGATTGAACTGGAACGCAGGCTTGTACTGGAACACTGGATTTAAACAAAGAAAACAAGGGAACACGGTTAGACAGATACAGTGCCAGGTATACATAATTTGATCCTACGTGTTGTGCATTTTAGAAAAGTAACATGTTGGCATGTACTCAATGCTAATTAAAAAGAAATACACATGTGTAAATAAAACACCATTATATGATATGATTTATACCCATATATGAAGAAAGAAATGAAAATGAGCACTGATTACTTTTCAGTTTGAAAACTACAGCAACAATAAGAAATGCGATAGAACAAGGACACATTAGGAAGAAAGAAATAGTAACTTACTGAGGCTGTGGTGATATGTGGGTTCCCCCTGTTGAGCAGAATTGATCCTGGTTGGATGGACAGAGTTCATCTTCACCTGATGTTTGGAGTCCACAGTCAGATCTGATAAGAAATTATTGATATGCTGGAGCAGTTGTAGAGAACTGACAACTACAAACTCTTCTTATACTAGAGAGTCTGCTGGTGGAACCACCAACTGCTTGGATTGATTGGCCAAAGAGGAGAACAATAGAACCATCTCTCAACCAATCACAACCTAACACAATGCTGCATGTGCTCCACCCCTCCCTCATCTCCTATGCACCCATCTAGAAAGAAACTGGTAACTGTGAGATTGCTTTGTAAGCTTCATATTTAATATGTGAATCTAAATGATATCCAATACATATTGGATGTATGGACATAGTCACATAAGTACACCAATAGAATGGATTTATGGACAGTGTCAACAGAATCCAGCAATGAGTATCTGGAAATATATGTACAGTCTAACAATAATGAATAATGGTGTCTGGTATCCAGTTAGTGCACTAAATATTATGCTGCTGGTGAACTATGTTCCCATGTCACTTGTTACTGTGATGTTTATTGGGATCCAGCAATGGTTAATTTAAAATGACAGAACATGATTGACTTCATGGGCTTGGAGTTGGAACATCTCAAGAATGAGGGAACTCTGCACAAAAAAACTACAATGAGGGTTTCTCCTCTATGTAAAATGTCTGGTAAAAAAGGAAGGAAATCTCATATAGCAATCTACCACTCACAGTGGTTTGGTCTTTTTCAGGTGAATTCTCTGGTGTATGGTTAAATATCTTCCTGACTTAAAGTTGTTCCCACACAGGTCACAGTGATATGGCTTCTCTCCAGTGTGAATTATTTGGTGCGCTTTTAAGTTACCCTTTGTTGCAAAGTTTTTCCCACACTGGTCACAGTTGTGTGATCGTTCACCAGTGTGAATTATTCTCTTGTGTGTTTTAAGGCTGGACATTTTGCTGAAATTAATTCCACACTGATCACATGTATATGGTTTCTCTCCAGTGTGAATTTGCTGATGGCATTTTAAATTAGATTTAGTCATAAAGTTGTTCCCACACTGTTCACAGTGGAATGGTTTCTCTCCTGTGTGAATTCTCTGGTGCACTTTAAGGCTGCGCATGGCAGTGAAGAAATCTCCACATTGGTCACATTCGTGGGGTTTCTCTCCAGTGTGCGTTATCTGGTGCCTTCTAAGTCTAGACATGTTTGGAAACGTTTTTCCACACTGGTCACAGCAGTGGTGTGATGGCTTATCCAGACTTCTTTTTCCGTTTACTGCTGGTAAAACAGGGAAGAGAGCGGGCAGATGCAACACTGGATTGAACTGGAACGCAGGCTTGTACTGGAATGCTGGATTGTAATGGAACACTGGATTTAAACAAAGAAAACACGGTTAGACAGATACAGTGCCAGGTATACATAATTTGATCCTACGTGTTGTGCATTTTAGAAAAGTAACATGTTGGAATGTAGCCTACTCAATGCTAATTAAAAAGAAATACACATGTATAGATAAAACACCATTATATGATATGATTTATACCCATATATAAATGAAAATGAGCACTGATTACTTTTCAGTTTGAAAACTACAGCAACAATAAGAAATGCGATAGAACAAGGACACATTAGGAAGAAAGAAATAGTAACTTACTGAGGCTGTGGTGATATGTGGGTTCCCCCTGTTGAGCAGAATTGATCCTGGTTGGATGGACAGAGTTCATCTTCACCTGATGTCTGGAGTCCACAGTCAGATCTGATAAGAAATGATTGATATGCTGGAGCAGTTGTAGAGAACTGACAACTACAAACTCTTCTTATACTAGAGAGTCTGCTGGTGGAACCACCAACTGCTTGGATTGATTGGCCAAAGAGGAGAACAATAGAACCATCTCTCAACTAATCACAACCTAACACAATGCTGCATGTGCTCCACCCCTCCCTCATCTCCTATGCACCCATCTAGAAAGAAACAGGTAACTGTGAGATTGCTTTGTAAGCTTCATATTTAATATGTGAATCTAAATGATATCCAATACATATTGGATGTATGGACATAGTCACATAAGTACACCAATAGAATGGATTTATGGACAGTGTCAACAGAATCCAGCAATGAGTATCTGGAAATATATGTACAGTCTAACAATAATGAATAATGGTGTCTGGTATCCAGTTAGTGTACTAAATATTATGCTGCTTGTGAACTATGTTCCCATGTCACTTGTTACTGTGATGTTTATTGGGATCCAGCAATGGTTAATTTAAAATGACAGAACATGATTGACTTCATGGGCTTGGAACATCTCAAGAATGAGGGAACACTGCACAAAAAAACTACAATGAGGGTTTCTCCTCTATGTAAAATGTCTTAGGAAGAAAGAAATAGTAACTTACTGAGGCTGTGGTGATATGTGGGTTCCCCCTGTTGAGCAGAATTGATCCTGGTTGGATGGACAGAGTTCATCTTCACCTGATGTCTGGAGTCCACAGTCAGATCTGATAAGAAATGATTGATATGCTGGAGCAGTTGTAGAGAACTGACAACTACAAACTCTTCTTATACTAGAGAGTCTGCTGGTGGAACCACCAACTGCTTGGATTGATTGGCCAAAGAGGAGAACAATAGAACCATCTCTCAACTAATCACAACCTAACACAATGCTGCATGTGCTCCACCCCTCCCTCATCTCCTATGCACCCATCTAGAAAGAAACAGGTAACTGTGAGATTGCTTTGTAAGCTTCATATTTAATATGTGAATCTAAATGATATCCAATACATATTGGATGTATGGACATAGTCACATAAGTACACCAATAGAATGGATTTATGGACAGTGTCAACAGAATCCAGCAATGAGTATCTGGAAATATATGTACAGTCTAACAATAATGAATAATGGTGTCTGGTATCCAGTTAGTGTACTAAATATTATGCTGCTTGTGAACTATGTTCCCATGTCACTTGTTACTGTGATGTTTATTGGGATCCAGCAATGGTTAATTTAAAATGACAGAACATGATTGACTTCATGGGCTTGGAACATCTCAAGAATGAGGGAACACTGCACAAAAAAACTACAATGAGGGTTTCTCCTCTATGTAAAATGTCTGATAAAAAAGGAAGGAAATCTCATATAGCAATCTACCACTCACAGTGGTTTGGTCTTTCTCAGGTGAATTCTCTGGTGTATGGTTAAATATCTTCCTGACTTAAAGTTGTTCCCACACAGGTCACAGTGATATGGCTTCTCTCCAGTGTGAATTATTTGGTGCGCTTTTAAGTTACCCTTTGTTGCAAAGTTTTTCCCACACTGGTCACAGTTGTGTGATCGTTCACCAGTGTGAATTATTCTCTTGTGTGTTTTAAGGCTGGACATTTTGCTGAAATTAATTCCACACTGATCACATGTATATGGTTTCTCTCCAGTGTGAATTTGCTGATGGCATTTTAAATTAGATTTAGTCATAAAGTTGTTCCCACACTGTTCACAGTGGTATGGTTTCTCTCCTGTGTGAATTCTCTGGTGCACTTTAAGGCTGCGCATGGCAGTGAAGAAATCTCCACATTGGTCACATTCGTGGGGTTTCTCTCCAGTGTGCGTTATCTGGTGCCTTCTAAGTCTAGACATGTTTGGAAACGTTTTTCCACACTGGTCACAGCAGTGGTGTGATGGCTTATCCAGACTTCTTTTTCCGTTTACTGCTGGTAAAACAGGGAAGAGAGCGGGCAGATGCAACACTGGATTGAACTGGAACGCAGGCTTGTACTGGAATGCTGGATTGTACTGGAACACTGGATTTAAACAAAGAAAACAAGGGAACACGGTTAGACAGATACAGTGCCAGGTATACATAATTTGATCCTACGTGTTGTGCATTTTAGAAAAGTAACATGTTGGCATGTACTCAATGCTAATTAAAAAGAAATACACATGTGTAAATAAAACACCATTATATGATATGATTTATACCCATATATGAAGAAAGAAATGAAAATGAGCACTGATTACTTTTCAGTTTGAAAACTACAGCAACAATAAGAAATGCGATAGAACAAGGACACATTAGGAAGAAAGAAATAGTAACTTACTGAGGCTGTGGTGATATGTGGGTTCCCCCTGTTGAGCAGAATTGATCCTGGTTGGATGGACAGAGTTCATCTTCACCTGATGTCTGGAGTCCACAGTCAGATCTGATAAGAAATGATTGATATGCTGGAGCAGTTGTAGAGAACTGACAACTACAAACTCTTCTTATACTAGAGAGTCTGCTGGTGGAACCACCAACTGCTTGGATTGATTGGCCAAAGAGGAGAACAATAGAACCATCTCTCAACCAATCACAACCTAACACAATGCTGCATGTGCTCCACCCCTCCCTCATCTCCTATGCACCCATCTAGAAAGAAACTGGTAACTGTGAGATTGCTTTGTAAGCTTCATATTTAATATGTGAATCTAAATGATATCCAATACATATTGGATGTATGGACATAGTCACATAAGTACACCAATAGAATGGATTTATGGACAGTGTCAACAGAATCCAGCAATGAGTATCTGGAAATATATGTACAGTCTAACAATAATGAATAATGGTGTCTGGTATCCAGTTAGTGCACTAAATATTATGCTGCTGGTGAACTATGTTCCCATGTCACTTGTTACTGTGATGTTTATTGGGATCCAACAATGGTTAATTTAAAATGACAGAACATGATTGACTTCATGGGCTTGGAACATCTCAAGAATGAGGGAACACTGCACAAAAAAACTACAATGAGGGTTTCTCCTCTATGTAAAATGTCTTAGGAAGAAAGAAATAGTAACTTACTGAGGCTGTGGTGATATGTGGGTTCCCCCTGTTGAGCAGAATTGATCCTGGTTGGATGGACAGAGTTCATCTTCACCTGATGTCTGGAGTCCACAGTCAGATCTGATAAGAAATGATTGATATGCTGGAGCAGTTGTAGAGAACTGACAACTACAAACTCTTCTTATACTAGAGAGTCTGCTGGTGGAACCACCAACTGCTTGGATTGATTGGCCAAAGAGGAGAACAATAGAACCATCTCTCAACTAATCACAACCTAACACAATGCTGCATGTGCTCCACCCCTCCCTCATCTCCTATGCACCCATCTAGAAAGAAACAGGTAACTGTGAGATTGCTTTGTAAGCTTCATATTTAATATGTGAATCTAAATGATATCCAATACATATTGGATGTATGGACATAGTCACATAAGTACACCAATAGAATGGATTTATGGACAGTGTCAACAGAATCCAGCAATGAGTATCTGGAAATATATGTACAGTCTAACAATAATGAATAATGGTGTCTGGTATCCAGTTAGTGTACTAAATATTATGCTGCTTGTGAACTATGTTCCCATGTCACTTGTTACTGTGATGTTTATTGGGATCCAGCAATGGTTAATTTAAAATGACAGAACATGATTGACTTCATGAGCTTGGAACATCTCAAGAATGAGGGAACACTGCACAAAAAAACTACAATGAGGGTTTCTCCTCTATGTAAAATGTCTGATAAAAAAGGAAGGAAATCTCATATAGCAATCTACCACTCACAGTGGTTTGGTCTTTCTCAGGTGAATTCTCTGGTGTATGGTTAAATATCTTCCTGACTTAAAGTTGTTCCCACACAGGTCACAGTGATATGGCTTCTCTCCAGTGTGAATTATTTGGTGCGCTTTTAAGTTACCCTTTGTTGCAAAGTTTTTCCCACACTGGTCACAGTTGTGTGATCGTTCACCAGTGTGAATTATTCTCTTGTGTGTTTTAAGGCTGGACATTTTGCTGAAATTAATTCCACACTGATCACATGTATATGGTTTCTCTCCAGTGTGAATTTGCTGATGGCATTTTAAATTAGATTTAGTCATAAAGTTGTTCCCACACTGTTCACAGTGGTATGGTTTCTCTCCTGTGTGAATTCTCTGGTGCACTTTAAGGCTGCGCATGGCAGTGAAGAAATCTCCACATTGGTCACATTCGTGGGGTTTCTCTCCAGTGTGCGTTATCTGGTGCCTTCTAAGTCTAGACATGTTTGGAAACGTTTTTCCACACTGGTCACAGCAGTGGTGTGATGGCTTATCCAGACTTCTTTTTCCGTTTACTGCTGGTAAAACAGGGAAGAGAGCGGGCAGATGCAACACTGGATTGAACTGGAACGCAGGCTTGTACTGGAATGCTGGATTGTACTGGAACACTGGATTTAAACAAAGAAAACAAGGGAACACGGTTAGACAGATACAGTGCCAGGTATACATAATTCGATCCTACGTGTTGTGCATTTTAGAAAAGTAACATGTTGGCATGTACTCAATGCTAATTAAAAAGAAATACACATGTGTAAATAAAACACCATTATATGATATGATTTATACCCATATATGAAGAAAGAAATGAAAATGAGCACTGATTACTTTTCAGTTTGAAAACTACAGCAACAATAAGAAATGCGATAGAACAAGGACACATTAGGAAGAAAGAAATAGTAACTTACTGAGGCTGTGGTGATATGTGGGTTCCCCCTGTTGAGCAGAATTGATCCTGGTTGGATGGACAGAGTTCATCTTCACCTGATGTCTGGAGTCCACAGTCAGATCTGATAAGAAATGATTGATATGCTGGAGCAGTTGTAGAGAACTGACAACTACAAACTCTTCTTATACTAGAGAGTCTGCTGGTGGAACCACCAACTGCTTGGATTGATTGGCCAAAGAGGAGAACAATAGAACCATCTCTCAACCAATCACAACCTAACACAATGCTGCATGTGCTCCACCCCTCCCTCATCTCCTATGCACCCATCTAGAAAGAAACTGGTAACTGTGAGATTGCTTTGTAAGCTTCATATTTAATATGTGAATCTAAATGATATCCAATACATATTGGATGTATGGACATAGTCACATAAGTACACCAATAGAATGGATTTATGGACAGTGTCAACAGAATCCAGCAATGAGTATCTGGAAATATATGTACAGTCTAACAATAATGAATAATGGTGTCTGGTATCCAGTTAGTGCACTAAATATTATGCTGCTGGTGAACTATGTTCCCATGTCACTTGTTACTGTGATGTTTATTGGGATCCAACAATGGTTAATTTAAAATGACAGAACATGATTGACTTCATGGGCTTGGAACATCTCAAGAATGAGGGAACTCTGCACAAAAAAAAACTACAATGAGGGTTTCTCCTCTATGTAAAATGTATGATAAAAAAATATTCCACATTGACAAGAGTTTTTCGTCTGTGTAAAATGTCTGATTAAAAAGGAAAAAATCTCATATAGCAATCTACCACTCACAGTGGTTTGGTCTTTCTCAGGTGAATTCTCTGGTGTATGGTTAAATATCTTCCTGACTTAAAGTTGTTCCCACACAGGTCACAGTGATATGGCTTCTCTCCAGTGTGACTTATTTGGTGCGCTTTTAAGTTACCCTTTGTTGCAAAGTTTTTCCCACACTGGTCACAGTGGTGTGATCGTTCACCAGTGTGAATTATTCTCTTGTGTGTTTTAAGGCTGGACATTTTGTTGAAATTAATTCCACACTGATCACATGTATAAGGTTTCTCTCCAGTGTGAATTTGCTGATGGCATTTTAAGTTAGATTTAGTCATAAAGTTGTTCCCACACTGTTCACAGTGGTATGGTTTCTCTCCTGTGTGGATTCTCTGGTGCACTTTAAGGCTGCGCATGGCAGTGAAGAAATCTCCACATTGGTCACATTCGTGGGGTTTCTCTCCAGTGTGCGTTATCTGGTGCCTTCTAAGTCTAGACATGTTTGGAAACGTTTTTCCACACTGGTCACAGCAGTGGTGTGATGGCTTATCCAGACTTATTTTTCCGTTTACTGCTGGTAAAACAGGGAAGAGAGCGGGCAGATGCAACACTTGATTGAACTGGAACGCAGGATTGTACTGGAATGCTGGATTGTAATGGAACACTGGATTTAAACAAAGAAAACAAAGGAACACGGTTAGACAGATACAGTACAAGGTATACATAATTTGATCCTACGTGTTGTGCATTTTAGAAAAGTAACATGTTGGCATGTAGCATACTCAATGCTAATTCAAAAGAAATACACATGTATAGATAAAACACCATTATATGATATGATTTATACCCATATATAGAAGAAATAAATGAAAATGAGCACTGATTACTTTTCAGTTTGAAAACTACAGCAACATTAAGAAATACGATAGAACAAGGACACATTAGGAAGAAATAAATAGTAACTTACTGAGGCTGTGGTGATATGTGGGTTCCCCCTGTTGAGCAGAATTGATCCTGGTGGGATGGACAGAGTTCATCTTCACCTGATGTCTGGAGTCCACAGTCAGATCTGATAAGAAATGATTGATATGCTGGAGCAGTTGTAGAGAACTGACAACTACAAACTCTTCTTATACTAGAGAGTCTGCTGGTGGAACCACCAACTGCTTGGATTGATTGGCCAAAGAGGAGAACAATAGAACCATCTCTCAACCAATCACAACCTAACAAAATGCTGCATGTGCTCCACCCCTCCCTCATCTCCTATGCACCCATCTAGAAAGAAACTGGTAACTGTGAGATTGCTTTGTAAGCTTCATATGTGAATCTAAATGATATCCAATACATATTGGATGTATGGACATAGTCACATAAGTACACCAATAGAATGGATTTATGGACAGTGTCAACAGAATCCAGCAATGAGTATCTGGAAATATATGTACAGTCGCAAAAGTAACATGTTGGCATGTACTCAATGGTGTCTGGTATCCAGTTAGTGCACTAAATATTATGCTGCTTGTGAACTATGTTCCCATGTCACTTAACCAGCAATGGTTAATTTAAAATGACAGAACATGATTGACTTCATGAGCTTGGAACATCATTGAAATTATCATCACCATTAGACACAGCTTTGATCAGTTCAGACAAAGAGGTGTCAAACATGCATGTTCATCCTTCTCCCCCCCGAGAGGGGAGATGATTGTTGTCCTGTTAATTTGAGTGCATTTATGTATTAAGAGATGTTTAATTGTGATCACTTAGGTCACAAATGGTGAATAGACACACAGGATGCATTGAAATGCAAAGTCTAACCATACAGATGATTCTAGGGTTTCTCTCCAGTGTGAATTTTCTGATGGCATTTTAAGTTAGATGTAGTCATAAAGTTCTCCCCACACTGTTCACAGTGGTATGGTTTCTCTCCTGTGTGAATTATTTGGTGTCTTTTAACTCACTCTCACAAATGCAGTGAGATTCAAGTATTGCAGTAAATTAGTTAATGTTGTAACAACAGGACCAAGTACAAACAGCTGTAACAAGACAACTCACACTTTTCCACTTCCAAGTGAGTTGTCTGGACATCTCACCCTGAAAGTCTGGACAACTCACCAGACATCTCACCCCGGTAAGATGTCTTCACTTTCGGGGTGAGCTGTCTTCACTTTCGGGGTGAGTTGTCTTCACTTTCGGGGTGAGGGTTGAGTGATTCCACTAATTTCCTTGTATAAGTATGCTGCATTTATCTTGAGTGTGTGTGTGTATAAGTATGCTGAATATATCTTGAGTGTGTGTGTGTGTGTGTGTGTGTGTGTGTGTGTGTGTGTGTGTGTGTGTGTGTGTGTGTGTGTGTGTGTGTGTGTGTGTGTGTGTGTGTGTGTGTGTGTGAGAGAGAGAGTACATAGATATGTTAATATTACCTGGACCTCACCTAATTTGTTTACTCAAGATGGCTGAGTGCCAGAGTGGTTATATAAGGTCACTTGTAAATTCTCACATGCTAATGTTTAACTATGATGAAAGCAGTAGCCATCATCATCATTGTTGAGTGGGTGGGGGGCAATATTGCTTTGCTATTCAGATGTATTTCAGTCAGTAAGTAGGCCTATTAGAACTCTTATTTATTGATGTTATTTGTTATTTATGTTGAGAATTCGAGTGACAATAACAAAATAAAGCATATCTAAAAGAGTAGAACTGCCACGCGCACACACACACGTGTGCACACCCACCCATGTCCCCCCTCAAAAATGTTCTCAAAGAGGAGGACAACCATCTCCCATCAGAGGAGGGAAGAAGAGTGTTTGACACCTCTTTGTCTGAGTCAGACAGCAGACTAGATGACACTGCATGTCTCTATAATAGTGAAGACGTACAACTTAAATGTCTCTTTGATACAATAAAAGTTTGGACTTGGACATTTAGTGATGGGGAACTATATGCCATTGAAAAGTAACAGTCAGAGTCAAATCATATAATATAGAAAACATGATTTAATTTCCATTTCAAGAAGGCAGTTCAATGTGCTTTACACAAATCTGGAAACACAATTATAGAATCACGATGATACACTAAAACAGAAATATAGCTGCATAAAGCAATAACAGGGGCCAAGCAATAAGAAGAAATATATAGGGTATGCAATACGCACAATTAGCCATGTAGAAACATAGAACACTGAAGTTGAAAGAAAGAAGACCATACAATTAACATGTGCACATTTTAAATAGGTGACCCTAACCTAACCTCAGTAAAACTATACCTTAACCACATTTTAAATAGTTTACCCTAACCACCCTAACCCTGACCTCTCAGTAGAACTATGTTAAACCTAACCTTAACTCAAAAAGTATATTACACAGAGATCTATCTATCTATCTATCTATCTATCTATCTATCTATCTATCTATCTATCTATCTATCTATCTATATTCTACTGTAATTAATAAACAATGCAATAAGGATCCCCAACAAAACATTAGAAAGTAAAACGTTTCAATTTGAAGTAAAGACATTACTTGTCTATACCTGTTTACATCTGCTAATATGCATATATGTTCTGTTCAGTAATGTGTGGCTTTTGTTCTTATGTTTCAGGTGTTGATCACCTGAGAGCTATTACCATCCCAGCACAATAGCTGCTGTTTCTGTTCAGTAATGTGTGGCTTTTGTTATGTGTCAGCTGTTGATCACCTGTCAGCAAACATTTACATCTGCATTGCATATGCAGATGTAATACTATGCATACTTTCAGCAAATCAAACTCAGACAATCAACTCAGTTTTGTGTTTTTATTGAAGTGAGAAATAATGACACTCAATGTATGCACAATCAATTAAAAAGTAAGGGAAAAAACCCAAACAGAAAAGTTCAGCTCAAAACATTAAAAAAACTGTTTTACTTCATGCCTGAAATACTCAGAAAATGTCAAACAACAAATAATGACACTCAATGCTTCATGCAGCAGGCATAATCAATTAAAAAACTGTTACTTCATGCCTGACACCTGGCATCTCTTTGCTTTAACCAACTTGTCAACATCAGGGACCAGCTTCTGAGTATAGTTGAAACTTTCATAATGTCATTTAGATGTCTGTTTGTCAACTGTGAGCGCAGTTTGTATTTATTGATATTCATCACAGACATACTGAGGATCTTTGAGGCAAACATTTGAAATGCAGGATATTGCGGTGCCAGTTTTGTATAGAACTCCTCCACAGTGCTATTCCTAAATTCTATTGTCAATGCTTCATCATGCAGGAACTGCAACATCTGCTGAAATGACAATTGAATTGAATGGAATGACATATCAACATTCATTTGCTGTGCAGTCCAATCTTCCAGTGTCCATATTGGGATGTGATTTGCTGAGTAAACTCAATTTGATGTTGTAATCAGTTCACAATTATTCACATTATTAGTCAGAAACAAAAACATGTTAAACGGGGGACATGTATAACTTGTAAAAGTTGAAAAGAGGTATAGCTTATCCCCAGTCTGTGCAAGTTTGTTGTATCAGTTCTTCAGGGAATTCACAGTGGGGTGACATAAAAACCAATGTGGATGCTACAAGTTGATGCATGTAGGCTACTCATTTTCATATTCAGTGATGAATCGATGGATTGTAAGAATTGTATTGTATTTACCTTTTACATAACGTTTTCTGATTGTACTTCTTTGTAATAAACATTAAAAGTCAATAGGTGGTTGATGAGTATGCTGATGGTCATTTCAGTAATAGCAATACACACACACACAGCACGCACGCGCACACACACACACACACACACACACACACACACACATTTTTTTTTTATTGAATAAAAGGTGCAGCTTGTCTCATGGATGTAATAACCATAACAACATTTGTGGACAAATTTAGCCCAAGGGGTGTTTTTCGTGCAAAACTGCCTATAAGAATCATGAATAACCCCCTTGTTTGACACGTCACATCATCTCACGCATATAATTCAAATTTAGAATGTTTGCTCAAATTGTTGTTTGTTTTTAATGGTACCCAACATCCAACCACTGAATTTGGTCCTATGCGGTACGCAGGCCGATTGAGTTTGAAGTCAATTCTGAACACGCACCCATCCGTCCAACTTGACACTGGGCATCACAACGGGTCCTCGGCATACTCCAGATATGGTGAACCTCAGACGTGCAGACAAAGACAGACAAAGACAGACAGACACAGATATTTTGCACATTCATAATGTGATAATTCTGATACCAACATATCCCGATCAATCATAAAACTCATCTTCTTTGACACGGGCTGACAGCCAAACAATCCATCGTCCTTCAGTTGTAAAGTCGAAAATCTTCCAAAACAAAAAAGTGGGTTCGTTCCAAACTGAGAAACCCATCAGCTCACTCTTTCAAAGTGATTCCTGGCAGGAAAATAAAGCGTATTATGACTCTCTATTAAACGTATGAGTCATCTTCTAACCTTATTGGCTCTGGAAATAATGATGTTCTCCATGGTGAGTGGAGACAGTGGTGTGGATGAAGGATAGGCTTTTCAGGTAGACATTCCCCTCTTCTTTCGATCATGGATGTGAAGTTTCTCTATGAAGTACTGACATTGTTTTACCCATTTTGGACTGAGGCCGACTGTAGTAGGTAAGTAGGTTGCAAGTAAACGTGCAAAATAATTGGCATCAAAATGTAGGCTACTTGCAGTTACAGTATAAAAGTAAAAGTACTCAACTCGAAAATAGCCGGCTGTTGTGAGCTTGTAGTTCCCGGCATCCGGCTATTTCCTAAATTTCTGAATGTTTTGTACTAATAATCTAAATCTGCAAAACTAGCATTCATGTAATTGTAGTGGAGTGAAAAAAGAAAGGGAAAAAATTATGAAAAAAGGCAGTGGAGTAGAAGAAGCATAAAGTATAAAAACAAACAAACAAATCATTTTAAAATACTCAAACATGTACTTCGGTACAGTACGCTACTTGAGACATCACTGAGGATACGTCCCAGGCATTTTTGTTTTAGTTATTCTATTTATAGTGACTCGTAGGAATAAACGTGACAACCAGGAATCATAGTCTGGTGACCACCCGAGATGGGTGGCAGCCAGACGGCACCCGCGAGCAGTATGGGTTGGCGCCCCAGCCTGTGTCTTCCGTGAGGAAGAAGCCCAACAAACCCACAGTGAGGCCTTTAGGAGGGCCATTCAGGTTACTGAGGATACGTCCCAGGTGCATCCATGCGATGTATTTTTGTTTTGTTTAGTATACTTAGTTAATTTCCACCACTGCTATAGACACTTTGATGTACTGTCATTCTATATCCCGGAGGCATATAGGAAATATTACTATAGGAAAAGTAATTATACAGTATATTATACAGTATCTTCACTGTCAGGTGGACACCTTGAATATCCAAAAGTATTAAATTATAGATAGATAGATACAACATATACAAAAACAAAACTAAAACATATAAAAGTTGCAACATGGAGATACAAGGTTTCTGCGCACAGCCAACGCTATATACAGTATGCCATTCTATATGCCAGAGGCATATGAAGTATAGGCTGAAAGCATATTATATGCTGCAGCCCTCGTATAAAACATCTCTAGGAGTTCTCTCGGAGGTCACGCAGAATAGTGTCTGAATGTTTCATAACCAACGCTGGGACTCCTACAGAAAGAAAGAAAATCTGTCCAATAAAAAAAGACACTTTGAGTTACTGTTTGTAATCACTTTTTGACATTTTAGTTAACTTTGTCAGCAGAGTGGCCGGCGATACAGCAACACACACACACACACAGACGCACACGCGCACACACACACACACACACACACACACACACACACACACCCCGACTGAGAGTGTTCTCTCAAAATTACACAGGCTTTTCACATCATTTTGACGGAATAACTGTTTTAATTCAATACTCTGCCTTAACAAATGTCTGCCCACTTCATAAATAAACTTTGTCAGAAGTCTGCTGCAATATTCCCCTGGCCGGCCAGCCAGCCATGCACTCTACTTTCTCTGGACATAGACAAAGTATTCTATCATGCCAAAAGAATCCTGTATCAGGAGTTGTAGTAGCCACGGGGTAATCTAAGCTGTGGATATTGCTCTTGTCTTCATGTCTTTATGTATGTAAATAGTCTTGTTCTTTGTGTTATGTCAAATGTGTGTATATGTGTTCTGCATACTTGGCTGCTGGGGTCGCAAGACAAATTTCAGTGTGAACTGACAATAAAGTACTATATCATATCATATCATATCCGTCCTCCTCCTCCCGCTCAACACTCCCTGCCGAAGCGCCCCGCCAAAGCTCACGTTGTGAGCCTGTAGATCTGCTATTTTCAAGAGATTTGTATACATTGTATGTCATTCTGCATACTGAGTAGAGTACCTTTACCTTTGTCACTCCAAGTTTATGCTGATGCCAATATTATTTGTACATTTTGAATACAGGACTCTTGCTTGTAACAGAGTATTTGTGGCATTACAAATGTGAGTACTTGTTCCGTCACTTGGTGTTACAGTTGCAATTACCTCTCTCCGATGGGAAGAGTACACAATCCTAGTCCTACACGGAGTACAGCTTTACCAGTGCTTT